>NC_139021.1:50185777-50736487 GCF_964662115.1 Mustela nivalis
GAAGGGCTAAAGGCTGGGTTGCTGTGGTTTGTTTTTGTGATTTATCCGTGAATATTCAAACTCGGGAAAGCAAAAACAGAGTTAAATGATGACTATTTACTCAAAGATAACTTTTGTGTCAAAGTCTCACAGAGAAGTGACAATGTGGTAGATATTTCTATTAATTACATGGTAATACCAGTAGATGTGCTGTTTAAAGACTGTCAGAGTTATCACCTGGAGACCACTTTCCTGCAGTAGCTCTGGAATTTGTTGAGGAATGCATCTGGAAACACACAACTGTTTTGCAATTGATATAATTAAGAGTCTTGGATTGAATAAGCCATGCTTAAATCCTACAGCTTCAAAAATGTTTGTTGTATGTACAATGAAGTTCAGAGCATTTACAGTATTCTTTTGGAGACTTAGTATTCTTTATTATGTCTGATCTTTTGAAACTATATGTTTGTAGATTTTTCTTCCAGCATAAAAAGCAAAAGCCCTTATTAGTAAATGTGGTTGAATTAAATACAGAATTCTTTCAGGAAATGATAAATAAATCACAGCAACAAGAACTTCCTTTGTAATTTCTGCCTAGTCATGAAGGGTCAGGATTTGGTGTTAGTATTTGACCTAATCTCTCTCCTTCACACAGGGGATTTTGTTTTGTTTTGTTTTGTTTTGTTTTTTGCTTGTGCACAGGTATGCTAAAAGGGAAAGTAATCATCCCAACCAGTAGATGCTTAAATAAAAAATAGACATCTCCTAGGATCACCTAAGTGTCAAGTCTGTTAACTGTCCAACTCTTGGTTTCAGCTCTGGTCCTGATGTCAGAGTCCTGATGTTAGAATCATGATTTCAGGGTGGTGAGATTGATCCCCATGTCAGGCTTCATACTCAAGTTGGATCTGCATAAGACTCACTCTCCTCCCTCTGCCCTCCTCTAAAATAAATAAATAAATCTTAAAAAAAAGCAAAAAAAAGTTAACATCTCTTTAATCAGATACAATAACTATCTATCACATGGACAAGCCAAAGATTCTTATTCATTTCTTGGTAAAATATTTGAAGCTTCTAAAGCAACCCCACCATAATCATTGTTGATCTCATATTTGACATGTAAAATGGAGGAAAAAAAGAAAAAAAAATGAGAGGCAGATATTTTGTGTTCTGAGATGGTGTTCTGGTAGGGAAAAATAATTGATATTCTTTTTTTTTTTTAAGATTTTATTTATTTATTTGACAGACAAGAAATCACAAGTAGGTAGAGAAGCAGGCAGAGAGAGAGAGGGAAGCAGGCTCCCTGTGGAGCAGAGAGCCCGATGTGGGCTCAATCCCAGGGCCCTGGGATCGTGACCCGAGCCAAAGGCAGAGGCTTAACCCACTGAGCCACCCAGACACCCCAATAATTGATATTTTTGATGTAGGTTTATTCCAACCTAGTTATTTTATTTAAAACAAAACCATTCCTTGTTTAGCATATGCCATTTGAATTTCTCTTCAGAATTAGGATATTGTTGTTAAAAATGGTGCTTGGCCAATTATTTGTTAGTCTGTCTAGGGGAAGTAATTGTTTCTCTAATTACTAGCAGATTGGGAAGGGCCAGTAAAGCTACCAGTTGCTAGCCTTTCTACACTTGGGAACTACTGCTGCCATTAAACATTAACGATCTTCTGCTAAAAGGAACTAGGAAGATAGCATTCCTTGTCATTACAGTTAGCACCCAATGGGCAAAGTGTTCTAAGGAAACAATCAATCTTTTTATCTCTCTCACATTTTAAAATTCTTTTGCTAATTTGTCAAAGATTAGTTGACCATAGAGTTGAGTGTTTATTTTTGGAGTCTCTATTCTGTTCCATTGGTCTATGTGCCTGTTTTTGTGCCAATACCATGCTGTCTTCGTGATCGCAGGTTTGTAATATAGCTTGAAGTTAGGCAACATGATGCCTTCAGCTTTGTTTTTCTTTTTCATTTTTCCCTTGGTGATTCAGAGTTTTTTCTGGCTCCATACAAATTTTAGTATTTTTTGTTTAATATCCAAACATGGAAAAAATGTTTCTTCAATAGGTGGTGCTGGAGGGGTGCCTGGGTGGCTCAGTGGGTTAAAGCCTCTGCCTTAGGCTCAGGTCATGATGCCAGGGTGCTGGGAAAATAAAACAGCTTCATATGGAAGAATGAAATTGAACCATTCCCTTACACCATACACAAAGATAAAGTCAAAATGGATGAAAGACCTCAATGTGAGACAAGAATCCATCAGAATCCTAGAGGAGAACATAGGCAGTTACCTCTTCGACATAGACCATGGCAACTTCTTTCAAGACACATCTCCAAAGGCAAGTGAAACAAAAGCAAAAATGGACTTTTGAGACCTCATCAAGATAGAAAGCTTCTGCACAGCAGAGGAAACAGTCAGCAAAACTAAGAGGCAGCCGCAGAATGGGAGAAGATATTTGCAAATGATGTTATAGATAAAGGGCTGATATCCAAGATCTATAAAGAACTTCTCAAACTCATCACTCAAAAATCTAATAATCAGTCAAAAGATTGTGCAGAAGACATGAACAGACACTTCTCTAAAAAAGATATACAAATAGCTAGCAGACACATGAAAAAGTGTTCAACATCACTAGCCATTAGGAAAATAAAAATCACAGCCACAATGAGATACCACCTTACACCAGTTAGAATGAAAATTAACAAAACAGGAAACAACAAATGTTGAAAAGGATGTGGAGAAAGGGGAACCCTCCTGCACTATTGGCGGTAATGCAAGTTGGTAGAGCCACTCTGGAAAACAGCATGGAGGTTCCTCAAGATGTTAAGAATAGAGTTACCCTACAACCCAGCAACTGAACTACTGGGTATTTACCCCAAAGATATATATGTAGTGAAAAGAAGAAGCACATGCATCCCAAAGTTCATAGCAACAATGTTCACAATAGCCAAACTGTGGAAGGAGCCAAGATGCCCTTCAACAGATGAGTACCCTTCAAAGAAGATACATATACACACTGGAATATTATTCAGCCATCAGAAACTATGATTACCCACCATTTGCATTGACATGGATGGAACTGGAGGGGAATATGTTAAGTGAAGTAAGTCAAACAGTGAAAGACAATTATCAGATGGTTTCACTTATATGTGGAACATAAGCAATAGCATGGAGGACAATAGGGGAAGGGAGGGAAATCCAAAGGGGGGTAAGTCAGAGAGGGAGATGAACCATGAGAAACTATGGACCCTGAGAAAAAATCTGGGGGTTTCAGAGGGGAGAAGGATGGAGAGAGGGGATAATAGGGTGATGGTTATTGAGGAGGGCATGTGCTGTGATGAGCACTGGGTATTACACTTAACTAATGAATCACTGAACACTGCATCAAGGACTAATTATGTACTATACAGTGGTTAACTGAACATTAAAAAAAAAAGAAAGAAAGAAAGAAAGAAAAGAAAAAGAAAACACACAGATGGAAAAAGAAGGGAACAAACTCATTCACAGTAATAAGGGGGGATAAAATGGCATACCTAATGTATATGCTTTTTCTTGCTGCATAACAAATTAAAATAAACTTAGGGGCTTAAAACAAAAAGAAAATATAGAGACAGATGGATGCATTTTGAGCCCAAAATGTCTGAAAAGAAAGAAAACATTAAGTGGAAGATGTGACCTGATCTTAAGTAAAAACCACATGTTACTATCATCATTAACAATGACTTGTAAATCATTTTGTTTGAAATACAAATACTAAACATCTGTATACAAGGGTGATGTATGAAAATAAAAATGCCCTGTGTTTATCATAAAAAGAAATTAAAAAAATTCTTTTGCTGAGTCAAATTTTATGTCTATTTTAAATTAATTACTCTTCTGTAAAATTGATAAAAGAAAGGGTACCTGTGAAGGAGGTGACCAAGAGGGCATGACCACACCAACAACGTGTGACCACCAGTGGACCCATGAGCTGGATGAGGGCAATCAGAGAGGCTCCTTGCCTCCCTCCTGTCCTCCGAATGTACATTTGTCCTAAGACTCCCATAATAGCAGATATTTCAAAGATATAGACTGAGAGAGTAAAATGCTGCTGAAATTATCTGTACTAAATGTATAACTGAACCCAGTTGAAATCTCTACATACACTTTTAACACTTTTGAGATTTGGGCAGTGGGTCCAGAAGTCTATTCATCTTGTGGACACCCAATGTGAGCCTTCTATGCACGTTCACTTGTTTTATCAAATCTGCAATTTACCAATCTGAAATGGCCCACTTCTTTCTTCTGTCTCTTCCAGACCTCAGTGTATGGGGCCAATTTCAGATCTACTCAGGGAATTCCCAAGGTTGCAAACCAATAGTACCCTTTTCTGAACCACTATCATTTCTCTCTTACAGGGTAATTTTATACCTTTCCTTTCTTAAGGATAACCACCACTGTCAATTTAGTGTGTATTTTTTCTTTCAACTTATTTATTTATATATTATCTATCTATATTTGTGTGTGTATGTATACAACTTAGGTACACATATATACTTATATATGCATATAGCAAATATATGCTCATATATGTTTGCATAACCTTTCATTACATATTTGCATTATTTTTTATGAGTAGGATCAAGTCATATGGATCATTCCAAAACCTTATCATGTAAAAAATATGCCATGGGGATCATTCCAAGTCAATCCACGTAGTACTTTCTAATGATTATATAATATTCTATACGATGGATACTGCATATTTAATAATTCTTCTATTGGTGATCCTTAGGCTATCTCCAGTTACTTATTAATATACACAAGGATGTAACAAGCATTTTGTTAGGTAGTTACTGTGTATCTGAGCACATATTTCTCCAGAAAGGAGATTCATAGTGAAACTGCTGAGTTAAGGAATGCATACACAGAAGATAAAAAATACCAAGGTATTTTTTAAAATTTCTATAAATTGTTGCTTCTACTAGAGTGCATGGGATTATCCATCTCTTACATTCTCACTGTTGTTCAAAGTGATACATATAACTTATTTTAAATTTCTACCAATTCAAAGGGTGGCAAATATTTCTTGGTTGATTTAACTTTCCAAATGACTATGGGAATTAGAAACATTTGTATTTTCTTATTAATTACTTATAGTTCTCTCTTTTTAAATTGTCTACTCAGACTCTGCCCATTTTGTCTTCTTAATTTGGACTTTTTTTAGCATCTCTGTAAATGAATATTATATGTATATTAAATAGATTCTGGGCTTTTACTAGATGTACTCTGTGATCTGAAATATGACTGAATTTTCAGTTTGGCTCCTGTATACTTGAAAGACTGCTTAGTGTCTAAATAAGTCTATCTCTTTAAATAACTATATTCTGGGGCACCCGGTGGCTCAGTGAGTTAAAGCCTCTGCCTTGGCTCAGGTCATGATCCCAGGGTCCTGGGATCGGGCCCCACATCCAGCTTTCCGCTCAGCGGGGAGCCTGCTTCCTCCTCTCTCTCTCTGCCTGCCTCTCTGCCTACTTGTGATCTCTGTCTGTCAAATAAGTAAATAAAAAATCTTAAAAAAAATAACTATATTCTTCTAATTGTAGTTTATAGCCACATTATATACATACTAAGACCAAAGGTAGTCTTTGAGGGAATTGTTGAAGTTAAAGCTCTAGGAGAGTAGTAGAATTTAAGAAACTGCTGTAGGAAATGACAGAACAATGAGGAACTAGATTTGGCTTGAAGCAGCTCTGATAGCTGACTATACCCTCATGACTATGTAATGTTGGAGATCCATAAGCAAAGCCCTAGTCAAAGAACGCACGTAGAAGAATATGTGGGGTATAGGCAAACTCAGCAATATTAGAATTGTGAACATATGCAATGGTGATGACCCAGCTACTGAAAAACTGCAACCAAGTAATTATGATTGGATCAACAGCAAGAATCACATCAATGTGAAACAGTATATTCTGAGATAGGGAATTTCCACTCACTTGTTGGACAAATCAGAGCATGTGGTGATTTATTGCTGAATTGTATATTAATCCTAATACATTTTCACCATCAGATAAAAGAGCCTAACTGAAAAATATTGTGTGAGGAAAATGAAGTCTACATGATTAAATAAGCTTAGCTATAGGGAGCTGTGAATTGTTTTCTTGTGCGTCTTTATGATAAAGGGACTGAGATTCTCAGTAAGGGCCTCTCTTGGGGAAGATAGGAATTTCATAACTCCAAAAAGAACAAAAATTACACCCATGCTTCCAGTAGCCCGGTGGGCTTTTGTAAGTAAGAAGACAGTGACTTTGTTTAAAGAATGGTAATAATACTGGTTTGGTAAACTTTTTCCCTCCTGAAATAAGTTTTGTTCCATCATGTCAGCAACTAAGGGATATACTCTCTTGCATTTATGATTATAGTCTTCTTGGTATATTCTCAGTATGCCCTAGCCAAAGAATCATAAAAGGCAAATTTTAGTACTGCTAGAAATTGAAACATCCATATTTACTGAAAGTGTGGGGTTGCTCTAACTAAAGTATTTCTGTGTTTTAGGTAAAAATGTAAGGTAGAAGGAGGAAGGGAAAAAGTATTTAAGAAAGCCTCTCAAAATGTGTAATAAAAACGTGGAAAAATTCATTGCAGAATCCAACCAATGATTATTATAAACATTCAATCAAAAGTCAATTTATTTATTTTATTCACCAGAATTCTTTAAAAAAAAAAATAGTTCAATTACCATGTGGAAATATTTGTCAGTGAATTTTCTGAAGAGTTTAACCTCTGCCAATGAAAATGGAAAACTGGCTCTAATAGTGAGTGAATTTTCACAAGGGCCAACGAAGTATCTTTTTTTACATATGATTGCATTTGTATCTTACAAATCTTGGACTAAATTATAGCTATCATTTCTCTTAAACCTCATCCAAAAATAGATTTAAATTGCCTCGGGTCTTTTTATTGTAAGTGCAAAATACACATTTATTTTTCTCCACATTTTGCAGAAAGGTAGAGGTCAATGGGAAAAGAAAAAAAAGATGTATGTATTCAAAGATACTTGAATAAACTTGCTCGTATCTCTATCTATTTATACTGCACTTGAATTGATGAAATTTCACAGTATAGAGATTTAAATAGCTAGATAATTATGCAAATGAATTGTCATGTTCAGGTATGCTATCTTTCCAGATTTTTTGAAGATTGTGTACATTGGTAAAGCTAAAGAATGCACAATGGGGATCATTGTCTTCTCTCTGTCAAAATGCATGTTTTAAGGGGAGTAACTAGTTGAATATTATCAATTCAGTGCTAGAAGCAGCTGCAGTATGCCTTTATGGAACACCATAAATTCAAATTAATTAATCCAAAATGAATTACAAATTATTTTTGTAAACTACACATTGATCCTTAAGGGTTATTTAAACAGCTGAACTTGATGTCATTTGCCCCATCTGCCACAACAGATGCTTTATTCCAATATGAATATTAAATGAATTTTGAAGGCAATTTCCATAATTGCAAGAAACATTTACAAAATAAAGAAAAGATGATAGTTTTCCTGATGATTGGAATCCTTTTTAATGTATTTTATCATGAAAGGTATGAAAAATATAAAGCATAAGACAAATCTAAGTTTAACTGCAGAACAGAAGGACGGAAAGTACATTTCATAAACATAATCTTAGTGTCACCTTTTTCCATGGATTATTTCACCACTTTGACATCACACCACACATTATTCTTACAATATTTTGATTGAATTCACTACTTTTTTTTCCAAATGACCCATTTCAAGCTTTTCTACCATGTGTTTCTTTTAGACTCATATTTTTCTTTCATTTTTGATAAAACCATTGGAGAAAATCAGATTTGGCATAAGGTTACTCAAAATCTCTTTTCAATGAGAAAATACTCAAAGTCTCATATTACCGTATTGGTTTCCAAGGATTGATTACTAACTAAGAGATTTAAGACACAGGGTGAACAAAAACTGTAGAGTGAAAAATATAAGGTAAACGGATTGAAGAAATACATGGGAAGAATGATTCCTATGTGAGAACAGATTAAGGATGAAGGAACAGCTGTGGAACAGGTGAACAAGGAGCTCTTAATTGTAGCACTGATTGTGGTGGCAGTGATTTGGTGGCAAGCTCTTGTCTCTCACCAAGAGAAATGGTAGCTATAATGTGGTAGATGGGCACTAGGCTGGGCTAATTAGTCCTCACAAGACCCTTTCATGTTTCTTATTTTGAAATTTCCCAGTCTTGCTGCTAGGACCAGGAACTATTTATGGTCTTGTGGTAGTGCCAAGTACTACTATGTCTAATCTTTTGGGTTATTCTTTCTCAAGCACTGAGTAGTTTTCTCATGTGCATTTGCTGATCAGTGCTTGCCTGAATTCTCAAGGGGGGCCATCTGTAGTTCTCTGGGGTTCTTTCTCTATGCAGCTCTCTCCAATCTGATGTTCTGGCTTACAAAGTCTAGTCACCTTGGCCTCCTTGGAGTCTCAGCTCTGTCTCTTCAATTTGGACAGTCTCATCCACTTGGATCCCTCCCCTCTGCACCACCCCCCACACCACAGGATGGAAACTCTCTTATTAAGAAAGCAATCTTGGAGGACACCTAGGTGGCTCAGTTAGTTAAGCAGCTGTCTTCGGCTCAGGTCATGATCCCAGTGTCCTGGGATGGAGTCCCACATGGGGCTCCTTGCTCAGCAGGGAGCCTGCTTCTCCCTCTGCCTCTGCCTGGCATTCTGTCTGCCTGTGCTCACTCCCTATCTCTCTCTGATAAATAAATAAAATCTTAAAAAAAAAAAAAGAAAGAAAGCAATCTTGGTTGTGGAGCATAATAAATAGCATGGAGGACAAGGGGAGTTAGAGAGGAGAAGGAAGTTAAGGGAAATTGGAAGGGGAGGTGAACCACGAGAGACTATGGACTCTGAAAAATAATCTGAGGTGTTTGAAGGGGCGGGGGGGTGGGAGGTTGGGGTACCAGGTGGTGGGTATTATAGAGGGCACGGATTGCATGGAGCACTGGGTGTGGTGCAAAAACAATGAATACTGTTATGCTGAAAATAAATTTAAAAAAATTAAAAAAAGAAAAAAAAGAAAGCAATCTTGGGCAGTCATAAGTCTCACCTTATTTTTCCCCAGTTTTTCAAGGGTCACTATACTTTATTGCCTGATATCTTATGTTTAGACAAGTATTATTTCAAATGTATTTTCTGCCTTTTTAGGTTGCTTCAGATGAGAGGATAACATGGAGTCCATGTTATTTCATCTTGGCCAAAAGTACAAAATCTCCAGGTATAAAGTTTTTAAGCTTTCCAGAACCTTTCTAGTACTCAGATCCCACGGGTTTTTGAGGGAAAAATCTTGATGTCACTTTATAAATATTTGAAGCCAGCAGTGAATTGAATCTAACTAAAACTCAATAAACCCTAGAAGCACCTCCACCAAAGATTAGATGAACACATCCCCCAACACTAGTGACCTGACCAAAAAAACCCACAAAAAAACAAAACAAAACAAAAAAACATTTTGGTGGGATAAATATTATTTACCTAATGTTCTTATGCACAATAAAAAAATTATGTTTACATGAAAAAGCAAGACCATGCCTATATGGTGAATGGATTAAATAGTCAATAGGAACATATACAGAAACTAGCCAGATTTTGTCATTTAAATTGTGGAAGAATTTAAACCTACTTTAAAATAACCATGATAATTATATTTTAAATAATCTGGTGAAAGGAGAACAAATGCAGGCACAGATAGGAATTTCAGAAAAGTGATGAAATTCCTAAAATTTATATAGTAATGAAAGGTATAAAGAATAGCAAAAACAATGCTGAATAATTAAAACTGACAGTCTTAAATGCCTCATTTAAGGATTGCTGTAATGCTACAATTATCAAGACAGTGTGCTACTAGCATAGGGATAAGCACAGAAATCAAAGGAACACAATGAGAGTTAAGGAATAGCCCCACAGGTATTAGTCAAGAAAATTTTTCAACAAAGGCACTAGTTCAATTCCTGGAAAATGGAAAGATTTTATCAATGAAACACGTGGATATCTATACGGAAAATTTCTAATTAAGCTGGCTAGTCACCCATACACAAATATTACTTTGAGATGGGCCTTATGCCCAAATTATGAAAGTTAGAACCATAAACTTAAACATAAAAACCAAAACTATAACATTTCTAGAGGAAAGGATTAGGGAGCATCTTCACAGCCTTGGGGATGGGTAAAGTTTTCTTTAAACAGTACATTTAAAGCCCTCATGAAAGAGGACAAATGAAACATAAAACCTAATTCCAATAAAAATTTTCCTACTAAAAATACACCTTTTGAAAATGAATAGACAAGTTACAGACTGGTAAGATATGCATATTATATATTCCTATGCACAATATATAAAGGACTCCCTTAAAAATAAAAGAAAATCTATTTAAATATGTGCAAAACAAGCAACCAAAGACAGAAAATATACCAATGTCTAATAAGTACATGAACTATGCTCAACATTATCAGCAATTAGAGAAATGTATGTTACTTATTTATTTTTAAAATTTAATTTATTCATTTCTAGTGTTCAATAATTCATTAGTTGCATACAACACCCAGTGCTCATCACCACATGTGCCCTCCATAATACTGATATACTGAGAAATGCATTTTAAACATCAAAATAAGGGCAGCTGGGTGGCTGAGTGGGTTGAGCCTTGACTCTTGGTTGCAGCTCAGATTATGATTTCATGGATGGCAGGATCTAGCCCCTCATCCAGTCTGTGCTCAGCTGGAAGTCTGCATGAAGACTGTCTTCCTCTGTCCCTCCTCCATCTAGCTCTCTCTCTCTCTTTCTCTTGCAAATAAATAAATAATTCTTAAAAACAAACAAGACAAAACAAAACACTCTCTTATACCCTCTGGCAAGGCCAGAAAGTACACATGCACACACACAATATAACATGGTAGAGTACTGGAACTGGTAGACTCTCACACATTGCTGGTCAGTATATAATAAAATGATGCATTCATAATGAGTTTATTATAATGCTAAAAGTAGTTATCCTGTGATACAATATTTCTGCATTTGAGTATTCTAAGCATAGTCGAACTGTATGTCTATAAAAAAAACTTGCACAAGAACATTCAGGGAGCTGATTCATAATATCCCCAAACTGAAAACAACCCAAATGTGCATCAATTTGAGAATACGTAAGAAAAATTAGAGTACATTCACATAAGGATACAGGACACAGTATAAAAAGAAAAAAATATACTCATACACACAATGACATGGACACATCTCAAAAACATTACTTTAAGTGATCATACCCTGGAGGTAGGTAGATGATGATGAAAGATGATAAATGATAGATGATGATGATGATTGATAGACAGATGTTATTAAAGTGAATGCTTAAGACCTTTTGTTCATGTTGTGCCATCTTTCTTACATTCAAACCCACTCTAAACTGCACATAACTAATATTTCTCCATCCTATGAAACTTTAAAATCCTCCCTGAAATTTCAGCAATTCTTTGAAACAGAATTAATTCTTAATGCTATTTGTTCTTCGGTTCATCAACTACAATCATTTCAGAGCCCCATTTGTTGTTGTTGTTTAAAAAACTGGAAAGTTATGGTGGGACCTATAAGTGGAATACTGTTTATTACTCTGTCATTCCAAAAAAAGCCATATCAAAAGGGAGTAAATTAGATTAAAAAAAAGTTTAAGATTAAAAAATAGTCTGAAGATAATTTCCCAATAAGGGATAGTGTTGCCCGGTCCTCAGGCACCTGGGTGGCTTAGTGGGTTAAGCCGTTGCCTTCGGCTCAGGTCATGATCTCAGGGTCCTGGGATCGAGTCCCGAGTCAGGCTCTCTGCTCAGCAGGGGGCCTGCTTCCCTTCCTCTCTCTCTGCCTGCCTCTCTGCCTACTTGTGATCTCTCTTTGTCAAATAAATAAATAAAATCTTTAAAAAAAAAATAAAATCAGTCCCCATACACAGAGGGCAAAAAGTTCACCTAGAGGCTTTATCCAGTCATATTTGCTGTTCAGGTAGTCTCAACAACACATTGTTTTCTCATGCCTGAGTCTTTGAAAATGGATCTCTTGAAAATAGCTCCCACTGTGGGAATGGTGGACAGAACGTGCAGTTCAAGAACAAGACGTGGTGACTAGTCTCCAAGTCTAGCTGTCCAGGTCTAGCTCGAGGGTCAACTAGAGGCCATGTCTTCTCCAGAACCTCAAACAGGTAAGTCTGTGTGGATTAGAGACTGGTTGTGGCAGATGGGGAGGCTGTCCGCTAAGATCTACTTTCTCTTTTTTCCATATTAATATATTTATTTTTTCCTTTTTTCTTTCTTTTCTATTTTTTTCCTTCATTAACATGTGATTTATTTATTTATTTTTTAATTATGTTTAAACTGGGATTTAGCGCTCCTAGCTGGCAGCTGCCTTTTCCTGATCTCATTACAGTATGAGTTCCCATTGACCATGTCATCCTTAATGACGTATATCACAACACTTAGGATCCTCTAGAGAAAAGGCAAGACTCCCTGACTCTAGCTTCCCCCTGCCTACTTGTAAGGAACCTGGATTTGAGATCAACCTACCTGTATAATGGAAATCCTGGAATCTTAGAAATGACATTTATTAAAGACTCGCTCTTTATTTTCCTATATAAATAGATTGAATAGCAAATAAATGAATAAATAAATACATAAATAAATAACTTCCTGGGGTCAGCATTATAAGGGGGAATGGGGCAACTTAGAAAAATAAAAATTTCCCCTGTTTGAATCTATCTGATTGACCTATGTATAGTATGTTACTGTGGAATTAGGAAATTGTAAATTCAAATCTCAACCCAAGAAGCAAATAGATTTTTTATTATTTTAACTTTTCTCAACCTCTTATTCCTGATTAGTAAAATCAAGATGATAGTATAATTTAGCTTTGAGATTTAAAAGATCATCACATGGTAGGTAGTTGCCCAAAACATTACAATTCTCTAGCATTCTTTATTGTTCTGTGAATGGTTGACATATTTATCCTATTGATACTGAATATACACCCTGAAGAATCAAATACATGCCTCGTTCTAGATCGTCACAAATGGAAGTGGCTGTCAAACAGCTGTGTGCTGCAGGAAACAGCATACAGGGTGCCAACAATTTGGGTGTGTTCTTACTACCCCTTCGTTGCCTAGGCCTAAAGTGCTTGTTAATGTCCCACTGTTGCAGAGAACTAAGCAGAATGAGTCACTGCAGTTCAGTAATCGAAACTTTACAAAGGGGACCAATCAGAGGACACTGCTGCTTACTGGAGGCTGTTACACCGACTTCATGATTACAGTTTTGTTTTTTTTTTTTTAAATATAATTTTTTATTTTTTATAAACATATATTTTTATCCCCAGGGGTACAGGTCTGTGAATCACCAGGTTTACAGTTTTAATGGCTTCCTTCAGTAATAGTTACATCTGATACTTGCTTTATCTCACTTCAAAGTCACTCCTTGCCTGAATGAAACCCAATGAAAGCATCATGTCATTCGTTTTAAAATAGGTATTGTCAAATTTACCTAAAGTAGAACAGAAGAAACCGTAGCAAACTGAAAACACCAATCAGCTCCAAATTTATAAACAAAACAACACAATAAAAAACACCTTTGTATTATGATGTAGGTAACCTTGTCAGGTCTGTTTGAAGCTTTTTTAAGAATAAAAATACTTGGACGCCTGGGTGGCTCAGTTGTTAATCGTGTGCCTTCAGCTCAGGTCATGATCCCAGAGTCCTGGGATGGAGTCCCATATTAAGCTTCCTGCTCCTCGGGAAGCCTGCTTCTCCCTCTCCCACTCCCCCTGCTTGTGTTCCCTCTCTTGCTGTATCTCTGTCAAATAAATAAATAAAATCTTAAAAAAGAAGAATAAAAATATTTGCCTTGTGATGGAGATTAAGGAGTGCGTTTTTTGTGATGAGCACCGGGTGTTGTAGGGAAGTGTTGAATCACTGCATTGTACACCTGAAACTAATATTACACTGCATGTTAACTAACTGGATTTTACATAAAAACTTAAAAAAAAGTCTTGCCTTCAAGATCATTAGACCACATAAAAATAAGGAGAAATTCTTCTATCCTCTCAAATAAATGTATTTTTGCTGAGCATTTACAATATGTAAACAATTCTCTTTGAGACCCTGACTTGAGTGAACAAACATAAAATTTACTGAAAATAGTTCAGTGTGGCTCAGTTCTTCTTCAGAAAAGAAAGTCAATTGACTTCTTGGCTATTATCAAGATGAATGCCTCAGCGTTGAGCTTCGCTACCCAGTTTAGATTTTCATAAATGTAAGGTCATTCATTTTTTGCGCATTTAACTATAGCAAGTTAGAGGCTGTGCTATTCAGATTAAAGATACATATTACCTGTAAACCGAAATGTCATGCAGCAATTAAAGTGAAAAGAAACCTTTTATGTATTGGCAATCTATTTCTATTACTGCCTTAGCTATCTGATTTTTCTAAGGAACTGCAAAGAGCAAGATAGAGCATACTTATGTGACAAGAATATTAATGTTGCTTTCCAGGCATTGTGAAATATATTTTATAGCCAATTTCATAAGTAAGTTACTTATTAATGACTTTTTAAAATAATATATATTAAGAATGTATTTTCATTCTTTTTGCCATGATTATTTCCTGGCAATTAGTGAAATGAAAGGTGACAGGACTCTAAGTGAGATTTTACCTGTTCAACATCAAAAGAAATGTGTAAGATCAACCACTAAGAAGTCCTAATAATATGCTGTATCAGGCTATACTAAGGGAGAGAATATAGCAAAAATACGTGGTCTTGGAAGCCTTCCTCATGGGGATTTCAGTGTTATTTCTTTATGCATCTCCTTGAAGCCTCACCACTTTGTTAAGTAATTTTGCCACAAATCTACATCTAAAGGAACTTGATCTTACATTGTTACATTATGCTAGATCTTACAATCTTATATTATTAGCTACCTTCCCAGAGTCATGCAGACCATAAAACATCCCAAGATGATCTCGGATCCTGTGTGATTTCACCACCCATTACCACCTATATTGCACAGAACCTGATTTAGTACTGAGAAGAAAGTTTTAATTTTTGTGGTAACAGATGGCCAAAATTTTCCCAAATGTATTGCCAGTCCACTTTTTCCTTTACCTTTCTTTCTCAAGAAATATGTGTCATGAACCAAATTTCTTTTTTTAAAACTTCATGATGATTCATTGGTCCTCCTAGAGCATTCCACAGAATTTTATTTTTATTAAGACTATTTTTTTAGAGTAATGTTCACTGCAAAAATGAAGGAGAAAGTACAGAGATTTCCCATATACCCCCACAAGCACAGTCCACCCCATTATCAATATTCTCCCTCACTAGAGCAATATATTTATAACAAATGATGTTTTCCTTTTCATTTATATTTATAAATATTTTATTCTTAATTATATTTGATTATATATTCAATTATTTCTTCGTCTTCTGACCCATGTTTTATTTAGAAGTGCATTGTTTGATCTCCACATATTTTGGGATTTTCCAGTTATCTTTGTGGTCTAAGAGCAGTCACTGTATGATTTCTATTTTTTTTTAATTTATTACGGTGTGTTTAATGGCTCAGAATGATGTCTACTTCGGTGACTGTTCCATGCTGAGCTTGAGAAGAATATGTATTCTGTGATTGTTCAGAGAAGTACTCTATCAATATACTTTATACCCAGTCAACTGATGGTGTTGTTGTTGAGTTAGACTCCATCCTTCCTGATTTTTGTCTGCTGGATCTGTCTGCGTCTTAGAAAGGGATGTTGACGTCTCCACCTATGATAGTACATTCATCTATTTCCTCTTGAAGTTCTATCAGTTTTTGCCTTACATAGTTTGAGGCTCGGTTATCTGGGACATATATGTTAAGGAGTGTTATGTCTTCTTGGAGAATTGACCCCTTTATCACTATGTAATACCTCTCTTAATCCCCGATACTTTTCCTTTCTTTGAAGTCTGTTCAGTCTGAAATTTAAAAATCTACTCTTGCTTTTTTGGATCAGTGTTAGCATGGTATGTTTTTCTCTATCCATTTGCTTTTAACCTATATGTTTCTTATATTTATAGCGGGTTTCTTATAGACAACATATAGTTGGGTCTTGTCTTTTGATTCACTCATGTCCATGATTCACTCTGACTAAATCTATGTCATTTAATTGGTACATTTAGAACACTGATGTTCAAAGTGATTATTGATACAGTTGGATTACTATCCACACTTACTACTGTTTTCTATTTGTTGCCTATTTTTTGTTCCTATTTTTGTCTTCCACTCCTTTTTTTGTCTTCTGTGGTTTTAATTAAGCATTTCATGATTCCATTTATGTCTCTTCTCCTAAAGTATTAATTATACCACATTTTTTTAAAAAGATTTTATTTATTTATTTGGCAGAAAGAGAGATCACAAGTAGGCAGAGAGGCAGGCAAAGAGAAAAGGGGAAGCAGGCTCCCTGCTGAGCAGAGAGCCCCTTGTAGAGCTTGATCCCAGGACACTGAGACTATGATTTGAGCCTAAGGCAGGTTTAACCCACTGAGTCACCCAGGAACCCCTACACTTCTTTTTAAGTTTTTTTTTTTTTAATAGTTGCTTTAGAGTTTGCAATATACATTTATAGTTAATCAATTCCACTTTCAAATAACACTATGCCAGTTCACATGTAGTATGAGTATGTTATAATAACAAAATAATCCTTATTCCTTCTACTTGTCCCTCATATTATGGCTGCCATTCATTTCACTTATGCATACATAAGTATACACACACACACACACAAGATGTATATTTAATCATACATAATTAAACATTATTATTGTGATGTTAATATTATGATTTTTGGTTTTGAGATACCTAAACTTACTTTTAACATAATTTCTGTTTTCTTAGGTCTTATGTTTAGAATAGGAGCTACTAGTAGTTAAGTTCATTAAGATGATCCATATGGCAAGAATAATTTTAGAAAGATTGCTACAATTAAGTTGCCTTTGCCTTATATGGTTGCAAAATTTTAAAAAAATATTTTATTTACTTATTTGAGAGAGTGAGAGAGAGAGTATGAGTTGGTGGAGAGGCAGAGGAAGAAGGAGAAGGAGACTCTTTGCAGAGCACATAGCCCAAGGTGGCTCGAAACCAAGACTCCAAGATCATGACCTGAACCAAAGTCAGATGTTTAACTGCTTAACTGACTGAGCCACCCCGGTGCCCCTGTAATTGCAAATATAACTATACACTTTCCAGGATTAACTCAGTTTTCCAATTTGTAGACAACTGAATTTCATCTTTTAAAGAAGTAAAGAACATGTTCACAGGTTTTTAGTATTTAGTTTTGTTGAGTGAATTATCTGCTCACATATTTTTTTTCTTTGTTTAATGGTTCTTATGTACAAGTGAATATCCACATCTGAGGATATGATGGCACATTATATTATTATCAGTCCAATTGAAGCCTGGTGGTGGGTATTAAGGAGGACACGTATTGCATGGAGCACTGAGATTGGTGCATAAACAATGAATCTTGGAACACTGAAAAATTAAAATTAAATTTTAAAAAAGTATCATTTTAAATTTTATTTTCATTCTTTTTAACACTATTCTCTACTTTTATTCCTAATTCTACTCACAAGCAACATTATAGTGTTTGGGTATGTTTCTTTTTATTTGTTGACATCCTTAGAAATTGTTAAGTATTTTTTCAATACTTTATATGTGATTTAATTTACATAAATAGCATTGTGTTGTGCAACTAATTTCTTTTTCTACTTTTTCCCCTCTTTTACACTATAAACAAACTCTTTTAAAGGTATATTTCTCATTTACTTTCTTGGATTTTTGTCTTTTTCTAATTTACTTGTGTGGCTTTTTTTTAAGGTATTAACTATTTTGAAGTGATATTAGAAATAATTTTAGGGGGGCGCCTGAGTGGCTCAGCGGCTTAAAGCCTCTGCCTTTGGCTCAGGTCAGGATCCCAGGACCCTGGGATCCAGCCCAGTATCAGGCTTTCTGCTCCGTAGGGAGTCTGCTTCCTCCTCTCTCTGCCTGCCACTCTGCCTACTTGTGATTTCTGTCTGTCAAATAAATAAATAAAATCTTTAAAAAAAATAATTTTAGGATAAGAAATAATTTTCTTATTTTTCCTTTTAACTTGTAACATTTGGGTAATATAATTATTGATGATTGATGTTCAGGAAATGAAACAAATGTGTTTCTGTTATGAAGTGAATGTTTCTGTTCCTTCCAAATTCACAAGCTGAAACCTGTTTAATAGCTAGTGTGGTTGTATTTGGACGTGGGACATCTAAGGCAGTAATTAAGAGTAAATGAGATCATAAGTGTAGGGTCCTGATCGTATACGATTAGGGACCTTATTAGAAGGGATGTCAGAGAGCTTGCCTTTGCTCTGTTGCACAAAGGAGAGGTGATGTGAACATGCATCAACATAACAGCTGCCTCCAAGCCAAGAGAAGAGGTTTTAGCAAGATCTTGGACTTCCCAGCCTCTAAAATTTAGATAAATAAATTTCTTTTGTTTAAACTACCCATTTTTGTAATGGCAATGAACAGGATAATGGGATTTTTTTAATGTCAGTATCTTACTTAATCAGGTGTTACAAATCACACTCTCCTATATACAATCTCATCCTCATCCTAAACATTTTGGGAGCCATATCAAAATCTATTGAGAAGGATTTTCAAATTTCCTCTTAAGATTCATACAAGTGATATTCTTTTATCTTGGAATTGCTTGTACCTTATATATATTGATGCTATTAAAAAAAAAAGTAGTCTCCCTTGGACAATACTTTGTTAATTTTAGAGTTTAAATTATCCCTTTAATTTAGTCTTTTGAGATGCATGGGTTGAGGATCACTTGCAAACACACCTGGGATGCTGTGGAAAATTTAACATTGCTGGTTCATGCCAACATCAGATCAACTGAATCAGTAGTGCTTTGGTAAGGAGATGAGAACACATGTTCATAATAAGTTTTCCAAGGTATTCTTACACATCTTAGACTTGTTTAATTATCGTATAGTCAAACTATTGGGAAATATATGAATGAGATTATATAAAACCTGCATACAGTAAGCTATGTCCTACCTTTTAATAGTTCATTTTCCTAGCAAATGGGTCCCCGATTTTATATATTTGGTGCTACTTTCTCATAGCCTGAAAGAAAATATTTCCCTATTTCAGAGGTGATAATCAAACCTACTTAAGAAAGAACAATAAATGCTTTAGAAGAATCAACTCCTCGTGATTAGTAATATAATTCCCAGAAAGCATCTTTTAATATTTATGCTTCTAGTATAATCTTTGAAAGGAAAAAGAAATGCAAATTTGTTTACAAGGAAGGACAGATACAAAGGAAACAGTAAATATTGAATATAAATAACAATAGTATAAAAAAGTGGTGAAGACACACACACATATATACACACACAAAATGAGCGATTTAGAAATCAACTAACAAAGTGCATTTACCTGGTATACAAAGTTTTCCTAATCTAAACTTTGAATATTGTTATATTAGCTAAATTACTAAATAGCTAGAGTTGTCCTAAACTATAATCCATTACCTTATTTTTTTTAACTATAGAGGTTTTGGAATGGCATAAAATTGTGTTTCTAAACCCTATAAACAAGAAGGATGTAAGTTCTTTATATTGTTTCCTAGATGAATCACTTTGCTCTATATTTAGCAGCCAACTCTGCATTAGCTACTGATTTGCTTTACATTCCAAATCTATTGTTGTTTGGAATAATGGGATTAGGTCTGCATTTTTGTAATGGGTTGACTGTCAGTCAAAGCTTGGTTTCTTGTAAATTTTTGTGCAAAGGTAGGAGTGTCCATATCAGGAAATGAGAGTGTGATGGCATTGTATGATAAATGTTAATTTCATTTACTATTTCTATTATGAGTTATTTAGGCCTTAATGTACTTTAAGTAACCACTACATCCTCAAGTGCTCAGTAAACTTTCATGTGAAATCTGCACTCTTATGAGTATCACCAGATAGAATGTAGGTTATTCTGGTTGTTGCCAAAGTGAGTTCTAGCAATAAAAACCCACCAGTTCTCATTTGATGTGGCTCTTGTCCACTAAGTTATATGTCAAATAATTCTTTATGAAATCATAATGATAATTGATTTTTATTCTTTTTTGTTTGTTTGTTTTTTAATAAAAATTTAATGCATCCAAACATCTGACATTATTTTAAGAAATGCTTTCCAAAATGCACAGGAAGTTCTTTGCTAAATCAAAATGATTAAAAGGGAAGGGCTATTTACCCTGTAACTCTACACACATTTTATTTCTTTTTTTTTTTTAATTTTTTATTTTTTATAAACATATATTTTTATCCCCAGGGGTACAGGTCTGTGAATCACCAGGTTTACACACTTCACAGCACTCACCAAAGCACATACCCTCCCCAATGTCCATAATCCCACCCCCTTCTTCCAAACCCCCTCCCCCCAGCAACCCTCAGTTTGATTTTTATTCTATAAGAAACATAAATCATCAGATCATTTACCAAAAAAATGTTATTGTGTTTGTTAGAATTGTATCTAATTGCAGCAAAATGCATATAGATAGTGGCTTACTTAAAATAGGGATTTAAATTCTCTAGTCTAACAAAAAATTTGGAAATAGACATCCCAAGATTAATATGGCGGTTCCACTGTGCCATGAGATACCACCATGTAGTTACTTCACCTCTTTCATCACTGTTTGAGTTTTAGGAAGAATAAGTGTAAGAGGCATGTGGTAGAAGTCTGCCCCAGTGGTGTGTTAGGGAGCCATTTCTAGGGAGTGGGACAGGGGTAGGATGAGAAAAGTCCTTGATTTGTAGCATTTGTTAATGTCTGGGACATAAATGGTTAAAATCAATCTACTAGCACGATATCACTAAGTGCGGAACTGTAAAGAGATAGTCAAAATCTGTTATAATTGGTTATACCACAAACCCTTGGCTCTGCCTTCTTTTAAAGAGCTTTCTTGGGAACCACCACACTAAGCAATTCCTATTTATGTCTGATTGTTAAGAACTTTTCTTTAGTCACCTCTAACTACAGAGAAGGCTATCATTGCTTCAAAATCAGAGAAGGAGAAGGAAGAGCTCTTAGGCCAACAGTGTCTGTTATACTTGTCCATGACAAACAATAAGCTAACATTAGAAATATTTCTGAGAAAGAAAAAGGAAAATTCAGGGAAAATGAATCAGATTATTTTTATAAAGCAGCAGAAGCAGGCAATATTGAAAGAGTGCAGACAGCAGGTGTATGATTCAAATTTCATAAGAAAGTAATTAATTTGAGTATGTAAATCTGTTAAGAATGAAAGTCTACAGGAATGAAAGTTTCTGTAGAATATTTATATCTGTAAAATATCTGAATAACAGAAAACATTCTCATTGCATATAGTAACATTATAGCTATATAGTTCTCTCTCTCTCTCTATATATATATATATCTACTTTAAAGAAGCATATATAGAAAATCTTTAACATAAATTTATTAATGCCTAATAATCTGTAAAATGTAAGTTAGTGACAATGCTAGTGAATGAATTTTATTCATTAAATTAGGGTCCATTTGTTCTCAATAAAATTAGCGAAGAAAATGTGTATATTTCAAATAAGGAAAATTCCATTTATTCTGTTCCATTAGAATTCCAGGCAATAAGTACAAGATAAATATTCCTTTACTCTACAAGTAAGTCAAGAAGATTCATAAATCTGATTTGTCTGGAGCACTGTTTCCATCCTTTCTAAAGATGTATTTTATTATTAATTCACTAATTAAAATCTATTGTGTGTTAAGAAATTGTTAGGGCAACTCATAGTCTCTATGGGGAGATAGCCAATAAAAAATCATTTAAATATGAAATTCTTACCAATGGAAAAATCATTTAAATATGGAATTCTTCCATTGCAAAATACTAGAGGACCCTATTGCTCATAAACTAATTTGGCAATCATTAAAGGCTTAAATATAAAACCTCACTTAGTACCCATACTAAAAATAGTTTTCCCTCAAAATAAAATCATAGAGGTATATAAAATTTTAAAGAAAATATAATATGAAAGTATAAAACTCATAGAAGAAAATGAGGTACACAGTTCTAATTACATCATTCTTCCCATAATCTTCTTTGTATGTCTATAGCCAATATATCTATAATAAGCAATGCTATAGCGAAGCTGTCAATAATCCTTCTTCTATGTTATTACCACATTCCCCTCATATTTCTAACAATTTTGAACTTGATGACAAAACCGAAAGAATATGTCTTTTTAAAATTATAGTCCCAATATCTATAACATTTCTGAAATTAATACTGATTGATAATAAATGCTGAAAAACTGAATGGTAGACTGAGAGAATTGATAGGTGAAGGCTACTGAATTGAAGGCTACTGGATTGATGAAAGGCAAAATGAGATGACAAGCAACTGATAGTCCAAGAAAGAGCTTTTTAATAACTAATAAAGGGAAGAGACGCTGACTCTAGTATGCCATCCATATTTCTCGTTATATACCTAGTGAAGACTCAATTATTTATGCTAATGGACTCTGTGGATAAAATAAAATATTAGTAAAGCAATGAAATACATTTTTGTAGTTACAAAGAATATGACAGACCCATGTGCTAGGAATTCACAATTCATCAAAATATTGAAATACACTTTGACAACCCGACTTAAGAGAAGCTGGAAATATATATCTATATTTATCTACAGATATATACTTATACACACACACATATATATACCTATCGATATATACTTTCCTATTCTCCACCTATACAGATCTTTTCTTTTTTTTTAATCTCTTAATTTCAAAAGGAGAGGCATATTTTCATTACTGAGTAATGCCAAACTGAGCTGTCTTAAATCTTTCAGGATATTTTCTTCTGAATCTTTTAAGAAGGAGCTCATTAAAGCTACAGGCCTTTTCTTGGTAAATATAACTATTTGAGCCAATTCTTCATTCAATTAGGAAATATCTTTAACTATGTACTAAGGACTGAACTGGGCATTAGACAACTTCTAAGAGAAATGATCTTACATTTTGAAGAGCTAATAATTTCAGGAGACCTGGCTGGTTCAGTTGGTTGAGCATCCAACTTTTGGTATCAGCTCAGGTCATGATCTAATGATCATGGGACCGATCCACATTTCATTCTCTGCTTTGTATGGAATCTGCCTGGGATTCTCTCTCTCCCTCTACTCCTTCTCCTGCTTGTATTCTCTCTCTAAGTAAATCAATAACATCTTTAAAAAAATGAAGAGCTAATACTTTCAATAACAAGGACACATTTACAAACAAATGAGGACATTGCAAGTTCAGAAGAGCCACCAGGAGGTATATAGACATACATGAGAAGAGTACATAAATTTTAGAATAGGCAGCTTCACTTGGTTTTGGGTATTAAGTTAGAGAAAACAACGCTTTATTTGTTTTTTAAAGAATGAGAGCAGACAGATTAGATAAGACAGAACTTTCCAAGCATCCTGCTTTAGGATAAATTCCCTAGAAATTGACTCTGAGGAGACACTTGCATACAGAATATTTATTCAAGAGTGCTCCTGAAATACAGTGCTGTAAGGAAGTAAGAAAGGCAAGATTGGGAAGATGAAGAAGCTGATTCTGTGTCATGGCAACCAAACTTTTAACCAATCCAATATGGAGTGCTAGAGCTTAGATGTTCACTTAAACTTGCCTCCAATTGTATTTTTGCACCAATAATACCACAACCCCTCCCTAGCAGGGAGTATGATTTCTTGAAGCACATCGTTATGACTGGAGAAATTCATACTGAGAGAAGTAGTTATAATATTTGAGAGCATAGGGTATGAGCATGCTGGCCATGAAAAAAGGAAGTAGGCAGAATGCCTTGTGATATAGCACAGTCTATCTCTTACACCGCTGAGATCCACTTACTTATAAATGTATCTGAACAGACAACATTTTTCCAAGATTCTGAGTAAACTTATTCCCTGGGTAATGTTAAAAAGGAAAGATACTACTATAGTTTATATACAGGCTATGACTGATACTTATCATTATCTCCAGATTTAATTAGCCTTCCCACAACTCTGCACGATTTGCCCAGGTTAAATAAGAACCTTCATCTCTGACCTTCTGGTTATCATCCACCTCTCAGGACATCACTGTTATACTTGTCCATAATAGCATTAAAATGGGACACAGACAAGAACATTATGGATCACTAAGCACTAAAGATATTCTTTCTTGCCCCAATGTATAGTAGCAGCCCCACATCCTCTGAATAGATAGTTTAATTAACTAGATAGTATAGTGCTATTCCCTTACCTGTTGGTGTGCCTGAGCATGAGGAACATAAAGTAACTAAAGAGTGAAAGTCACAACTTAAATCTCAAAAGCAGTTTCTTGGGTCTCCCATTGGAACTGTGCACTCTCAGGGGAAGGCCAATCCTATGGAGTACCATCCGTGAATACTTTGTGCCACATCAGGGTTATTAATAACAGAGGTTGGCCAACATTACCTGACATAGTATTTCTGTCTACTGCTTTTTTTTTAAGGTTATCTCTCTTGGTTCTTGGTCTCTGAGCAGCATTAATATCTAATCAAAAATTTTCAGAATTTGTACTTACTTCTATAAGTCAATCCACATTTATCCACTCCAGACCTCCTTGTCCCAAACCTTGAAATATTTCTTCTTTCAAGCCTTGAAAAAACCACAGGATCCAGGCCAGGACTCAATTTATTACTTGGCTTTCACTTGTCCCAAACAAACAGGTGAACCACAGTGGTGTTTTGGGTCTATAGGTTTCAGTGTCAATCCTAGCCCTATATTAAACAATCCAGGAAAAGTCTCCTAATGCCTAGTAACTTAAATAAATATTCTTGAGCCTGTCTGAGGAAAGATTGGATGGTTAATATTGAATACATTTGCCATGGTGGTTTCAGTTTTTCCATATGGGATTCTGTCCTCTCCTTTAGTCAATGTTTTCTGAGCCTAAAAATAGGCTCAATTCTAAAAAAAAAAAAAAAAAAAGTTGAAGAATAAAATATATCTTACTCTCTATATGTCAGCTATCATCTATGACTGGAGCCCTCACATCCTTGATCACCCATCCTTGAGTTCTTTTGATTGTATAAATTAATCAATGCCATTGTTGGTAACCTATTATCTTGCCTCTAGAAATACCATGTTCTATCAACCACTTAACCACTCTCTGCAAACTAGGTACCTTCTGACAATTACCTTGCTCTTAACAATCACTGTAGTAAATGAGTTCACCTTCCTTCTGCCATTTCCATACCACCTGTCACTGATTAAAGTCTTACTGCCTTTGCTACCAAATACTGTATAGCTTTTTATATCTGAAAGTTTAGCCTCAAGAGAAAGGTTATCACTAAATTTCTTCATGTTTTTTATGCTTTTTTTTTTTAAATTAGTGCATTCCTAATTACTGAAGTAAACAGAGGATCTTCTGCCTCTGTCCATGGAACACAGTCATGTTCTGCTTACCTGATATATCCACAGTAGTATGTTCACTTGTCTTCCATTATGGCTTTAGAACTGCTAATTCACTTAATGTGGGTCACTCCCCTTACTAGGAATCATCTTAGAGGCATATTGGCAATGTCTCCTGGAGTCCTTTCTAGGCTGTTAAATTCTATATTCTATATCACAGGAAAGTATTCACAGGAAAGTATTCTTATTATTTATGGACTACCCCTTACCCAAATTCATTACCTAGTCTTCATATTCAATCTCCAGATCTTGTCATATGTTTATTCTTCCATCTGCTCTAGTGCCTACAAATCCGATTCTGCCATTTCTTTGGCATATAATCTCTCTCTCTCCTTCCTTAGCAGGTCTAGAACATCCCCATTCTGGATGTCTTAGAATTTAACTTTTGCTGTTGGCCAAGTGTTTTCTCTTCGAAAGGGAGGGTTGTCTACATTTCAGGACTAGTAGATTCAGCAGAAGCTGAGAGGTAAAATTTATCAATGGCATTTACTCAGATTATTGTCAACCTAAATCTTACGGTCCTTCTTCTTCCCTGTTGATCCTCTTCTGTTGGCATAAGAAACCTGCAGGAAGTTAGAATTCAACTTTCTCTGGAGAAGTGCTACTTCTCTGTTACTTCCCAAGTCTGGATTTTCTTCTGTCTGCCCACTTCCTGAAGAAGACTAAAATTTTCACATAGCTACCAAGGAAACTCTTTGCCTTTAACATTTTGCCTTGAACTTGTGACTAACTATGGTTAGTCTGTCATTTTCTCTCATTATTGAATAAATGGCACTCAGAAATAATCACCCAATTCTGTTGTCCTTAGACTTAACCATTTCCTATACTTCCTAGGGATTAAAAATACTGTGTCCACCAGTGTTTTTATCTCTACCAATAAAAATTTTAACAATTGCTTTGCTATAACTTGACAAAGACTATCAGTGGTCTATCCCTGACTGCTGATAAAACCCTCATTTTCAGCCATCAAATGCCCCATTTTAGATATTGTAAAATCCCATTGTAGAGTCTGCTTCCTAGGATCACTTTTGGTAGTAGCAGTCTGATTGAATTCCCCAGGCAACAGAAAGAGGGTTGTATGCAAAAGTTTTATTGGGGAGATCTTTGTAAAGAAGTGAAGATCTGTAAAGAAGTGAAGAAAGTAGAATTGGACAGGAAAATGCTGACTCACAATGTTGTTGGACTTAGACCACTATATATCCTACTGAAGGCTCTGAAGCTCAAATGACCCCAGAAAATTGTTCAAAACTGAAGCAGAGTCTGAGAGTTTTTATCTCTCATTAACCAGTCTTTGGCTGCAGGCACTCTCTTGGGATGAGTGAAATCGTAGTTGAAACAGTTCCCTGAAACCCAAATAGTGCCTAATGAGGAGCTCAGCCTTGACTAATCACCAAGTGACATTCCCAGCAGCTCGCAGATGGGTGCATTGGCCAATAACAGGGGATCTGGGTGGAGTGCCACTTTATCTAAAACACAGAAAAAAATAAACTCAGTCCAACTCCTATGGAGTCATAAGAACTGAACTAGCAAGAAGGAATGTAACATAAAAAAATAATTTAATGAAAACACACAGTTATACATTGTCACAGATGTAAATTACTATTAAATCAATGAAGTAAGCTGTACTATGAACCAATTGAAGTAAAACTTGATGATTTATTTCTAGGTTGCTCTGCATATCTTTTGTATAGCTCTTATAAAGTTGTAATATTTAAGCAATGGTAACAGTTCCCCATTTTTCTCAATAACAATTTGTATTCTGATTAAAATGAACATTCACTACTGGTTATAAAAAGAACAGTCTAATATTTTGCAACTCTTTGTAAAAGGTATTTTGAGTAAAAGTCAAAGTGAGTCAAATCTGTTCTTCATCTCTTTCATCATTAGAGATCTTACAGACACTAAGTAAAGGGTTTACCAGATCAGGGAAAACTTCTGGTAGGAAGAAAATAAATAACAAACTCATTCATACAGATAATAATATTATTGCCTTCTTAAACATTTGTTTTTAAATAAAATTACATATATAGCAGATTCTCTCATTTCTAACACATAAATTAGAATGGAAGGGATTTTATACAGTGAATCCTTCTCAAGTGCTTACAGCTTAAAATGTATGTGATGAATGAAAATGAAATAATAATGTTTGTAATCATTTTATAGAAATTGAACAAAAATATGAAGATCAAAGAAAAATATAGGAACACCATAATCAGTACTAAAGTACATTTGGCAATATGAGGAAATTTTACTATAAACATGGTAAGTGAACACTAACTGAAGAATGTCATTAAGGGCCAACTCATGCCACCCTTTTCTTAGTATGCAGAATGTTTCAAAGCTAGGGATAAGGATGGTCGGAGTATATCTTGTTTGTAGCCTATAGTGTGTGCATATATATGTACATCTTATTAGCATTCAAATACAAACAGTGAATAGGCAGTCCTCCACATTAGTGCAACAAAGCTGTCATGATCGGTTAACACAAAGGAACTAAAAAAGGTACTTGATGAAACATACAATGAAAAAAATTGTCCATTTAATCATTTTAATAAGCATAGAAAAAGTAATGTAGAACAAAGATGTAACCACCAAAGAAAAATGCAAATTAAAAGAAAAATAGAATAAGAACAAATTTTAAGATGTGATAGCTTAGACCTTTGGAAAATGTATATGTATATGTACATAAAAGATACACATGTATAAGATATAGAAAAAGATAGAAAACAGATAGAGATAGAAAATGTAGGGGTGGAGATGCCTGAGTGGTTCAATGGGTTAAGCCTCTGCCTTCAGCGCAGGTCATGGTCTCAGGATACTGGGATCAAGCCCCACATCGGGCTCCCTGCTCAGCGGGGAGCCTGCTTCCCCCTCTCTCTCTGCCAGCTGCTCTGCCTATTTGTGCTCTCTGTCTGTCAAATAAATAAATAAAATCTTAAAAAAAAAAAAAAAAAGAAAAGAAAAGAAAAGAAAAAAGAAAATGTAGCCACCTGGGTGGCTCAGTGGGTTAAAGCCTCTGCCTTTGGCTTGGGTCATGATCTCAGGGTCCTGGGATCGAGCCCCACATCGGGCTCTCTGCTCAGCGGAGAGCCTACTTCCCTTCCTCTCTCTCTGCCTGCCTCTCTGCCTACTTGTGATCTCTGTCTGTCAGATGAATAAATAAAATCTTTAAAAAAATAAAGAAAATGTATATGTATATAAGAGATACATGTATATGAGAGATAGAAAGAGAAAAGAGAAAGGGATAAGGATAGAAAATGTATATGTATATAAGAGATAATTTTCTTTTGAAAATTTTATATTTATAAACTATAAACAGTATAAATATTTTATTATTTGTTAATATTATTAAATATTTGTTATTTATTTTATTACTTTTAAACCTTAATCTGAGTCCTATTGTTTTACAGTTAGTTCTTAGAGTTGCAATTTTGCAAATGTTATTCTTTTATGTTAAATAGTTACTTTCCTATCTACCTTTCTAGAGTGCATGAATACCATAAATAAGAAAAAGTGTTACTTAACTGTTTGGAAAAATAAACTATATATAAAACATATATATGGGAGAGCCTGGATGGATCAGTTGGTTAAGCGTCTGACTCTTGATTTCAGTTCAGTTTGTGATCTCAGGGTTCTGGGATCAAGCCCTGTGTCAGGCTCTGCACTTAGTGGGAAGTCTGCCTGAGGATTCTCGCTCTTCCTCACCCCTTCCCTCACCTGCACTTCCTCTAAAATAAATAAATAAATAATAATTTAAAATAAAGTATGTATATGGAAAAAGTATCAGGTTTTCTATTTTAAAGTTGAACAACATGCTTCATTTTCAGAAGAAAATGCTTTGAAATTTTTTATTTTATTTCTTCTAAATAGAATTTTTATGGATTTATTATTGATTTTTTTAAAGTTTTTATGTAAATTCTAGTCAGTTAAGATGCTATTATGCTATTTTCTATCTCTTATATACATGTATCTCTTATGTACATATACATATACATATGCTAATACATATAATATTAATAGATAGTATTATTTTCAGATGTACAATACAGTGATTCAACATCTTCATCCAACACCCCGTGCTCATCACAGCAAGTGCACTTCCTAATCCCCATCCCCTGTTTCACCCATCTCCCCTTCCACCTCCTCTCTGGTCATCATCAGTTTGTTCTCCATAGTTAAGATCTGTTTCCTGGTTTTCCTCTCTCTCTCTTTTTCTTCCCTTTGCTCAATTGTTTTGTTTCTTAAATTCAACATATGAATGAAATCATGTGGTATTTGTCTTTCTCTGACTGACTTGTTTTGCTTAGCATAATACTCTCTAGCTCCATCCATGTTATTTTAAATGCAAGATTTCATTCTTTTTATGTCTATATATATATATATATATCACTTCTTCTTTATCCATTCATCACTTAATTGACATTTGAGCTGTTTCCAGGAAAATTTGGCTATTATAGATAATGCTGTCATAAACATCAGGGGACATGTTTCCTTTAAATTAGTATTTTTGTATTTATTTGGGTAAATACTTAGTAGCATAACTGCTGGATTGTAGCGTAGTTCTACTTTTTACTTTCTGAGGAACCTCCATAATATTTTCTAGAGTGGCTGCACCAGTTTGCATTCCTACAGTAAGAGGGTTCCCTTTTCTTTACAACGCCACACATACCTCTTTTTCCCTGTGTTGTTAATTTTAGACATTCTGGCTGCTGTAAGGTGATATCTCATTGTACTGTGATTTGTATTTCCCAGATGATGAGTGATATTGAACATCTTTTCCTGTGTCTGTTGACCATCAGTATGCCTTCTTTGAAAAATGCCTATTCATTTCTTCTGCCTGTTTTTCAACTGGATTATTTGGGTTTTTGGTGTTGAGTTTGATAAGTTCTTCATATATATAAAATCCTTTATCAGATATGTCATTTGCAAATATTTCCTCTCATGCCATAGGTTGCCTTTTAGTTGTTGATTAGTTGTTGATTGTTTTCTTTGCTGTGAAGAAGCTTTTTATTTTGATATGGTGCCAATAGTTTATTTTCACTTTTGTTTTCCTTGCCTCAGGAGACATGTCAAGTAAGAGGTTACTATCTGTTCTCTAGGATTTTGATGGTTTCCTGTCTCATGCTTAGGTCTTTCATCCATTTTGAATTTTTTTTTTTTTTTGGTATTATGTAGGAAAGTGGTCCAGTTTCATTCTTCTGCATAATGCTGTCCAGTTTTCCCAACACTTTGTTGGAGATAGTCTTTTTTCCATTGGATATTCTTTCCTGCTTTGTTGAAAATTAGTTGACCATATAGTTGTGGGTTTGTGGGTTCTGTGGTTTTGGCTGTTATTTCTCCTCTCTCATTAATGATTTTACATATTTGGGTCCTTTCTCTTTTCTTTTTGTAAGTCTGGCTATTAGTTTATCAATTCTATTGGTTTGCTCAGATCATTCCATCCTAAAACATCAGACTACACACTCTTTTCAAGCACATATGGAATATTCTCCAGAATAGATCACATATTATCTCACAAAACCAGCTTTAACAAATACAAAAAGATTGAAATCACATCATGCACCTTTTATAACCACAACACTATGAAACTGGAAATCAACCACAAGAAAAAATTTGGAAAGACCACAAATATGTGAAAGTTAAACAACATGCTACTAAACAATGAATAAGTCAACCAGGAAATCAAGAAAGAAATTTAAAAAAAAAAACATGGAAACAAATGAAAATGAAAACAGAACTAACCAAAACCTTTGGGATGCTGCAAAAACTTTCCAAGAGGAAAGTATCTACAGGCCTACCTCAAGAGTCAAGAAAAACCTCAAATAAACAACCTAGCATCCAAAGCATCTAGGAAAAGAACAAAAACATGACATGAAGCCTAAAGCAAGCAGAAGGAAGAAAATAATACAGAGTAGAGAAGAAATAAATGATATAGAAACTGAAAATAAAATTAAAAAGGTCAATGAGGGGCACCTGGGTGGCTCAGTGGGCTAAAGCCTCTGCCTTCAGCTCAGGTCATGATCCCGGGATCCTGGGATGGAGCCCCGAGTTGGGCTCTCTGCTCAGCAGGGAGCCTGCTTCCCTCTCTCTCTCTGCCTGCCTCTCTGCCTACTTGTGATCTCTGTCAAATAAATAAATAAAATCTTTAAAAAAAAATCAATGAAATGAGGAGCTGTTTCTTTGAAGAAAAATAAAATTGAAAAAACTTTAAATAGAATTTTAGAAACAACAAATAACATGTCTTTGTTCTTCAAGTTCCCCATGAGCTCCAACTTCCGCTTCCTCTAGCCACCAAAGTCAGGATTCTTGTTTCCTATTCTCTTCCTTTAAGTCATAGTCAGGCATGAGCAGCAAGGAGGAGTTTTCAAGAACAGCAGATACAGTGGTTTACAGAAATTTCTACAATAGTCTATAGTAATTTTCACTGGAAGTAATGTAGACACCACTGAACCCACTAGGATATTTTAGAAGACTACAATTTACTGTGGACATAATCATAACAATAGGTCACTAAATAAATTGAAACTATTTAAACTATTACTTAAATTATTTTTCACATATTTTGACCAGTGTGCTGCATGAATAAGAAAGCTCTTAAGATAGAAAATAAAACATTTTCAGGTTTGGTTTTTTTTTTTTAAGATTTTGTTTGTTTATTTGAGAGAGAGAGAGAGAGGGAGCATGAACAGGGGGTAAACAGGCTCCACACTGAGTTGGGAACCTGATGTGGGGTAGCATCCCAGAACCTGGGATCATGACCTGAGCCAAAGGCAGATGCGTAACCAACTAATCCACCCAGGTGTCCCAAAACATTTTCAGTTTTAACTGTCTTAATCTCCTACTGAATAAAAGCATATCATAGTCAAATGATGAAAAATTTTAGATTGTTTTCTTTTTCTTTTGTCTATGGAAATGTGTATCTTTACATAATCAATGCAAAATGTATACAAATATTTATCCATGAACTACATAGTAATGAAACAATGTATAAATATATTTAAAGTGAAAAACATCATAATACAGTAAAATAATGAAAAATTAGCATAGCTAAATAACTTGAAGTTAAGTTAAACAAAAGAAAATATCCATACATATGAATCACTAATAGCTATTTCTTTACCACGTGCAGGAATCAAACCAGATTGCAAAGACAAGTCCTAAGAATTGTCCTACTTCCATGTCTTGGTTACTTGGAAAAAAGGCATGAATGCTATAAACTGAATAACTTTCAGTATTATTCTGATATCTGCCATCAAAATCAGAAGACTTCAATAATTCAAACAAACTAGTAAGAAGTTACTGCAAAAAGAAGTGGGAATTGAGACTCGCTGCATGAGTTATTTGAAAGACTATATCAAATACCAAAGATTGTACTATTTTAATTGTTTTCCCTTTGAAATCTATTTCTACCCTCTTACAGAAGAATGATGATAGAGCAAAAAACAAAAACATACCCAAAAACACAAGATAAAACAGAAGAAAACACAAAAAGTCAGTAAAGTTGACAATACAGGTATTTGACAGTTTTCTCCATGATTTATATCAAGAGCACAATTTGAATAACTTTCTTCTTGTTCATTAATGAGTCTTTGCTTCACTATTCTCTCACTGTATGAATAATTATTCACCATAGAATCCATTATGGAAAATGTTTACATGAGGATATTCTTAATATGAAATGCTGTGGTATTTCTCAAGAATTCACAGTGTGTACTAAGGGTCCCTTTAATTACTTTTCAATAATTATTAAGCAAGCACCATGTAAAGTAAATTAATAATATTTATGTTAGGGGCGCCTGGGTGGCTCAGTGGGTTAAAGCCTCTGCTTTCAGCTTGGGTCATGATCTCAGGGCCCTGGGATCGAGCCCCCACATCTGGCTCTCTGCTCAGTGGGGATCCTGCTTTCCCCCCACTCTCTGCCTCCTTCTCTGCCCACTTGTGATTTCTGTCTGTTAAATAAATAAAATCTTTATAAAAAATAAAAATAATACTTATGTTATATGTGAAGAAATGGAGATTCTGGGAAAATAAGCCAACATTAAATGCTTGCACAGAGACTATATGTATTACTGAGCCAAACTGCCAGCCTTACTCAACTTTCCAATGGCTTTGCACTCTGAGAATTACTATCAAAACATGGTATAATAGAAAGTAGATATTCCTTGTGATCTTAAAGACCCAAGGTTAAATATTGGCTCTGATAATTCCTAGCTAAATAGAGTTGTTAAATTTCTTTAACATTTGGGAATATCATTTTGTTTTTTTTCCCTAAAATATTGAAATAATAATCATTCTGTCTTGCATTATGTTTTGAGGATTCAGTAAATTTTCCATACAAAGTGCTTAATATAATGCATTCCAAATATCAGATGCTTAATGCAGGTTACTAACATAATGCCATGGTTAGGTTCTCAAATTCAAAGGGAGCTAGACATATTATTTAATGAAAACCAGTTAAGTTAAGGCTGAATATTGTTTCATCAAGTGTCAGAGTTTAAAAAAATATGGATATGATTATCTATTCAAATGTATACTTACATATGACATATAGTATATTATAGGGTATATACCACAATTGCATACAGTATATATATATAGTATATACACTATACTTATATATATAGTGTATATGTGTGTATATATATATATACTAAATAACTTTCCACTTAGTATATAGACATTTTATTTTAAATATATAGTATATATATATATATATATATATGTGTATGTATAATATATACTTTTTTATTTAGTATATAATATAGAGTTTGTATGTATCATATGATATTTATACTATACTTATATATGTGTGTATATATATCTATATATGATACTTATGTATACACTAAATATGAAGTTGTTTAGTACATATAGTTAGTATATGCACAATTGTGTGGTATGTGGTGTGTGTCTGTGTGTGTGTGTGTGTGTTTCAAAGGGGAAAAAGAGAAAGCTGGTATGGACCCTGCTATTGAAACATCTTAGAAACAGGCAGCTTCCAACAACTGAAATAATAAAAAAGAAAAAGCCTCCAGTTAACACCATTTAAGAGAGAAAAATTCCATGAATCCTCTGTGCTTTGACCTAAGTTTTGAATAGCAGAAGCTAACTCTCTTAACACTCAGTGCAGTCCTGCCTAATTTTTATCATGTGGATAGTACACTTTTCCCTTTCCCTGGTCTACAGCTAACAGCCTCTAGTCATGCTATGACAATGGCAAAATGAGTTTCACCTTTTGTCTCTGTGGTGCTAGCAGAGAATGTTTGTTTATAGTTGGCTATCATAACTTCTGGGCAACCGAAAACAGGGCTACAAAATGTCTTCAAAATATCTAATACCTTGAGTTGAGAAAGATTTCATGTAACCATTCACTAAATGAGTATTTATTCAGAAACTATTAAATAAAAGTTAATATAATCACTGCACATGAAATTCCAATTATAAATTTACATTTCAGTAAGGACATTCTGTCTATTCCAGTAGCTGTTAAAAAAAAAAAAATCAGACAGTATCTGCTTTCACAAAGCTGTCCCATAAAATGTTATTGGATATGTAAAGAAAATATATTACCCTTGATGTTTTTCTCTGGATGGAATATTTTTCTTGTTACTGACAGCAATTCCTTTAAGATTTTCTTCCAAAAACTACCTCTAAGGACTTGTACAGATTGTGTTGCAGGCGATTAAGTCTCTCAGAATATAAACATATTTTGAAATATTGCAAAAGAAGGCAAACTCTAACCAACAATAAAACACCACAGTTAAGAAATGTACTGACTTTTTGGAACTTTTGGACCAGAAACATAGATTTTATACCATGCGCTAAAGATTATAAAGTTATATTCTGATGACCACTGAGGATCCCTTCAGTGAGATGCAAGTTTAAGTAGATGCAAATTTAAGATAACACGAACATTGTCATCCAATTCATAATAATACACGGACTGTATTTTCAGAAAGCTTAATTGCAGGAAAAAGGAAGTAACTTAAATTATATACTATAATAAAAACTAAACTGCTTGGTATTATAAACGCCTGTGGCTACCGAATCAATAATCATTTTGTATGACCAGGACTTCTGGGTGTCTAAAATGGTACAAACCACATGGAAATATATCTCACTATCCAGGACAGCCAGTAACGTCCCAAAATTGTTAACACCGATTTCCTTCTAAAAACATACAAACAGGATGCCTGAGTGGCTGGGTTGGCTAAACTGTTGCCTTTGGCTTGGGTCATGATCCCAGGGTCCTGGGATTGAGCCCCGCATGGGGCTCCCTGCTCAGCAGGGAGACTACTTCTCTCTGCTCTGCCTGCCACTCCTCCTGCTTGTGCTCTCTCTCTGATAAATAAATAAAATCTGAAAAAAAATTTAAAAATGTACAAACACATTCCTATATCTCTCTTCCATTTTACATTTGATAGTTGTTAATATCATTTACATTTATGAAATGTACATTTTATATTATTATTGATTTTTTAAAGATAATTTTACATGAAAAGTACTGATAAGGGAATTTTGTGGTTCTGAGCTGTCAAAAGCAGTTTTCTAGCACTGAGATGACAAGATTGTTATCCAGAATGAATCAGCTTTCTTAACTTCTCCAAAGTATGTCACTATAAAGATGGGTTTTGTTGTTTAACTTTCAAGACCCTCTAATAATTTTCACTGATTGTTTATAATGGAAGCTTTGTGAAAGCTGAATTTAATGCTTCTGATCTCAGCAGTTCCATCCATTTCTAAATTGCAATAATTGGATCACTGTTTTAAGCCAAAGGACTCTTTCATTCGCCAACAGTTTTTGTTTTTGTTTTTCTCTGTTATCAGAATATTAAGTATCAGATTCTGAAACCGTGAGAAACTAAGAGTTTCTGCATCAGGGAAAACAGTCCAAAAAAGCTCTTGGTGAACTACAAATTCAGCCAATACAATCAGCTACCAATACTGGTAATCACACCAGAAGAAGGCGTATCTGTCGGTTACAGTACAGTAATCTCAGAGATGAAAGTGGACAGAGTAAGGTACTGAAGCTTTGGTCCTAATGCAAGATGGGAGTATATTACATACCAGACATGAGGGGTGATGTCCTTAGTGAACTCTAGGCTTCTAGACAACAAGAGAAAGGGACCGTTTCTCTCTTTAAAGGGACTATACAGCAGAGGAAAAAGGAAAACAACAGCCGCATATTTATCCCAATGGACATGGTATCATGAAAATGTTCTTGTCTCTGTGCCATAACTAAGGAAATCAGGTAGGGTTAAATGTCATCATATTTTAAAATCAAATACAGATATAGATGTACAGGAATATACTCACAAGTTTTTTTTTTCAAAGCATTTTCACAAATATTATCTCCTTTGACCTTAAGAATGAGTACAGTTATTTTTCTGTTTTTAGACATAGGAAACAGGGATTCAAAGAGGCTAAGTTTGCTCCATTTCACAGAGGGATTTGAATAGACTTTATGTGTTCCAAAATCTAAAACTTTATGCTCTTTTCATCACATCTCCCTGGATGCTTGGCAGTTCCCACACATTCACTAATGATAACTATTCCATTCCCCAAAGAAGAGTTTCCAAAGAAAAATATTCTACAAAATTAGGAGTTAGATTCCTGTACAAGCTTCTATATCCCCTCTGTCTTTTTGATTAATTTTCATGAGTTAGGATGAGCAAAATTGCATGCACAAATTGAATAACTAGTCACAAATCTTTTAGATACCCATTAGGTTTAATAAAGAGCACCCTTATTATTCTTCCTCCCTATTCTTGATTTTTTTCCCCTCATATATATATATATATATATTTTTTTTTTCTATTTTCAAAAAATTCCCTTTTTCTGTCTTTGGCTTCACTTAAAAAATGACCAGATGACATACAAAGGATAAAAAACAATAGGTAAAAACAACAGAAAAAAAGAAAAAGGATATTAATATTTATTTGGTATATAAGATGGTGTATATGGGTGTATAAGGAAGAGAAGACTTCACACAATGTCCATTGGGAAAAACATAAATAAATTAGCACAACTGAAGCATTAAGAAAATACTAAGTTTAGTACCTCACTCAACAAATTTAACTAAGTGCTCATTGTTTGCTTGGCATTTGACTAGGACCTAGGTAAACAGAGATGGAAAGATAGCCCCTGACCACTAGTAGCTGGCTATCTATAAGCATAACATTTAAAACAAAAGCAAACACTTTTTAAGAAAATGTTATTTACCTTAGAATTGGAGAGAGAGAGGGAGAGAGAGTATTGTGGGGGGGGGGTAGAAGAGTAGAGGAAAAGGGAGAGGGGAGGCAGATTCCCCGCTGAGCAGGGAGCCCATGTGGGGGCTCCATCACCTGGCCAGGACATCATGACCTGAGCTGAAATCAAGATTCAGATGCCCAACTGACTGAGCTACTCAGGTACCCCAAGCAAATGTTTCTCAAGAAATGGTTAGGTATGATATACAATCATATTAGTATGTGGGAGTATCAGTCATGTTTAGTAAATGTTTTATAAAGTATTGAAGCTGGCAAATTGGGTTGAGAAGATAACTGATTTGGGAGAGAATAAAACTATTTAGAAAAATTTTCAAAATAGCTCGGGTCATATTTAAATAGTTAAAACATGATCTAATTAAATAAGTGTTTTTATAAGTTGAAATATTCATCTATAATTAATATTAACTTATTTTTATTTTAATGTGATTTATCTTTTATAAATGTGTCTTTACTAGCAGAATTGGTAACAGGATGTGGTCTGGGGGGATAAAGAATTCCTGAAGAGTCTCTAGTGGAGAACCAATGTAAGAAAGTAGAGAAGTAGGTGGGGAGAGGAACAGTCTAAGATTGATTATTTGAAACAGAACACTATTTAAAATAAGTCATAAGTAGGATATGAAGAATGATCCTTGGTTCTCTTTCTCTTTTTGAGAAGTTTACTTTTTACTATTGAGGTATAATTGACATATACCAGTACATTAGTTTCAGGTATACAACATAATGGTTTGATATTTGTATAATGCAAAATGATTACTGAAATAAATCTAGTTTCCACCATTACTGTAGAAAATTACAGAATATGCAATGCGACATTGAATGTAGTGGCCATGCTATACAACCCCATAACAGACTGGAAATTTTTACTTCTTGACCCCCTCTCCTATTCACGCACCTCGCAACTTTGGTGTCTAAGAACATTCAGTTACTACCTGGCCAATGAAGACAAATGAGGAAGTTAGAGGGTGGATAGAAACAGTGAAGAGATCATTGAACTGGGAAAGTGCTAGAAACATTTTTAGTGTACTCAGAAGATCCAGTAATGATCACCAACACATTCTGCTTATTTAAAAATTGATCATGATATGAGCTATGTGCTTATTTGCTACTGTGGGAGAGAACTGTGCTTACAACATAAGAATGTTTCATAACATCTGTATACATACATATTTTATCTTAATTTTACTAACAAAGAAAATGTATCTAAACATACATGCTGCCAGAGCCACTATTCAAATCAGGTCAACCTGACTTTACTACTTAGCTTTTAAGTGTGTTCACTACCCCAAGTAGTAAAGTTTTAAAATATGTCTTTGGGAGACTTTACCCCACTGAGCTGTGTCTATGACTACTGTATTTTCTGAAAAAAAAAAAAAAAATACTGAGGCATATGATCAGATAGAGTTAAAATTCTTCGGAAATTCCTTCACATATTTATTTTATATAATTATATTATGTTCTTGTATTTTCACAGAGATAATTATCATTCCTCCTTGGGTACAAGAATATGTTTTTACCTAAGCTCTAACCCTATCAGTTTCATCTACAATAGAACTTGCTCTATTGGTTAAATTCTCACACTCACATTCAACAACAGAAAATATTATTTCTATGTACCCTTTATCTATAAACATACTTCAGGTTTTCCATTTTAGGACAAAGCAAAGCAAAATATTCTTTAACCTGTTTCTACACCTAGTTAATGTTTTAGTAGTCTCATTCCAACACAGCTGTTTCTTGAGATAGCAGACTACACTTATCTTTCTATCTTTCTTCTAGCTCACTCACTGAAAACATGGCTTTAATACCAAAACTCTTTGATTTTTTTTAATTCAATGACGATCATTGTTTCACTCTGACATCATCTTGATGTAGCATTTTACCTTGTAAACTTTCAGTCTCTCTGATAAGTGTAATCTGTAACATTAGTCATTCCTTATTTTTTTTCCCTGCATTTCTGAACATGATCTTGCTCCATTTCATCAACAATTCCAGTCCCTTTTATTCTAGCCACCTTCTCTGCTCAGAGGTTAAACCCTCTTCTCTTGAGTGTTGCCAACTTCTCTGATTTATACTTGCATTACAAATTTTCAAACTAGTATAAAATGTATGCCCTAAAGTAGGGTGTGTCTGCTTTATCCTCTTCTTCTTTTTTTTTTTTTAAGATTTTATTTATTTATTTGAGAGAGAGAGAGTGAGAGAGAGCATGAGCAGGGAGAAGGTCAGAGGGAGAAGCAGACTCCCCATGGAGCTGGGAGCCCCATGTGGGACTCAATCCCGGGACTCTGGGATCATGACCTGAGCCTAAGGCAGTCGTCCAACCAACTGAGCCACCCAGGCATTCCAATCCTCTTCCTTTTTGATCAAGGAAATCATCCTAGATGAAGAGAGCAGAAGGGAAGAGATCAAACCACATTCAAAATAAGTAACTAGAGAAAGTTTTGAGGGGCCCTGGGTGGCTCAGTTGGTTAAAACTCTGTCTTTGGCTCAGGTCATGATCTCAGAGTCCTGGATGAGCCCCGTGGCTCCCTGCAGGGAACCTGCTCCTCCCTCTCCCTCGATGCCTCCCCCAACTTGTGTTCTCTCTCTTTCCTTCTCTCTGTCAAATAAATAAAATAAAATTTAAAAAAACAAAAACAAAAAATTTGAGGTAGAATTTCAGTTTATTAGCTAGAACCATTTCACAGCAACCTTTATTCTAACTGAATATTAAATATAAAAAATAAAAACAGAAGTTTAATTTTTGCCTTTATGCCAGATAAATTTGCTCCGCTATGTACTGATACTGCTCACTGGAACACAAGTGATACACAAAACAAACACAAAAAATACATAATTCAGTATTTTTGTACACAGATTTAGTTTTCAGATTTTATCATGCTGACAAAGCGAGATTGTACTGACGATAAAGTGTTTGGGAAAGAATTAACACGTAAGTGTAAACAATAAGGAGGATTTACTTTAGGCTCTCTCTAAAATTACAGACCAACTCTCAGAGAACTTTCATATTAAGCTATCTCATCTTTTCCCTTTTCCCCCAAACAGCTGGGTCATTCTATTAAAAAATTATTAATTTGAGAATATCTTGACTCATACAGACCAGTTCATCTAACCAGAGCACTTCCTTATGTAAGTATTTCATTAATATTTTTTCATAGTTACTCAGCAGACCTCACATCTCCCTCATGTATGCCTTAGCCTTCCTTGTCCCCTTTCTCAGAATCTTCTCTCTTCCTTAGCTGCTGCCTCACTACTACCTTCACATCTATACTTACCGCAGCCATGGCTGAGCTAACCAAGATGAAAAGGTGATGTGTGTCTGTGAAAATATTGCTTGGAAAAAAATTTGTGTTTTTTCTCTATTTGTTAACTCTTACTTGTTAATTTTGTATAGTTTTATTTTAGGAAAAGTATGACATAAAATGAAGCAAGTGAACAAAACCTGAAAACTCACTCCCTCAAAGCATAGAAGAGTGTGAACTACAAAGTGAATTTTAATTGAAAAAATACTTTGGAATAGAAATGGTAACAAGTACAAAATTGAAATACATTATAACAAGGAGTTAAATTGGTATTTGAGCAAGATTGTGTTATTAACAACAACTTAATTTAACAGAGTGCAGAAAAATTCGTGATGTTAAACCAACAGACAGATGTCAACTTAAGACTTAAATATGATTTTAAAATTTAAAAAAAATAGCCTTCTGAGGCTATACAATAGGTGTTCTACAGTGTCAACTTAAATTCTGTACAATATGGAGTGTGTTGCTTGTGGCATCTCAAGGAATAATTTTCTGTGGTTAAAGACCCAATGATGATAAGTGGAGATCATTCCTATTTTAGGAAATTGCCTGATATTACAATGGCTAAATGATTATATTCCAAATTAATGTATACAAAGAATACTTTAAAAAGCCCAGTGGAACATGCACTTGTTTCACTTGGAATGTTTAAGATATTCATATTTAGCTACAAATTTGGCAATTTATTACTCTTACATTATTTAATTTATATTTCCTTAAAAACAAAATTCTTTGGCAAACTGCCACATTAGGTCACTATACAGTGACTCAGAAATTCTTTAGGTCATAAAGAAATGTCCTTTACCCAGTTCATATCCTGCTCCCTTTGTGGTTTTCTAAGAATATTCCTCAGTTGCTCTTCCATAATGCACAAGGTGCATCCATAAACCGGAAATTTTGATTAAACTACTCAAGCCAAAGAGCCGCTTCTGTTTGTTTGGTCATTATAAAATTCAAGAGGTCATCATAAAATAAATAAATCAATAAAATAAATCCATAACTAACATTTGTGACCTTATAAAAAATTCCCAATATATAATCATTTCATGAAAAGGCAATGACTCTTTGGAAATTAAATCTGTGAATTGAAATTCATTTAGTGGATTTTTCTACTTCTGGAGTTCCATTGTAAGTTCCTGACACAATTCTGTTCATCGAAAGACCTCAAAAAATAATGCAGTTTGATATAAATAAAATTGTATAACCTAATATATTTTGGTCATCCAGATCCAGGAGGCCACAATATTTTGTAAGTTTGTATGGGAATATACTAAACTCTTAATCTTTGATACTTTATTTAGAAATATTAGGTAAGACATACATATTTGTGGAATGACATACTCTGGAAAGAGACCTGTTCCAAATACCATTTCTGAGTTAACCATTCTTAAAAAATTACATGCCCAGGAGTTCAGGCAGATTATCACATATATTTTTAATAACAATGAGAAGTACATATTTGAGCCTGTCCAGTGAGGATAGAATATAGGTAATCATTTTTTTAATTATTATACCTTATCATACACAAATTTTTATTGCATAGCCTTATACAGGTGGTAGAGTTGAGTGAAATCTAACTTGGAGATAAAAAAAAAAGACAATGTTTGGTTAAAACTATCACAATCGTAAATATATTTCTATTATATAAAAACGACAGCAGAGGGCAGGAGTGGGGGTGAGGTAGTGGGGAAAAAGAAATGGGGAGTAACTAACTAATGGGTGTGGAGGCTCCTCCGGGCATGATGTGTTTCAGAACCAGATAGAGGTGAAGGTTGCCCAACATTGTAAATGTACTAAGTGCCACTGAATTGTTATTTTAAAATGGTGTTTATCTTATGTGAATTTCTTCTCAATTAAAAACAAATTTCTAATGATAAATAAATAAATTTAAATGTATAATTTAATTCAGATTTGTACACCCATCATTATCATGTTTAAATATAATTTTTATAATAGTAAATTGCAAATTATCATTTGACAGTACTTAACAGTTCACCTTTGCTATACATAGAAATTATCATGTTTTTTTGCCTACTAGTAACAGTATCTAAGGATGAGTGTTAAGAATACACTTTTGGGATAAGATATTTTAAATATATACCACACAAAGGTAATCAAAACAGTTTCTGTTCTTAAGGACCAAGTTCCACTATTTTAGAATGTGTGCCTGAGATAATCTCCCAGAATAATGCCTCCACTACAATATTTTTTATTAAAAATAAAGCAAACACTGGGGTGCTGAGTGGCTCAGTACATTAAGCATCTGCCAATGGCTCAGGTCATGATTCTGGAGTTCCTGGATTGAGCCCTGCCTCAGGTTCCCTGCTCAGCAGGAAGTCCACGTCACCCTTTCCCTGTGTCCCTCTCCTTGCTCATGTTCACTTGGCTGCTCACTCTCTCTCAAATAAAGAAATAAAATCTTAGAAAATGAAAGAATGAAAGAAAGAAAGAAAGAAAGAAAGAAAGAAAGAAAACATCTCTATTGATTTTATTGTTCCAAATTTTGTAAAATAGTGAGTGTAGCCTCTACTCAAGACTATGCTAGATGTTCTTTTGTACTTTCTCACTTGCTAATATACATTTTTATGAAATAGTATGTGCAACAGCATTCCTAAAAGATCACTACATCGGACTTTAATTATACCCCCCAATTACTTCTTCAGAATTTGTGTCTGGTTGTTTTCTTCCATCTCCAACAGTAGCTGCCAAGAAAAGTAATGGTTCCTTACATTAATAAAATTATCTAATAAAAGTCAAAACTAGGTGCTGGCCGAGTATACAATTGCCATAATCATTTTAGGAGTAAACAGCAGATGAATGGATCCATTTTTAAAGTTTTCAAAAGGTAGGCACAGTCTACACTGTCTAGAGTAAGGATGGGATTGGAATAGGAGAGGAAAAGGGACCAAGGAAACTTACAAGTATACCGAGATTTCGGTCTCCTGAACACAGTCCAGAGGGCTGAAGCATGGCTGCCTCCCAGAGAAAAATGATGGTTGTGAATTAAATGGGTCTTGGGTGCATTCCCACAGGTTCTCTGTGCAAGTTTTTAACTGTCTTTTACATGTGGGGCTTTAGAGGAAATAAACATTTATCTTAGCTTAAATATGATTTTCTTTTGACAGCAACTTTATTCTCCACAATATAATGGACAACTATATGCTAGTTTTGCCATTACTGGCTAATTATATATTAAAGAACTTTTTAAATGTTCTTATTAGCAAATGTTAAATATGTAATTAAGTAAATGTTAAGTAAGTAAGCTTTATTCAGGTTACATTGAAAGAAGAAGATAAAGAATACTGCACAGACAACTTATTTAACCAAAACCAACTCATAGTTTCAACAAAAATCTAAATATTCATTCAAATGTATAGTCATATACTATATATTTTGGGTTATATGTGATAGAAAATTGGATGTATTCTTTTTGAGATAATATCGAGTGGTCGATTTAAAAACTTCTAATGTCTCTTCTTGTTGAAGGTTCTCACGACTACCCTAACATTCAGAGATTTATCTATATGCATGGCTAGGGTTTATTATAGTGATATTTTAAAGATACACATCCAAATCATAAGAGAAAATGACATAGGTGAAGTGTGGAAAAATCCACGTGAACGCTTCCTTATGTTTCTTCCGTCCCATGAGGATTTACAGAGAGCACACTTTTCTTCCAGCAACACAAATGCAACAACATATGTACAAGAGTTACACTCATGGAAACCCATCAGAGATTCAGCTGCCAAGGTTTTTGCCAGGGTCTGGTCACAGAGGCACCCTCTGTCTAGCAGGTGCCCAAATTCCAGATTCCCAGAGGAAAGCAGGTGTTCAGCATAAACCTTAAGTTCACCATTAACCATATTGTTTATGCTGTCTAGGCAGAGTGAGCCACTTTTGTTAGTTAAACGTTGCCCGGGAACACTCCAAGAGCTTAGTTCCCAAACGCCAGACAAGGCCAACCTTGCAACCAGGCCTTTGCAAAGGAAAGCAGGGAGTCCCAAGTCTTACTCTTTTTTGTGCACCCACAAATTTTAGATTAAATATTCTAGTTCAGACACATCTTGATTTTCCAATTTAGACATTTTCACTCTACTTTAGCTGACTTATATAATAGAGCTAAGCAGTCCTAGTTTCCTGGGGCTGCTGTACAAATGGACCACAAATTGGGTACTTAAAAAAATGAATTCCTAAAAAAGGAATGTATTCCTTCACTGTCCTGGAGGCTACAAGTCTAAAAACAAGGACATGATCTCTCTCAAGTCTCTAAAGGAGGAACTGTTTTATGCCCGTCTCTTAGCTTCTGGCATTGCTGGCAATCCTTGACATTCCTTGGTTTGTAGACAAGTCACTTCACCTGGCATTCTGCACGTGTGACTACATGGCCATGTCTCTTTTCCTCTTATATGAGCATTGGTCATAGTGGATTAGAGCCCATCCTATTTCCAAACAAGGTCACATTCACAGGTCCTGGGAGTTAGAAATTCAACTTACTGTTGTCGGAGAGGATTGAGTATTCTGAACATTCTGAAGGTCTGTTTCACTATAAACCAACTATAAAACATATTTTTAAATTCATTGCTAGGCACTAAAGAGAGAAAACCCAACAAATAGAGTGAGAGTGAAAACAAGCTTGAGAGAGAAAGAGAACGAAACCCCAGGAGCATATTGAAATAGATGTGAGAAGGAAGGCTCCCCTGAGGACAGCTGGTGCTATAATTTCATGAGTCTGAGCTTGGTAGCAAAGTGAAGGAAATACAAACATTGATTATCTTATATATATCATCTATTTATATAATTTTCAGAACAGATTATCTTTTTTATCCCCATAAAGATGTCTATGTCACATGATTTGGTTCTGTATTTATTTATGCTTAAGACATCTTTCTTTCTTAGTCTAGAGACTTGATTCCTTCATTTTACATCATTACTACCTGATAGTTACACAACTCACAGAGCTGTTAAAATGGCAAGGAATCACTATGGTTTCTATATACCAAGAAATCAGTAGCTGGCTCTGTGTAACATCTCAAAAGTTTTGCAATTAGATCAGGAAAATTGGGGCACCTGGGTGGCTCAGTCAGTTAAGTAGCATCAGACTCTTGATTTTGACTCAGGCCATGATTTCATGGGACCTGAGACGGAGCCCCACCTCAGGCTTAGCAAGGAGGGGAGATTCTCTTCCCTCCCTTCCACGGGTGGACACAGGTGCTCTTTCTCTCAAATAAATCAATAAATCTAAAAAAAAAAAAAAAGAAAGAAAGGAAAAGAGAAAGACTTGGTCCCTATTTTTACTGAGTTTAATGGAAAAGATAAACACGAGGAAAGACAAGAGGAAGAGGAGAAGGAAGTGGAAAAGCTCGAAGAGAGACAATAACAGGAGATGGAGGAACTGGTCAAGAAAATAAATATGATTTTATTTGTAAAACTAAAAGAGCACCTTGAGTTGGGAAAGCACTATTTTACCCTTGAGAATTGTTTTTTGTTTTGTTTTTATGTAATTGCCTGTGTTTTGAGACTGGATGCAAATCTTTCTGCTAGCAGAAATTATACCAACAGAATCTATCACTATGCCCAGTATGGAATAAGCATTCTTCAGACATATTTTGCTAAAGTAAATGCCAGATGGAAAAGAATAAACAGTAAGTGCAGGTAATTGGCATTAAAAACCTCAAAGGAATGAAGGAATAATATTTATTAAAATGCTTTGTAAACTTTTACATTCAATACAATGGAAGATTATATTATCAAGTGTTGCAAATTTCATATATCTAGCAAGGTTTCCTTTGTGTTTTTTAATGCAAAATATTTAATTCCCACTCTAAGAAGATTTAAAGGTAGAATAAAGAACATCTATTTTAAACCAACTTAGTTGTGAATAAAATTCTGATTAATATATTTGAGGTTTTTAAAGTTGGGAAAAAATTACAATAAAAGTTATGAATGGACCAGATTCTACATCATCCATGAAAAACTTTTACTTTTAAAAATTATACAATGAAAGTTAATATTGTATTTTTTTACTTGGCTTGGCTCAGAGGCATTTCTCTGGCTTTAGAATCTGAGAAATGACTTTTCCCTTTAGTGACCGAGTATCTTTTAGTATCCTTTCTACCAAATCCCATTTTATTTCTCTTTTATTTACTTTTTTTCACAATAACATCAGTTCTTGTCATGGCCAAGTGTATTTTTCAAATTCACTGGTGGCTGAAGCCACTATTTTCTCTTTCCACCTGTGTCAGGAGTTGAAGAATGGCAGTAGATTTCCCCCTTAATTTTCCAGTACTTCTTTCTATACTGCTGGATCGTATTATAAGGGAGCAGCAGACAAGACTCAGGCTACACTGAAGAGGGAAATCATTAACTGAAATCCTTTTCTGGACTACCAGTCTCCAGGAGCATTGCAAAAAAATAGTTCTTTGTCCCTCTTGCTGAATAGTCTATGAGGAAATCTATGATTATACTGAAAAACATAAATTTGGGTAGGATTTTTAAATTTCAAATTTGTTTACTAGATTACTTGTGTCTTTTAGTAATTCCAGATCCTACTGATTCAATTTCTCAGTCTAGAGACTGAAAAATGTCCTGACTCTTTAAAGAATGGAGGCTTGGAACAACAACAAAGAAGTCTCAGTAAGGATATGAGATGTGTGTTCAAAATATATTTCTATATATTTTTCTATACTCCTAGAAGTGTAATTTTCTAGATTTCTTTTAAATTTAGTGTGATAAGAGGTATATAAGCAGACATTTACTCAAAATATAGAAATACTGCTTTGGGGGAAAAAAGAAATGACCTTTTAATATTTGACACATTTTATTACAATCATTTTTTTAAAGCATGGATGTTATTACTTTCTAAAATAATATTTACAGAAATTTATTTATGGGGGAAATATAAAGATATAAGAATTCATAATTTTATAAAACATGTAATTCTTCTAACATATTTTTTGTTTTTCCTCTAATATAAATATAGTCTGTTAGGTTGAACTTTAAAATTTCAAATATACTAATTAAATTTAATTTACAAAGTTGGGGCGCCTGGGTGGCTCAGTGGGTTAAAGCCTCTGCCTTCGGCTTGGGTCATGATCCCAGGGTCCTGGGACCGAGCCCCACATCGAGCTCTCGGCTCGGTGGGAAGCCTGCTTCCTCCTCTCTCTCTGCCTGCCTCTCTGCCTGCTTGTGATCTCTGTCTGTCAAATAAATAAATAAAATTTTTTTAAAAATTTAATTTACAAAGTCATCTCAGAATTTAAACTTTATAGAGAAAATGAGAAAAGTTTCATCAAATGAAAGCTCTGATATTTTATACAAATTATTTGTATGAATAAAGGGAAATGTAAAGTTTGAATATTCCTACAATCCACTTTTCCTATCTGATGTGTAAAAGAAAGTAGAAAGCAAACTGGCAGAGTGCTGATACTTCCTGTCCATAGTAGAAGAGGAAATTCTGATTACAGCACTAACAAATTTTCCTTTTCCCTTGATAGCCAGAAGCAATTTATATTGTCCACCTCAGATTTTTCACAGATATTTCTTCACAATAGTCACGCAGTTTGGAGGAAGGCTTTACTACTGACTTGATGTTTTTTCTCTCTTTTTTTCCCACTTTTTCTTGAAGGAAGAACTTAAAATCTGAAGATTCTCACCAATTTTAAACACACTGGTTTCTGCCCAAGGAAAAACTTTCTATCTCTCATCTCCAGATGTATGCTTATTGTCATGGACTAGGATAGTAAATTAAACATTTGTATATCTCAATTTGGGTAGTTAAGAAAAAATTATAATAAAGTTGAAGGTACAGTATAATAAATACTTTTATGTCAATGAATGCCTCATTTTGACTTTGGCTTACATCAAGGCATCACAGTTTTCTCTCTTCCATAATTCAAGTACAGAAAAAAGATTAAAAATTGAGCTAATTTTCCATAGTAATGTAAGGAACTGTGTTATACACAATTTATATTGTATTATATTATATTATATTAGTATAAATAAAATAAATATATATACATATATATATATTTACTGTACTTTTTCCTCTGTCCTTTTGATTAGAATGTGTCCACTAACAATTTTTTTATTTAAATGTTCACTTCTTTTGCATGCATATACTGATGAAAGTAAATACCTAAAAGCATTAAGTTTATAAAAAATTAGGAAAAAAATCTTAGCAAGAATCATATTACAGTGGCAAATAACTGATTTGGAAATGTAAATAGCTATTCCATTTTTTACTGATAGAAGTCTGCTTTGATAAAACATTTGTTTAGAAAAACTTTATATGTCTTGGTGTTAGGGAAAATGTGGAATCGATATATGAAATATATTAGGGAAAAATGTGGAGAATTGAAGTGGATAATTTAATAGAAACAATAATAAAACTTATTGAGATAGGAATAAAAGTTTACACAGAAATCATTTTTTTTTAGTGTAGTAATCACAATACTCTATCCATGCTGACATGTGCCTAAGCTCATAACCACTGAGTTTCTGGTTAACAAGCCTGACAAAATAGCCCTCGCTGGGAAAAAAGGAAGAGCACTCCAATTTTACACTCAGTAATTCTGCAGGAACTTCTCTCTTCACTGGTTTTGGCTTGGGTTGGAGGTAGGTTTATTATATCAGCATTACCTTTATAAAAACACACTTTCAATACTGATAAGATAACTGCATTGTTTCTAACATAAATTATTAGAAATTCCTGATATTTTGTCAGTTAGCTTTGGTTTCAGTTTCCCTAAAAGCAGAACCTGAAGCAAGGATTTAGTATTGGTAATTTATTAGGGAGCTAGTTCTAGGAATCACAAGTGAGGAAATAGAGAAAAAGGGTGAGGAGAAAGACCAACGAAGGGTGCACTGACAAACAGCTTTCCCCTGTAGTCAATGCGGGCTCCATCTAACTAGGTGACGTGAAGTAGAATGTACATCTTTGTATTATGGATTCAGAAGGTAGATTGATTATTCTCTAGCTTTGGTGCCTGGTGATGTCGAACCCTTAGGCTGAGCAAGTTCCCATGGCAACAGAGAAGCTTTACGTTGAGTTTATACTTTAAATAAGCTTTTATCATTAAGATTATTTGTTTTTGTATGTATCATTTTTTATCATTACACAGATCAGACTTCACTTACAATATATAGGTAAACTGATCAGCCAAACTAACCAATTACATAATTGACAAGTTATAAAAATATGATGCCAAAATTTTCAAAATGCTCTATTTTAAAAGTTTTACAACTGAGAGTAGTACAAGGAACGCTCATACATTCTTTACTTTGAATTACCAATGGTTAACAGTCTGTCTCATTCCATTATTTCTTACCACCTTATTATTGCAACCCAGAAATTTAACATGATAATCTGTAAAAGTATAATCTATTTTAAAGTCTATAATTTTAATTTACCCAACTACCCCAAAAGTTATATTGGGGGGGATATTATTGACTGAGGACCCAATCAAACATCACCAGTAACATTTGGTTGAGATTTTTTTTTTTAATTTTATTTATTTATTTATTTGTTTGTTTGAAAGACAGAGATCACAAGTAGGCAGAGAAGCAGGCAGAAGAGAGGCGAGGAAGCAGGCTCCCCACTGAGCAGAGAGCCGGATGCACGGCTCGATCCCAGGACCCTGGGATCATGACCTGAGCCAAAGGCAGAGGCTTTAACCCACTGAGCCACCCAGGTGCCCCCACCAACATTTTTAAAATCACACTGATATTTTTCTTAAAGATTTTATTTATTTATTAGAGAGAGAGGGTGGAGGAGGAGCTGAGGGAGAAGGATATGCAGGCTCCCTGCTGAACAGGAAGCCAGATGCCAGGCTCAATCCCAGGATCCCAGGATCATGACCCCAGTCTGAGGCAGAAGTTTAACCAACTGAACCATCCAGGTGCCCCTTAATTTCTGAAGGACCCAAACCAAGTCTCTTGCACAATATGTCAAAATGTTAAATATGTCAAATTTCCCTGACTGTTAGCTCGTAAGATTCAGGTCAACTGTCACAATAACATAACAGGTTATTTTGTGTACTTGCTACTGAATCTCAGCAGAAGTTTATAATATTATTTTATTAAATAATTAGTGATCCTATGTTTGATCATTTGTATAAGGTAGCATTGCAACATTTCTCCATTAGAAATATGTTTTTCCCCTATTTGTATTTAAGAGTGAGAAATCTTGTAAGTTCTCCTTGTGTTTATGAGCATGAAATATTCTTTTCCCTAACAAATTTCTACTCAATGAATTTAGTATCCATTGGTTACCTTTGCTGAAAATAGTTAACCACTTGGGCAATTGTAAAATAGTGATTTTCTAGTTTTGTCATTACATTTAGATTCATTATGCAAACTTTCCTAAGCAAAGAAGTGCTCCTTCCCTACTTTTTGGGTGTCATTGAGTCCTCACGAGTTCTTTGGTATCCTGTTAAGAACTGCGTAGGGTCCAAAATTTAATAGATGTTGGATTGGGAGACAGGAGATCTCAATCTCTCTCTCTCTTTCTCTCCCCCTTCTCTCCCTCATCCTCTTCCCCACCTCATTTTTTTTTCTCTCTCTCTTTTGTTTGCCTTTCTTTCTAACATCTTTGTGCTTTCTTCCATATTAAGGTATTGTTATTAAGAAAAGGTATAAAATACAATGCCTTTATTCTTTTCCTTCCCAAAACCCAAACCAGAGTTGACTATTTCTTTAAAGAAGGCTTGATTCATTTTAGTAGAAATGGTATTCCAAAGAGAAATACTGGATGTTAGGTTGTTTCATGCCTCTGGGACCATTCATTGACAATTGAGTGACAATTGAACAATGATTGTTCATTCATTCATTCATATGAACTCATATGTTCATACTGAATCTTACAACTGAAATTCAACACCATACAGTTCTTCTACATCTCCCAGATTCTGTATTTTTATATCCCTTCTCCTATACTAAAGAGAATATATTACTAAAGAGAGTATATTTGGCAATACTATATTGCCAAAACATGTTTACTCTAGCTTATAATACAAATTTCAGAATTACTACCCCAATATCATAACAAGCAGGTGTGCTAAGAATTTTTCAAGGCTCCCTTGCAGTTTTTTTGTTTGTTTGTTTTGTTTTGTTTTTTGTCCTTCCATTGTCAGAAGAGACACCTGTGAAAGAATTTACTATTACAAAAAAAGGAGGAGGGCACCAGGGTGACAAAGTTGGTTGTGACCAAATCTTGGTTTTGGTTCAGGTCATGATCTCTCTCTCTGTCATGGGATCAAGCCCTCAGTCCGGCTTTGGGCTGAGTGCAGATTCTGTTTGACATTCTCTCTCCCTCTTCCTCTGTCCTCCTTGCCTCCCACCCGGGCACAATCATGCACTCTTCCTCTCCCTCTGAAATAAATAAATAAAAGCTTAAAAGAAAAAAAAAAAAGGCTATATCCAGCATGTATAAAAAGACAACATCAGAGTAACATAGACCCCACTATAATGCAGTCTCTTTAGATAATTTTTTTCTTCAGTTTCTGCTTTAGACTTTCTGGTATTTCTTTCGTAGAGTAATCATATAGTTATTTAATAATACTACAGCGAATTTTCCTTAAGTGTGTATCCTAGAAATGTCTTTATCAGGTGAGGGAAACCTTCCATTATTTTTTTTTTAATTTTTTTAAGCTTTCATTGAAGTTTCATTTAAATTTAACTAGCTGTTAACATACAGTGTAATATTAGTTTCAGGTGTACAGTACAGTGATTCAACATCCATACAACACCTTGTGCTCACCGCAAGTGCCCTGCTCAATCCCCATAATCTATTTAACCCGCCTCCCCACCTGCCTCCCCTCTGGTAACCATCAGTTTGTTCTCTATACTTAAAAATCTGTTTCTTGGTTTGCCTCTCTTTCTCTTTTTCTTCCCTTTGCTTAATTGTTCTGTTTCTTAAATTCAACATCTGAGTGAAATCATATGTTATTCTTTGTAATTCTTTATTCATATGTCTTTCTCCAATTTATTTCACTTATCCTAATACTCTTTAGCTCTATCCATGTACTTCCTAACTTCCTAATTTTTTTTTAATATAAAGGGGAGAAAAAGAATGGCAGTGCAGTTGTCCTTATTGCTATGCATTAAATATTTGTTACTTTTAGACTTTGAACTGATTCTGCAGGCCTGTAGTTAGCTAGGGTCATTTGATCAGTTCTGCCCAGTGAGCTGAGTTTTTTAAAAGCTTTATTCCATTTATTTGAACTAAAAAAAAAAAAAAACCCCAATTTCTCCTATCCCTACATCTTGCCTCTTGCAACCACCAATCTGTTCTCTGTATCTATGAACTTATTATTACTATTATTTTTAGATTTTACATACGAGAGAGGTCATACAGTATTTGTCTTTATGTGACTTATTTCACTTAGCATAATGCCTTTGTAGTCCATCCATGTCTCACGTCTTCTTTACCCATTCATCCATCCGTGCAAACTTACATTGGTTCCATCTCTTGCTATTGTAAATAATGCTGCAATGAGCATCAGGGTACATATATCTTTTTGAATTAGTAGGGTTTTTTTTTTTTCCAGATAAATACCCAGAAGTGGACTTGCTGAATTGTAAGGCAGTTCTATCTTTAATTTTTTGAGGAACCTTCATACTATTTTCCACAGTGGTTACACCAAGTTACAATCATACCAACAGGGCACAAGTATTCATTTTTCCTCATACTCTCACCAGCACTTATTTCTTCTCCTTTTGATATAAGCATTCTGACAGCTCTGAGATGATATTTTATTATGGTTTTGTTTCACAATTTTCTGATTATTAATAATGTAGAGAATCTTTTCATGTACCTGTTGTCCATCTGTATATCTTTTTTGGAAAAAATGTCTGTTCAGAACTTCCACCCATTTTTAATTGGATTGTTTGGGGTTTTTTGTTGTTGAGTTCTGTGAGTTCTTAAATATTTTGACTATTAGTCCTTTATCAAATATATAATTTGCAAATATTTTCTCCTATTCAGTAGGTTATCTTTCAGTTTTGTTGATGATTTCATTTGCTGGGCAGAGGCTTTTTAGTTTGTTTACTTTTTCTTTATTATTATTATTATTATTTGCTTTTGGTATTAGATTCACAAAAGCATCATTAAGAGTTATGTCAAAGAGTTTACCATCTGTTTTCTTCTAAGAGTTTTGTGGTTTCAGATGTTACATTCAAGTCTTTAATCCATTTTGAGTTAATTTTTTTTGTATAGTGGAAGAAAGGGGCCCAGGGTCATTCTTTTGCATGTAGCCAGTTGTCCCGTGTTCCCAAGATAATTGATTTAAGAGACAATATTTTCTCCATTATAGATTCTTGGTTCCTTTGTTCTAAATTAACTAACCATATATGTGTGGGTTTATTTCTGGGAATTGGGTGACAGATATCTTCCTAAATTTTAACTGTTTAATAGAATTCCACTTAGCTGGGACACCTGGGTGGCTAAATCAGTTAAGCATCTGACTCTTGATTTCAGCTTAGGTTATGATCTCTGAGTTGTGAAATCAAGCCCCACATCAGGCTCCATACTGGACATAGAGCCTGGTTGAGATTCTCTCTCTCTTCCTCTTCTTTTTCTCCTTCGTAAAAACAAAAATTCCATTGAGTAGATAAATCATATTTTTCTATTTTTAAATTTGTTTTGTTTTAGCAGAGACTTGTGAGTAGACAAGTGGTTTTTGATATTCTATTTCAGATAATACTGTGTAAATAACATGTCTATGTTCTATTTTGTGTGTTGAGGTGGACTTTCACTTTGAGGTATTTACCTCAAAACTGGATAACTAGGTCAAAGAGTCAATGCCTATGTAGCTTGATTAGACATTACTAAATTTTTCTCTGTAGCCAGTGATTTTTAATGATCAGTGAATAATATATTGTGTATGATCATAAGAAACAATCTGTAGTAAGTAGATGATGTTTTGGTAGAGTTAAAACTCTGGGAAAATAAATAGCCATCACATTTTTTAACAAAAAGTAATAACTGTACTTTAAATGTCCAACTGATACATGTGTGTGTTTCTGTATGTAAAAATGTTTTGTAAGAATGTATGAGGATTCGAGGAACTCAAAGGCAATTTGGATGTTAAGAGACAAATAACTGCTTTAATGTATAATGTCTTTTGGGAATTAAGCTTTGAAGCGTGTGCCTATTAGATAAAATATGATAAATAGTTTGAAGCTTCAAGAAGGTACTATATATATCTATATATCTATATCCATATATATATTATAAGTCAATATACTTTTCTAGAGCATTCATTTAAACTAGCATTAAAATCTAAATCCAACTAATAATCACCTGTTTACCAGCTTTTTAATAAGTATGGTAGCTGCATTTTATCATAAATTGTGATTATATTCTGCAGGTTCTTATTTAGCTAGTATAGTAAGATATCTGTGAATATAATAAGGTTAAGTATAAGCTTAGTTATGAAGGCAATTTTACCAGACTTCAGTTAGTTGTGAAAAAAGGTATCTTGTATATACTTTTGATGAAGGCCAGTAGAATTTGCAAGGAAAAATCATTATAGTATAATATAAAATTTATCCAAAAGTTAAAAATCCTGTTACTTGGGCTTTATTTTCCTTTTTAAATAATTTTCTTCAAAAAAAGTTCATAATACACATTTTCCAGAATTGTGTATATATATATAGTTATGTAGGCATAGACAGTGGGCAAAATAGCAAATTATTTAGAATCTATTCTAAATTTAGAAATTATTTAGAAGATATACAACTTTTAAATTTTAACAGATGTTAAAATCTTATTAATAATAGGTATATGTCTTTAATGCAATTTTTATTTACAAAAATTCAAAATCATTCTAGCAATTCAGTTGTAGGTATTAACTCCTAAGGAATTTCTAATAATGTTTTTTTATTATTACAGTGTTTCACAGTTTACAAAGCAACTTCCCAAGCATTACTTCATTTATGCTCTCAAAAAGCCTGTGAGAATATACAAATGCATTTAGGTTGTGTGGGTTTCATTTATGAATAAGTTTGATTTCTGTATACATGTAATCAAAATGTGGTACTTGACAATTTCATTCTTATGTTATTCAAAATCTATGATAAGTTGCATACTACTTAGGTAACTGATTCTTTCACAAACAAAAGGGAATTTGATCCCAAATCTGCACTGATAAAGTTCTCTTCCTATTTTAGAAGGTTAGTGGTTAAAAGCACCTAACATCCTAATCTACTTCAGATTACATTTTGAGGTAATCCAAAATATGGTCTTAAGAAATTCAGAATGAATAAATTATTTCTTACATCTCCTAAAATACAGCACAGTGTTAGTACCATGGCATTAAAACGAAGTATCCTGAAGCTATTATGAATCAAAAGAAAGCTTGGTTTAAAAGAAAGGTTAAAATAGCTGTGTATTAAACATTGAGGTATGAAATAAAATCAATCTCTATTTCATCATTAGTAGAATGGTAGTTGAATAACAATCATTACTTTCAAAATGCTGATGATTATATTATATAATATTTCTACATAACATACTTTCTAATATTATTATAAAATAACATGAACTGGAACACTCTAATTTTCACCTATATGAAGCCAAATTATCAGAAGAATGAAAATAATCCATTCTAAAGGCAGATTCAAGGAAATCCTAATCTGGCATATACTCATTTCCTAATTACAATTACAATATTGAAAATGAAAATATTTTTTATGAGACAAGTCAGAGGGGCTTATATTCACAGAAATGTACAATTAAGGACATTCTTCTTTTTGTTTTCACTTTCAGATTTAATATTCATTAAAAAACTTACAGAATTTTGGACATAATACGAAATATTTTCATCTTACCTCAAAATAGAACATAAGGTTACCCTGCTAAGGCCATATGACTATCTGCTTTGGGATAAAATTTCATTGTTTTTTGACACATGTGATGGTTAACCACCAGTGTCTTAATTTTTCTAATGTAATGAGATGTATACAACTTACTGTCTTTTATTTTACTCATTCATTATGATAAAATTATAAAACCAAAATACAATGTAACATGAAAATATTTTACTTGGATATTTTATTTTTATTTATTTTTGTCAAATATTTTATTTATTTATTGACAGAAAGAGATCACAAGTAGGCAGAGAGGCAGGCAGAGAGAGAGGAGGAAGCAGGCTCCCCGCTGAGCAAAGAGCCTGATGAGGGGCTCAATCCCAGGACTCTGAGATCATGACCTGAGTCAAAGACAGAGGCTTAACCTACTGAGCTACCCAGGCACCCTACTTGGATATCTTAGTAAATTTATCTTTAGTATGATTTTTTAAATGTTAAAACCATTTTAATGGATACATCTAAATAATTTATCAGTATCTAATAATTTGGAAAATCAGAGGAAGAAATGATTATTTAAAGTCCTAGAGTAGCTGGGTAGGGGAAGAATGAAAATGTCATTTTCATATTCACAAAATTAATGAATCACTGGGTATAATGGAAGGATGAAACTAAATTAATCAGCTTGAATTCATTAATCTTATCAATATTTTTGAGACCTTTGGCTGTAATTGAAAGTTGCTGATTGGGAACTAAATGCATGGCTTTGCAAATGGAAGACGTATTGTGTGTTTTTAAATGTTTTGATAAAGAAGATCTAAATATAGATAATGAAATGGTCAACAGAGACGAAATGGTCAATCAGATGGGCACCTGGGTGGCTCAGTCAGGTAAGCATCTGCCTTGGGCTCAGGTCACAGTCCTGGGGTCCTGGGATCAGGCTCCCTGCTCAGACTCCCTGGGAGTCTGCTTATCTCTTCCTCTGCTCCTTCCCCACACTTGTGTTTTCTCTCTCTCAAATAAATAAAATCTTTAAAAGAAAAAGAAAGAGTAAATCATAGAAGAAAATAAGTTTATAAAGGAACATAGTCCTAAGGAACACAGATTCATGATATCAAGACAGCATCAGTGTTAAAAGTGGAGATGTGAAGATCATATGTTATGGAACATCCTGGCAAAACACTGAGGAATAAAATGAGATCATAAGTTAGAAAGGAAAAACTGTTTGGAACTAAAAATGCATCAACAATGAGAAGGCAGGCAACAAGTGACAGATTCATCCACATCTATTTGAAAGAATCCAGTTTGGAAGCCACAATATGGAAGCAGAACAACATCAGTCTTGAGTTTTGAGACATTGTTCACTATGTTAACTTTTGCTATTTATTTGCTGGAGGACAAGAATGAGAAGATGAGCAAAGAACAAAACAGGTTGTTGAACAATGGAAACAGAAATTCTAGAACAAAAAAGAATAAAGCAGCAACTAATCCAAGAATTACTGGTACACCAAAGAGGTTATAAATTCAAGAAGTGAGACTCAGTTGCCAAGAGAGTAATCCTATTTCAAGAATTGAAGAATGAGCTAGATCAGAGGTAGACAAAATATGGCCCTTGGGCCAAATATAGTTTGTATCTTGTTTTTGTATGTACTCAAGCTAAGAGTAACTTTTACAATTATAGATTGTAAACATGCTCTCTCCAACTTACACACATGAACACACATAAATTTACAAAAGAGGCTTCATTTGTCCATACTGCTAACAGCAAACACTTACAGAATGTCCACTTTGTGCTATAAACAATGACTCATAGGAACCCTACAAGCTATACTACAGGAGAAGTCAAAGGGTTAAGTTTCAAAGAATCACCTCTACAGGTAATATATTCAATAATGTATTCCTCTCCCTTGACCTTGTTTCCCGCCCCCCCCCTCCTGACCTTCTTGACTCAGGTCTATTATAGGGTTTCCACACTCTACCCCATACTCTACACATAAATCCATAAGGAAGGGCTTCTACATCATTAACATATTCTTCCCAAAGCTGTTTAATCAGAAGTTAATCTTGCTTATAATTGGCTTATTTCTCCCTCAGGATCATTCAGAGCCAGGCATTCAGTCCATCAGCTATTCAGCAAATATTTTAAAAGTATTTATTATATAGAAGACACAGTTCTAGATGCTAAGAGTCCAATGGCAAATAAGATAGAGTTCCTTTCCTCAATTAGCTTCCAATGCACGGGTGTAAACCAAAACAGAAGGAAAGGAAGGAGGGAGGGAAAGATAACATCTATGAAGAAGATAAAACCAGATGATGAGAGAAAGTAGTGAGTTATTTTAGCTTAAAATGATCAGGGAATTTTTCTCCAAGCTGATATTTCAATTATGACATAAATAATCAGAAGAAAACACCCATAGGGAGAGTATTCTAAATAGAAAGGCTACTGAGTGCAAAGACCCAGAGAGAGAAATATGCTTCACTGTTCAGAAAGAATTTGAGGGTGCTCCCCCAGCATGAGCATGGGGATAGTTAAGTGATAGACAATAGGGAGTAGACAAAGTCAAAAAGACATCCCCATTACTGACTAAAATGTTTTAATCTGTGACAGAGATTAAAAAAAAAAAAGATTGAAGCAGGAATTCAAACATTTTTTTTGTAATCAATTCATAAATCACTAAAATGACTAACAAATATATCAATTACAGAAAAGGTTGGTATAAAATAGTCTACACATAGGGGCACCTGGGTAGCTAAGCTTCTGCCTTCAGCTGGGATCCAGCCCCATGTCAGCTCCCTCTTCTGTAGGAAGCCTGCTTCTTCCTCTCCCACTACCCCTGCTTGTGTTCCCTCTCTGACTCTCTCTCTCTCTCTGTAAAAAATAAATAAGTAAGTAAGTAAATGTCTCAACAAAATTATATTCAGCAAACTATTCTTTCTCCTCTTAAAGGCAGAGGCAAATCTCATACTATCATGAAGAAAATTTTCCAAAGAGCTATATTGCATTGCAGTTTATGCATAAATATCTCAGAAATTTATTCGCCATATTGTTACAGAACTACTATGGATAAAAGATCATTCCAGACTAGGATCATCTGAAGGAGGTGACCTGAGAAAAATGTTGTTGGGAAGTCTTGAAGAAGTGGTTGAAATTGGAACAGCAAAGGAAGGGCGTCGTGAAAGCCAAAGCCTGGGAGAAATTTTTCCCTAAAGAATGAGATAGAACGGTCTGCCACGTTACAGCATTTTCACGGAAACAGAAGATATATCTGGAAACAAATCCTTGGAGCAAATGACTGTAAGCCTGCTTAAAAAAATGCCTACCTATTTAAAGAGCAGAATTTTTAGGGATGGAGGGCTTTTCATACTCACTCATCCAACCACAATATATTAAATAAAGCAAACACTTCTTTTTTTTTAAAGATTTTATTTATTTATTTGACAGAGACAGATCACAAGTAGGCAGAGAGGCAGGCAGAGAGAGAGAGAGGAGGAAGCAGGCTCCCTGCTGAGCAGAGAGCCCGATGCGGGACTCAATCCCAGGACCTCGAGATCACGACCTGAGCCAAAGGCAGCAGCTTAACCCACTGAACCACCCAGGCGCCCTAAAGCAAACACTTATTACCAAGCAGTATAAAAAAGACAGTGTTGGAGGTTTTTAAACAAAAAGGGAAGTGATACTATCTACCTCAACTACCCAGTCCAATATCAGGGTGTTCTTTCTATACAGATGCTTGTGACTAATGTCTCATATGGTGTTCACGACTGCCGAGTATCATTGCAAATGCTTTCAACTTTCTTTCCCAGGAAGAGCTCAAGAAATGCTTCTGTGTTTCTCAGAGCATTGTAAAAAATAGGAGAGATGTGATACACCTACTGCAATGTTGTATATGGTCCCTCCCTCACACACATCAGAGCAGAGCCTCAGTTCTATTAGTCATTTTTCTCTGAGACCTTAGGACAGCAACAGAAAGCATAGCTTTCCCTAGTTTATTTATTTGAAAGACTAAACCCCTCTGTGGTAGTATTTAGCACAAAAACTATGTTTTGACTATGAAAACAAAATGTACAATTATTTTCTTTAATGCATTTATGGTCAGCTAGAAATTCCTAAAATAGTTAACACTGACTAAGCTTTATCAAGTCAACATATACTCATTATCTCCGTATTAATATAGTCATTGTTAGGAGCGCCTGGGTGGCTCAGTGGGTTAAAGCCTCTGCCTTCGGCTCAGGCCCTGATCCTAGGGTCCTGGGATCGAGCCCCACATCGGGCTCTCTGCTTAGCGGGGAGCCTGCTTCCTCCTCTCTCTCTGCCTGCCTCTCTGCCTACTTGTGATCTCTGTCTGTCAAAATGAGTAAATAAAATCTTTAAAAAATATATATATAGTCATTGTTATATAGTCATCATATAGTTGACTCCATAGATGTCTTGGCAAAGCCCCATACACAGGTAGGCACTGCCTTTCTTTTTCTTAAGAGAGCTATTAATAAAAATGGAAATGTTATTAAGTGCCTTTTATCAGTAATAATATACCAAGTTAAATTGTATCAAAATTAATATTTCTTTAAGATCATGCATATGTTTCCAAAGGACAGAGTATAAAAATGGGAGAACTGAAAGTCCTCAGGCTGAATATGAAAACCCGAATATTAATGGCATAGAAGTAGGACATGATGAGCAAAATTGAATTACAAATCATGAAGTTAAAAAATAAAATAGAACAAACACTATGGATTTCCTGAGGAAAGGGCATTTGAGGAAAAGGTTACAGATAGTGTCCACATTCACAGAATAAGGACCAAAAAAGAGTTTAATATCTCTGGTGTTTTTAAATTTAAATTGATTAAGGTGGCATTCACATAACATAAAATTAGTCATTTTAAAGTGAGCGTTTCAGTGGTATTGTATCTAGTTTTGTGCCAACAAGAAACTCTTAGCTATGTTATAGAATATATGTTAAGCTTCTCCTTGAAAATTTCCTGGGGGATCTAGTGTTTACTTTTCTAAACACCAGTGATTCCCTAGAGGTCAAGTTTGCTAAGATTTCACTTATCTAAAAAGAACCCCTTGATAGGACATGGATTAATGAGCATAACTGCTTTCTTTAAGAATACTCCAACATAGAAAATCTACTTCCTCCCAAGAAAGCTTCAGATGAAATTAAACTTCAAACCTTATTCCAGTAACCCATCAGGCTGTCTCCTGTCAAGCACCCAGTTTTCCCATCACCATCTGCCTACCTTTTTAAAAAATATATTATGTTAAGTTGGACACCATACAGTACATCATTAGTTTTTTTTTATATCATTAGTTTTTGATGTAATGTTTAATGATTCATTAGTTGTGTATAACACCCAGTGCTCTCTACCTCTTAAATAAGGTTTGTCAGATAAAATACAGGACAACCATTTAAATTTGATTTTCACATTTTATTTATTTTTTTGATGTTTTCTTTTTTTAAATTTATTTATTCATTTATTTTTAATAATCTCTACCCCTAGCATGAAACTCAGACTCACAACTCCAAGATCAAAAGTTGCCTGAATTTCCAGCTGAGCTAGCCAGGCACCCCTAAATTTGAATTTTACATTTTAAAAACTACCTTTAAAATAAGTATGTCCCAAATATTCCATGAGATGTACTTATAGTGGTCCCTTCCCCCATATCCTTGAGGATTATGTTCCAAGAACCCCAGTGGCGGCTGGACACTACATACTTTGTTTTTTCCTATATTAAAGTTCAATTTACAAGTTAAGCACAGAAAGAGATTTACAAGAATAACTAATAATAAAATAGAACAATTTTAATAATATACCATAATAAAAGACAGACATGTGGTCTCTGTCTCTCTCAAAATACTGTATTGCACTGTATTCACCCTTCTTGTGATGATGCAAGATGATAAAATGCCCACGTGATGAGGTGGCGTGAGGTGACTGACAGCAGCATGGTGATTGATGTTAGCCTACTATGTTCAAGTTTTGACGATGTGTCAGAAGGAGGAGTATCTGCTTCATCACCGCAGTTGACTGCGGCTAACTGAAATCTTGAAGCAGGTATTGTATACACTAAATAATTTATTTGTTGGGGCACCTGGGTGGCTCAGTGGGTTAGGGCCTCTGCCTTCGGCTTGGGTCATGATCCCAGGGTCCTGCGATTGAGCCCCGCATAGGGCTCTCTGCTTGGCAGGGAGCCTGCTTCCTCTTCCCTCTCTCTCTGCCTGCCTCTCTGCCTACTTGTGGTCTCTATGTGTCAAATAAAATAAAATCTTTAAAAAAATAATAATAATTTATTTGTTGTTTGAACTTTAAATTTAACTGAGTATCATGTATTTTGTGTGCTAAATCTAGTGACTTTAATTAAAACTGAACATGAAACTAGACTTATTCTTTTTTTCTTTCCCCCATTTTCTTTCCAGAGGAGATTCTTCTCCTGACTGCCGTTTCTGTCTCTTTCTGACTGAACTGATAGGGGCTTCTGATAGGAGTCAGCTTTTTCCCTTATAGCTTTTCTACCCTAGCACATAAATTAAGAGTACCCTACATTTCTAAGTACTAAAGATAAAAGCCTTTCCCTACCCCCAAGTAAATCTCTGATTTCTGAATTTAATAGGAAGAACTAAGCGTTTTTCAGTTGAGTTCTTTCTAGGATTTCATTTTTCCAGGGGTGATTGTCAGGTAAACATACAGATTCTTTATGTGCAAAATGATGTAAATCGATGCCTTCCATGCTCAGAAAGTCTATGTCTTTCCTGTGACCAAGCAGTTAAATTTATTTCAATGGAAGTATTAAAGAATCTAAGTATGGACTCATCCAGGCTTCATTTCCAAACAGCTTTATTTGCAAGTACTTGACATTTGGATATTACTTATGATTCTTATGTTTTATTTCTCTATTAGATTTAAAACCACAGAAGAGAGAGGTGTGGATAATTATTGTTGCTAAAAGCCAAACATACCAACACCTCGCTCCCTGCCACTTATAAAATTCTATTATTAATTTATACTGATGCAATCCAAAGTTTCTGAATGTAGTTTGTTGGTGAATTTCATAGGATATGATCCCTTTGGCAGCATGTAAAATTTAAAAATGCAGTGCTATGAGTAATATATATATATATATATATATATAGTCATCACGTTTTCAAATTATTCAGAGATCCACATATTAATTTCTTTCTTTTTCCTGCCTGTCTTCATTCACACTCTACTCAGAATTAGTGAAACACCTCTTACTGCTCTTTGCATATTTTTCAGGTCATCATCGACATCAATAAAGTGATAGTTTTTGTTTCTTTGTTTATTATTTATTTATTATTTTATTTTATTTTTTTCAGTGTTCTGGCATTCATTGTTTATGCACCACACCCATTGCTCCATGCAATATGTGCCCTCCTTAATATGGTCCATATATACAATGGAGTATTATGGCTCCATCAGAAAGGATGAATACCCAACTTTTGTATCAACATGGATGGGGCTGGAGGAGATTATGCTGAGTGAAATAAGTCAAGCAGAGAAAGTCAATTATCATATGGTTTCACTTACTTATGGAGCTTAAGGAATAAAGTGATAGTTTTAAAAAATGTATTTGTTTACTGAATTGTCCAAAGACACTACAAATCAGTGAAAATATAGCTACGCCTTTCATATTATAAACAAAGATCTTTATGATTTTGTTCCTATTTTTAATCTATCCTTGTGTTTTGAAATTCTTCCCGTGTAGTTTAATTTCTAAGTTTACATTAGATTAGACTAGATTACATTTTACAAATTGAGTGTTATGAAATATGTGCTGTTCTATTTTTTTTCTTTAGTTTAGTTAGCACACAGTATTCATTAGTTTCAGGTGTACAACATAATGATTCAGCAAGTCTATTCCTACTGCTGTGCTCAGCACTACTGTAGGTCCCATCTGTTACCATACAATGCTATCACACTACCATTAATACATAAAGACTACATTCCTTATTGTATACCTTTTCTTCATATAACTAATTCATTCCCTAACTGGAAGCCTGTATCTCCTACTCTCCTCCACTCATTTTTTCCATCCTCCTACAACCTTCCCCTCTGGCAACCATTAGTTTATTTTCTGTATGTATAGGTCTGATTATGTTTTTTTTTTTTGCTTGATGATTCATTTGTTTTGTTTTTTAGATTCTACATATAAGAGGAATCATATGGTATGTGCTATTCTTGAATTCTCATATATCACTCTTGGAGAAACAGATTCTAATAGTCCACAAATTAGGTATGCTTTACCAGGATCATAATACAATATCAAAATTGGTATCAAGAACTTTCCTTGTATTTATCTTATGTACTTCTCCTTTAAAAAGTATTCAAACATGTTCTCATTTTCAATGCATAAGAATGTGCATATTATCACTATTTTTAATGGCCTAAATCTGAAAATAACCTAATTGTACATTAACAGTAGAACGGATAAATAAACTAGGATGTTGATTCAATGAAATATTATACAGCAATATGAACTAACAACCTCTTACATACAACAACATGGATAAATCCCAATCCACAATACTGAACAAAAGTATCCAGTTTCAAAGGGTATATGCCTATGGTTCCACTTATATAAATTTCACAATTTATATAATTCAATATTCAAAATTCAAAAATAAATGAGGCAAAAAGGAATAAAATTAATCTATAGTGTTAGCTACCAGGAGAGTTTTGCATCTGGGAATCTTTGGGGTTCCTCAAAAACACAGTCTTAGTCAAACTTAAGTGTCAAATATATAAAGTCCAAGGACCTCTTCACCTATAAATCCCACTCCTCTCTTACCTTTGATTTTTCCCATGTGCTCTATGAGGAATACTTTTCCTCTGTCCATATAGCTAGTCCTACATGTCTCTATAACTTGCTTTCTCCAAGCAGTTTTTCTTGTTTCAATTAATCTAATTTGATGTCCTTCCTCAGACTTCTATGGCACCCTGTGTTTTCTTCCATCATAGCATTTATTTTAGTGTGTTGTAATGGTATATTTTTAGATTCATGATTTGTTTTGTTTTGTTTTGTTTTTGTTTGTTTTGTTGTTGTTGTTGTTTTAAATTAAATTAATTTATTTATTTTCAGAAAAACAGTATTCATTATTTTTCCACCACACCCAGTGCTCCATGCAATCCGTGCCCTCTATAGTACCCATCACCTGGTACCCCAACCTCCCACCCCCCCACCACTTCAAACCCCTCAGATTGTTTTTCAGAGTCCATAGTCTCTCATGATTCATCTCCCCTTCCAATTTACCCCAACTCCCTTCTCCTCTCTAACACCCCTTGTCCTCCATGATATTTGTTATGCTCCACAAATAAGTGAAACCATATGACAATTGACTCTCTCTACTTGACCTATTTCACTAAGCATAATCTCTTCCAGTCCCGTCCATGTTGCTACAAAAGTTGGGTATTCATCCTTTCTGATGGAGGCATAATACTCCATAGTGTATATGGACCACATCTTCCTTATCCATTTGTCCGTTGAAGGGAATCTTGGTTCTTTCCATAGTTTGGCAACCGTGGCCATTGCTGCTATAAACATTGGGGTACAGATGGCCTTTCTTAGGAATCTCCACACTGTTCTCCAAAGAGGCTGCACCAGCTTGCATTCCCACCAACAGTGGAAGAGGGTTCCCCTTTCTCCACATCCTCTCCAACACATGTTGTTTCCCGTTTTGTTAATTTTGGCCATCCTAACTGGTGTAAGGTGATATCTCAATGTGGTTTTAATTTGAATCTCCCTGAGGGCTAGTGATGATGAACATTTTTTCATGTGTCTGATAGCCATTTGTATGTCTTGATTGGAGAAGTGTCTGTTCATATGTTCTGCCCATTTTTTGATATGTTTGCCTGTTTCATGTGTGTTGAGTTCGAGGAGTTCATTGTAGATTTTGGATATCAACCTTTTGTCTGTACTGTCATTTGCAAATATCTTCTCCCATTCCTTGGGTTGCCTCTTTGTTTTTTTGACTGTTTCCTTTGCTGTGCAGAAGTTTTTGATTTTGATGAAGTCCCAAAAGTTTATTTTCACTTTTGTTTCCTTTGCCTTTGGAGACATATCTTGAAAGAAGTTGCTGTGGCTGGTATCGAAGAGATTACTGCCTATGTTCTCCTCTAGGATTCTGATGGATTCCTGTCTCACGTTGAGGTCTTTTATCCATTTTGAGTTTATCTTTGTGTAAGAGAATGGTTGAGTTTCATTCTTCTACTTATAGCTGTCCAGTTTTCCCAGCACCATTTATTGAAGAGACTGTCTTTTTTCCACTGTATATTTTTTCCTGTTTTGTCGAAGATTAATTGACCATAGAGTTGAGGGTTCATATCTGGGCTCTCTACTCTGTTCCACTGGTCTATGTATCTGTTTTTATGCCAGTACCATACTGTCTTGGTGATCACAGCTTTGTAATAAAGCTTGAAATCAGGTAATGTGATGCCCCCAGCTTTATTTTTGTTTTTCAACATTTCCTTAGCGATTCAGGGTCTCTTCTGATTCCATAAAAATTTTTGGATTATTCACTCCAGCTCTTTGAAGAATACTGGTGGAATTTTGATCAGAATGGCATTAAAAGTATAGATTGCTCTAGGCAGTATAGACATTTTAACAATGTTTATTCTTCCAATCCAAGAGTATGGAATGATCTTCCATCTTTTTGTGTCTTCTTCAATTTCTTTCATGAGTGTTCTGTAGTTCCTCAAGTACAGATCCTTTACCTCTTTGGTTAGGTTTATTCCCAGGTATCTTATGGTTCTTGGTGCTATAGTAAATGGAATCGATTCTCTAATTTCCCTTTCTGTATTTTCATTGTTAGTGTATAAGAAAGCCACTGATTTTTGCATATTGACTTTGTATCCTGCCACGTTGCTGAATTGCTATATGAGTTCTAGTAGTTTGGGGGTAGAGTTTTTTAGGTTTTCCATATAAAGAATCATGTCATCTGCGAATAGAGAGAGTTTGACTTCTTCATTGCCAATTTGGATACCTTTTATTTCTTTTTGTTTTCTGATTGCTGTTGCTAGGACTTCTAATACTATGTGGAACAAGAGTGGTGAAAGTGGGCATCCTTGTCGTGTTCCTGATCTCAACGGGAAGGCTGCAAGCTTTTTCCCATTGAGGATGATATTTGCTGTGGGTCTTTCATAGATAGATTTGATGAGGTTCAGGAATGTTCCTTCTATCCCTATACTTTGAAGCGTTTTAATTGGGAACGGATGCTGGATTTTGTCAAATGCTTTTTCTGCATCAATTGAGAGGACATGTGGTTCTTCTCTCTTCTCATATTAATTTGTTGTATCACATTGATTGATTTCCGAATGTTGAACCATCCTTGTAGCCCAGGGATGAATCCCACCTGATCATGGTGAATAATCTTTTTAATGTGCTGTGGATCCTGTTGGCTAGGATCTTGTTGAGAATCTTAGCATCCATATTCATCAGTGATATTGGTCTGAAATTCGCCTTTTTGGTAGGGTCTTTGCCTGGTTTGGGGATCAGGGTAATGCTGGCTTTATAGGAATATTCTGGAAGTTTTCCTTCTGCTTCAATTTTTTGAAACAGCTTCAGGAGAATAGGTGTTATTTCTTCTTAGAAAGTTTGGTAGAATTCCCCAGGGAATCTTTCAGGTCCTGGGCTCTTGTTTTTTGGGAGGTTTTTGATCACTGCTTCAATCTCGTTACTATATATTGGTCTATTCAGGTTGTCGATTTCTTCCTGGTTCAATTTTGGTAGTTTATAGTTTTCCAGGAATGCATCCATTTCATCTAGGTTGCTAAGCTTATTGGCATATAACTGTTGATAATAACTTCTGATGATTGTTTCTACTTCCTTGGTGTTCGTTGTGATCTCTCCCTTTTCATTCATAATTTTATGAATTTGGGCTTTCTTTCTTTTCTTTTGGATTAGTGTGGCCAATGGTTTATCGTTCTTATTGATTCTTTTAAAAAACCAGCTTCTAGTTTCATTGATACATTCTACTGTATCTCTGGTTTCTACCTCATTGATCTCAGCTCTAATCTTGATGATTTCCCTTCTTATGTGTGGAGTTGGTTTGATTTGTTGTTGATTCTCCAGTTCTTTAAGGTGTAGAGACAGCTGGTGTATTCTGGATTTTTCAGTTTTTTTGAGGGAGGCTTGGATGGCTATGTATTTCCCTTTTAGGACCGCCTTTGCTGTATCCCATAGGTTTTGGACCGAAGTGTCTTCATTCTCATTGGTTTCCATAAATTGTTTCAGTTCTTCTTTGATCTCCTGGTTGATCCAAGCATTCTTAAGTAAGGTGATCTTTAGCTTCCTGGTGTTTGAGTTCCTTCTGAACTTTTCCTTGTGATTGAGCTCCAGTTTCAAAGCATTGTGATCTGAGAATACGCAGGGAATAATCTCAGTCTTTTGGTATTGGTTGAGTCCTGATTTGGGACCCAGCATGTGATCTATTCTGGAGAAGGTTCTGTATGCACTTGAGAAGAATGAGTATTCTGTTGTTTTAGGGTGGAATGTTCTGTATATATCTATGAGATCCATCTGGTCCAAAGGGTCATTCAATGCTTTTGTTTCTTTATTGATTTTCTGCTTTGATGATCTGTCTATTTCTGAGATAGGAGTGTTAAGATCTCCTACGATTAGTGTATTCATATCAATATGACTCTTTATCTTGATTAACAGTTTTCTTAAGTAATTGGCTGCTCCCATATTGGGAGCATAGATATTTACAATTGTTAGATCATCTTGGTGGATAGTCCCTTTAAGGATTATGTAGTGTCCTTCTATATCTCTGACTACACTCTTTAGTTTAAAGTCTAATTTATCTGATATGAGAATCACTACCCAGCCTTCTTTTAAGGCCCATTGGCATGAAAGATGCTTCTCCATCCCTTCACTTTCAGTCTGGGTGTATCTTTAGGTTCAAAATGGGTCTCTTGTAGACAACATATGGATGGGTCCTGTCGTTTTATCCAATCTGCAACCCTGTGCCATTTTATGGGCGCATTTAGGCCATTTACATTGAGAGTGATTCTTGATAGATACGTTTTTATTGACATCGAGTTACCTTTGAAGTCTTTCTTTCTGTAGACTGTCTCTATATTTCTGTTCAATGCTATTCTTAGGATTTTTTCTCTTTTATATAACCCCCCTTAATATTTCCTGCAATGTCGGCTTGGTGGTTGCATAGTCTTTTAAGCCTTGCCGGTCTTGGAAACTCTTTATCTCTCCATCCATTTTGAATGTCAGTCTTGCTGGGTAAAGTATTCTTGGCTGAATGTTCTTCTCATTTAGTGCCCTGAATATATCTTGCCAGCCTTTTCTGGCTTGCCAGGTCTCTGTGGACAGGTCTGACATTATTCTGATGGGCTTCCCTCTGTAAGTAAGGAGCCTCTTTGCCCTGGTGGCTTTCAAGAGATTATACCTACAATTATAATTCCTCAATTTGACTATCAGGTGTTGTGATTTTTTTTGGAATGTATAATCTTGGGTAGAGACCGTTCAGCCTCTAGTACATGAGTGCTGGTTCCATTCGTGAGATTGGGAAAATTTTCATGAAGGACTTGTTCCACTGTATCTTCTAGACTTCTTTCTTTCTCATCCCCTTCAGGGATTCCAATAATTCTGACGTTGGAACGCTTCATGGCATCATTTATTTCCCTGATTCTTAGAAACCATGAGGTTTCTAAGCTGTTTGTTCCAGGCTTCCTTCTGATCCTTTCTCTCTATCTGTTTGTCTTCCAGATCACTAATTCTATCTTCTGTCTCAGTTACCGTAGCTTTGAGAGAGTTTAGATTAGATTGGAACTCATTGAGAGCATTGTGAACCTCCTCCCTGGTAACTTTAAGCTTTGCCTTAACATTGTGAACATCCTGTCTGGTCGCTTTCAGTTCAGCTCTAATCAATTCCGTTTGGTCATCCATGGCTTTCTCCAACCAAGCTATTGCCTGGATAATTGTTAGCCTGAATTCTCTTTCCGACATATTGTCTATGTTGATAGCCATTAGCTCTGTTGCAGAAGGTCCATCCTCTCTATTTTTCTTCTGTTGAACATTCCTCCTCCTAGTCATTTTGGTGGGAGATGACTGAACAGATGTAGTTGGATGTACCAACTGTGGTGCAGTCAAGGTGCACCCTGGAACACTTCTGAGCAATCAGGATTCCCCACCCAAATGAGAAACAAAAGAAAAAAAAAAGAAAAAAAAAAGAGAGAGAGAGACAGGAAAGAAAGGGAAGATGAAAGAGAAGGTTCAGCCCAGATGGGCCCCAAAAAGAGACAAACAAAAAGACTGATACAAGTATATGACAAGAGAAAAAAATATATATATGCAAATAAAGGAAGAACCTCGTTAAAAAGAACCCCAAGTGTAAGATTTATATGCTATCAGGACAAACACAAAGACACAGAAACACTGGTGGAAGAAGATGGGAGAGTTCTTATAAATTCTCAGTGTGTGCGAGGAAGGTTGTTTTGATTCTTCCTGGATGTATCTTGATATCTTTGTTAAAGGACTCAACTTTCCTAAGATAAAGGGGATTAAAAATTGGTTTATCTATAGGGGTAGTATTGATTGGGGAAAGGGGATTACTTTGAAGTTTAACTCTATATGAATAATAGAGGATAAAAATTAAAAGGAATAAACTAGACTAAACTAAACTAAAATTTTAAAAAAAGGAATTCAAAAAATAAAAATGCAAAAGAAAAACATAGGTGTATGTATCAAAGAGTTCAGGTTAGAAGGGTATTATGGAATTTGATGTACTGTACAGCTCGCTGTGATGGTAAATAGGTTAAAAAAATTACCTATGTGTAAAAAAAAAAAAAAAAAGAAATGAACCAGGATAGTGGGAATGAGTGAACAATAAAAGTTTTCCTATGAAGTAGTGGTTGTTCTCTTGTAGTCCTTTTTTTTTCTCTCTTTTTTTTTTTTTTTTTCTTTCTTGGTTTGTTTTCTGGGGTGGGGCCTGCCACGTGGGTTGTCCATCAATGATGTTTCCTGAGTTAAGTCCCTTGCCCCCCTCAAGGGGGTGGGCTCTGAGGAAACTGTTTTTTTTTTTTTTTTTTCAGGCTTTTTTCTCTGGAGGTTTTTATGTTTATTCACTTTTTTTCTCTCACCTTGACCGCTTTTGATGGTTTTTGTAGTTTTAGAGGAAAACAAACCGCACCCTGATCTCCCTCGCAGAGAGAAGCCTCAGTCTGGGTGCAGAGCTTAAATAAGTTCCACCTTGGCCACTGGCAGAGCAGGTTCCAAGTTGCAGACCCTGGGGACGCAGGATCTTTTGCTTGTACCCAAAGCCAAGGCAGTGGCAGCTGTCTGGGACTCCCGAACCGCCAGAGAGGTTCCAAGCAGCGATCACACACTGAGATTTTGCCACTGGCCAGGGCTGGGAGTGCTTGGTCTTCCTGGGTCTAAGAGTGCCCGGCTTGCGCGCACCTCTTTCAGGGGTGGCTGTGGGTCGCGCGCGGGTCTCAAGCACTGAGAATGGGGCGCAGGTCCGAAAGCACCAGGCTGGGGTTTTGCACACCTCTGTCAGGGGAGAGTTTGGGGCGCGGGGCTTAGGCTCTGAAAAAATGGCGCCAAAGAGCGCTGGCCAGGCCTTTGTAACTCTCTCAGGGGAGCATGAGGGATGTGCGCGCTTATCTCAGCCTTTGTAGCAGGGCTCCTGCGTTCTGCCCACGGGCGTGGCTCCCATCCCCTCACAGGAGCTGGAATCCCGAACCCTCGCATTCTCTGGGCGTGCTGGTGGCTTAGGGACCAAGACCTGGTTTCTCCGCCACACTCTCTCTGCCTCAGCGCCAGGGAGGCTGTCCTGGGACCAGGGACTTAAGCTCCTGTCCCTAACCGCCCCAATTCCCACAATATCCACCACCCCCCCCCCCACCGGGATCCTTTGCTCTTTTGGAGTGCTTTCAACCAGTCTCCAAGTTAATGCTGGTCCCCAGTCGCAGGGCACTCTCGCTCGTATTGGGGTATTACTTTCCAACTGGTCCCCTCTGGTGGCTCCCTCCCCCTTTTGTTTATCTTCCGATATCAGTCGCTGTTCCCACTCTGCTTTACCTGCCCACTGGCGTCTTCTGCCCCTGTAGAGATCCAGACGTGTATAATTCTGATCTCAGGCTGATTTCATGGGTGAATGGAGTTCTTTGGTAGGTAATCAGCTCACGTTGGGGTACAGGCTGAAGGCGCTTCCTCCTACTCCCCTGCCATTTTGTCCCCCTAGATTCATGATTTTTATATAAACTTAAGAATTTATCTGGGTTTCTAGTCCTCTTCTGCCCATGCCTGACATAGCTGTCTCAAGTTTCAAAAACCATATACGTACATACATATGGATATGGGTATGGATTTGTAAAAAACAGAATAATTCCTAGATCAGATAATAAAATTAAGGTGACTTTAAATCAAAAGTGGGTATTCACCATATCACTAAAAATTATTCTTATTTTCGTCTTTTCAAACTGTTCGATATATTTCACAAATTATTTTACAAACTATTTTTGCTAAAAACACATAGGTTCTTTTCTAGTCAACATTTTCAATAATTTTGCATTAATAGAAAACTTTGAATATTTGTTTCAAGCTTATTTACATTTTAAAACAAACCTATAGTGCCTGCATGATGGGATTTTACTATATGTCATGTGATTTGGATTCATGATAATTCTCTTATGGTAATTGAAAATCAAGGATTTATCTAAAATATCATCACATTATCCCTATATCAAATATTCTTTGTACTGAGAAAAAAAACAGAATTGTAAATGTGCTAAGGGTTACCATTTTCTAGTTGCTTTTACTTTTGAGTAAAAGCAAAATTTTACTCAAAAGTAAAATTACTCAACTTTCTTGGAGCAATCTTTAAAAATCTTCATTTTATTCTTCTATTTGAAAACAGGCACCAATTGTCCTTGTAAAAAAAAACAAAAACCAAAAACAAAAAATGGAAACTCTTCTTTGTTTCACTTTGTTACTCAGTGTTACTCATTTAGAATGAAAATGATTTGAACTGTGTTTCATTTGAGAAAAATCACATTTTTAGAGTATAAATCAAACAAAGGATTTTTTAAAAAAGCATTTGTTAGGGTTACATTTAAAAATCAAGTTGGCTCATTCAAAATAGTTTTATTTGTTATTTATTAATGGCACAGTGATCTTAAATGCATATATTTGACCCAATAAAAATTACCTCCTTGTTAGTGACATATGGATCTGTAAAGGTTGCTTTTCAAAATCCGCCAACTCTACACTAAGAGCTGTCATTTAAGGAGATTTGTGGTCAAGTTATGAGGCCATTTTATATGTAACTTGCTTCTTCCAGGTATATTATTTTATGTTCCCAAATTTGAAAATAAAAGCCCAGTATGAATGTCGAAGCCATTATTCAGGGCACAGTCTCACATAATATTTATCAGGATGCCCACACAGCCTACCCAGATACAGTTTGTGGAAGTTACCAATTATGGTTTGAGATGAAGTTCATGTGATGAGTAGAATTGAATTATGTGAAATAATCATTGAACAATATTGGAGAAAACATATTGTGTATGAAATCTCCTCCTTAAGCCTGGATTTCTATCTCTAGCATCCTGTTTTCCTAATATTTAACCCTTACAAATGCATTGTCCTCCTTTACTCAAATTACATTTGAATGCTGTCTCACACTCTTCCGCTCACTTCCTTTGCTAGTTGGGGTGTTATAGATGTAGGTAAGAGAGAACAGTATATTGTTTTATAATTCTAATGAGGTGGAGTAGGCTAGATTGTTAGTAAATTTATACAACAGATAAAACTCTTTACTGCTAACTTAAATCCTGTTGAATTTCTGAGACTGTTATAAATTTAGTCCTATAAACTACATGTTTTGGGTTATAGAGTTATATTTAGTGTTTATAGTTTAACATTTGATGGCAAATTTTTATTCATACTCTACTATATTTTTATTTATACTCTACTATACCTAACCTATGAAAATACAAAAAAAATTAAATGAAATCTATTCTATATTTTCCTATTTTCTGGTATATGATCCTGTCCTTATTTATTTAGAAGAAGTCACTGATTTTTGGAAGATTAAGAATGATATAACAGACATTTAAAGAGAAACAGTCAATGCTCAGTTTTTCAGATTCAAAACAGGCTTAAGAAATCCAAGATTGGGCATCTGTGTGCCTCTGTGGGTTAAGCCTCTGCCTTTGGCTCAGGTCATGATCTCGGGGTCCTGGGATCAAGTCCCACATTGGGCTCTCTGCTTGGCAGGGAGCCTGCTTCCTCCTCTCTCTCTCTGCCTGCCTCTCTGCCTACTTGTGATCTCTCTCCGTCAAATAAATAAATAAAATCTTAAAAAAAAAAAAGAAACCCAAGATTAAATATTAGTGCATTACTTTGTTAGGGGGACTATAACAAACTGGGTGACTCTATCAGCAGGAATTTATTTTTTCACATTCTGGAGTATAAAATCCCAATATCAAGGTGCTGGCAGATTTGGTTTCTCTTGAGGGCTTTTTTCTTGGCTTGTAGATGACCACCTTCTCATGGTGTCCTCACATGGCCTCTCCTCTCTGCTTATCCATCCCTGTGTGTCTAAATTTCTCCATGCACAGGGCTCCAGTCAGATTGGACCCATATAATCTCACTGAACCTCAAGTACATTCTAAGGCACTATCTCCAAAAACAGTCACATGCTGAGTTACAGAGGGTTAAAGACTTCAACATATATATATTTAAAGAGAAGAAAATTCAGCCCACAGCAATGTATTTAATGAAAGCACTTTGTGAGTATTCATGAGTATAGTCCTAGCCTGAACAATAAAGTGGAAGAAGGTAGAATCCTCCACTGATGACATTCTGTAGTTCAGGGAAGAATATGGGCTCCCCAGGATCAGACAGGGAGACCAATAAAAGAACTGCTAGGAAGAATCATAGTATTGCATACCTGAGAGGGGGATCTTTGATTGTTCCTAGGGAGGGGATTGGGCAGTAAATTCTGGGAAACATTAGAGTAGAGGGGTTTGGACCTGTTTCCCAAATGAAGTTCCAGGGAATAATAAGATCACTGATGAAACCATACACCATTGTTCCAAAACGCTCACTATAGAATGACTTAAATGAGATATATATGCAGAGAAGCTGGAGGCAGCCTTGCAGGAAGTTCTGCTCCTAAGCCATTGATTAATCATTTCCTTTTGCCCCAAATAAAAGCAAAGAAATGAGGGCGCCTGGGTGGCTCAGTGGGTTAAGCCGCTGCCTTCGGCTCAGGTCATGATCTCAGAGTCCTGGGATCGAGTCCCGCATCGGGCTCTCTGCTTAGCAGAGAGCCTGCTTCCCTCTCTCTCTCTGCCTGCCTCTTCATCTACTTGTGATTTCTCTCTGTCAAATAAATAAATAAAATCTTTAAGAAAAAAAAAAAAGGCAAAGAAATGAGCTAGAGAAAGCATTCCATGGTGTGACAGAATAATCCAGTAGCAAATGGAACAGGGGAGCTGGATGTCACATGAGGCAAGACTACTTAATCAGGTGACAGTAGATCAAGATTCTGACTCGCAAATTCCAACATGAGCCTATGCTAGTGGAAAGTAGCCAGAAGAGAAGACTGTACATTTTGGCAGGTGTTAGCAGAAGATGGCCATGGACTCGGTGCTTTCCCAATAAACAGTAGCAGGGAAATCTTCATATGAATGAAATGACTGGAAAGTCGCTACCCTCTGACATAACTTCTTTTCAATATCCAAAAGACTGAGTAATTCACAACTAGACAGAATGGTAACTTTAAGAAAAGACAAAGACATTAAATATATATATTTATGATGTCATATTTTCTGCCTAAGAATTTTCTAAATTCTTAGACTCTTAATTTTTATCTGGTAGACATTTGTTTTTCAAAAGCTAATTAAGGTATGTATGTTTGTACATTACCTGGGGTAGGGTACACTTTTATAATAGTTTCTGTTTGTTTTTTCTCAGAGCAAGGCAAATGAATTGCTACTATGCTATAAACCTTAGACCAGGCAAAGTTTCAAACTATCTACTTTGCAAGACGTGACTTTTATTTTTTTTTAAACAGAATCTTAACACCTAGAGTTGTTTAAATAAACAATATAAAAGACATAAATATACTGCGGGGAGGCAGGCAAATGTTAGGTGTATCATGTTTTCAGTGAACAGGTAACAGGAGGAGACTGAGGATCTAGGCAACTTCTTGTCAGTAGGATAATGCAGATTTGATAGCACCAGATGGGTAGATTCAAGGTTAGGGAAGGATCCAGATAACCTTGATCTCAGAACAAAACCAACAGTGAAACAGAAAGTGAATCTTGAACTTTTCCACTACTTTTCCGCCTTGCTTAGGCACTTTCCTCCCGAATGCACAGATCATAAAAACTGTCAGCAGTATGCACCTGAATAATGCATCAAGAGATTGGAAGTTACTAAAAGGAAAGAAAAAAATCCCAAACTGCTGAAACAGCAATACTACCAACCATTACTGAGAGTGGCAGTTTATGACAGAGTTTATTGGTAGTTTCTGTTACTTATGAGGAATAGTTTATAATTCATAAGGAACCATTCTTGCTTATTTGTCCCACATAAAAAAAAAAAAAAAAAAAAACTTAATCATTAGCACAGGGCCAGGGGCTGATCGGGTAGTTATTACATCTGCTTCATAATCTTAGACAGATTTAATATTATTAGCCTCAGTTTTCTCATCTACAAAATAAGGGAAAATGTTATTTTCAGAGTTGTGCTATTGAAATTAAGAATTTAAATCTCCATAATATTATACTTTCTGTTTCTTAATTATTACAACATTTATTAATTTAGGGTCAATATTTCTCATAAGGTTTTAATATTACAACATTTTTTTAAAGGGGAGAATGTTTATGGCTGGAGTAGTTTGCACTTTGAAGTTCTTAGGTACATTTCTCATTTATAAGTAAGAGCTGAATATATTCTGGACAAGGAAGCTGATCTAGGGATTTAGATCTAAATATATAAATTCACATTAATGTATTATTTTCAATAAACTTACCTGATTAGGCAGAATACCTGATAACACATGTTTATTCCCTTCCAAGAATTTCTTATATTGAAATATAAATTTCCTAGGCTAAAAATGAGAAAAAGAGAAAAACTGGATAAAGTCCTATAGGCACCTGAATAAAATTGAATATTAAGTTTTCAGAAATAAAAGAGGGTATTGAATTAAACAAATCTTAATTACTTTGTTTTCAAATCTTAATTACTTGGGGACTTCCATAAGAAATAGACTTATGTAATATTAACTTTCCCTGTGATGAGTTTTCATTGAACAGCGCTACTTTAATGAACAAATGATTTCACCTATAGACTAAGAAAAATATTGTCCAAATCTATTCAGTGGTATTGTATTCTGAATAGAATTTAAGTCCCTAGAAACCAGGGACTTATGCCTAATTAATAGACTTAAGGAGAATCTATTACTTGACCATCAAATCTCTCAAACACTCATATTTAAGTAAACATTTTTGATTTGTGTTAACAATTAAATTAGAATGAAATCCAATTAAAGTTCAATTAGCAATTTAAAGATTCAGATTTGCAGAATGTACAGTGAATTCTAATCTTCTTTCAGTGATTGATGTGCATGTTCAGAATATTAAGCTCTTACATGTTCCTAATAGCATTTTCATTTGCACATGCAGTGCACATGCTGAGTTAGTCAAGGCTTCCTAATAAGTCGTATTCTAATAAAGCAACCTGGAACTGATAATTGATGTGACTATCAACAAACAAAATAAATCAATCTAAGTGAATCTCACAATTCTCTTTTTTCTTCACTTAATATAATTATGATAAAATATTCTGATGTGCTTCACAAAGCAATCTCACTGTGAGCTGCTTTCTCTATGACTACAGTGAATATTTAATAGAATATTTTGTAGAAATAACAAGGTTTTTAAATTTGGCAATGTATTCTATGTAAGAGAGGATTCAAACAAACGAACAAGTAAAGAGATCTATTTGAGGGTGAAAAAAATGTAAATTCATTATTTATATGACAAATAACTTAAGAATGACAAGATATGGGCTTCAGAAATGTGCTCTCAGCAAAATTCTCCTTAAGGGTGGCCAATGTTTATTGGACTATATTAATATAGTCCATATAAATAAATAAATATATATTTTTTCAAATCAATCAAATAGACTGATAGATGACCATATGCAAAATATTTAAAGTCATGACTAAATCAAAGTTCAGACAACTTAATTGATGCAGATTAGAGTATAGCATTGTGTGGTCTATGTATGGAAGCAGAATAGTGGATGGCATAGTGGAGTCCACGCTATCAGACACCAAATGCCCATTTTGAGGGCAATTTAAGGGTTACGGTGATTCCCCTACCTACAGGTGCTTCAATCAGTGTGTGCCATGAAAATACTTCTAAGAAATATCTGATATTAGGAGACATGCCTTATGACACAAGGAAGTCCTTCACTCAGGGGAGAAAAACTAGGAATAGGTTAGCACAAGGACCTCTGCATCAGGAAATCAGTCAGCATGATCTCAGTACTCAACCAGGAACCACAAGGAGAAATCCAGGACCAGGTAAGGAAAGCATAGTCTCAGTTTCAGGGAGGAGATCAAAGGCAAAAACAGATTAAGAGATTAAGATGATTATTGATTTAAAAAACTAAAGGCAAGTAAAGCAGAAAGGAATATCCTTCTTGAAAGACTATTTTATTTCTGGACAATTCTGCAATCGTTCTGCATATTAGCTATCAGTAGTCTCTGGGGCTCTATACCTTTGGTAAGGCATGGAGTATGTTTATTAGGAATATAAACTCTGAGGATGCCTGGCTGGCTTAGTCGTTTAAGTGTCTTCCTTTGACTCAGATCATGATCTTAGGGTCCTGGGACTGAGCCTGGCAGCATCAGGCTTCCTTCAGGCTCACTGCTTAGCAGGGAGCCTGCTTCTCCTTGTCCCTCTGCCTGCCACCCTCATCACTCGTGCTCTATCTCTCTCTTTCCTTTTTCTCTCTATGACAAATAAATGAAATCTCAAACAAAAACAAAAACAAAAACAAATAAAAGAAAAGAAAGAAAGAACATAAACTCTGGGATCACATTGCCTGACCTTAAATCTCACCTCTCTCACTTTCTAGCTGTGTGACACAGGCAATATACTTAACCTCTCAATGCCTCAATTTTGTTATCTGTGAAAAGATTATAGTAGTATCTCTAAATCATAGAAGTATTGTAATGATTATGTGTATTCATACAGATAGCCTGTGCAGAATAATACATACTATATATAAAACTCTATATAAGTTTTTTTTTAAAGATTTTATTTATGTGTTTATGACAGAGAGAGAAACTGGGAGAGGAAAAACAAGCAGGGGGAGTGTGAGAGGGAGAAGCAGGCTTCCCACTGAGCAGGAAGCCCAATGTGGGGCTCAGTCTCAGGCCAGTGGGATCAGGACCTGAGCAAAAGGCAGACACTTAAGAACTGAGCCGCCCAGGAGCCCCAAGTTTTTGATAAGAATGATTTCTTCACCAAAGTGAAGAAAATCACAGACTATTTTCTTCACTGAAATTTTAGTTTTTTCAAAAATTAGGAGTAATTATTGGTTAACATCATATTCTAAAATAAATTTTGTGTAATCCTTAAAGCAAATAAAAAGTAGAGGAAGATTTGAAAATACAAAAGAAGAAAGTAAAAATCATCTCTGAGCTTGACTATACCCAAATCACTGTCCTGGATTTGAAGGTTGACCACAATGGTAACTTGAAATTGACTTGTTATTTTTACTTTGTTTTATTACCAAGTCATGACATAAGCTGTGCAAAGGACATACTCGTGAACAAACATGCATGTGAGTGAAAGCAGTCCTCCATTGCGTCCAGAATTTGTTAGTGAGCCATAGCCAAAGGTCAGGGGTCAATACAGCCAATGTGGAGTGAGATATCCTCAAGACCAAAGGAATCAAGGATGATGGACATGCTGTCTTCTGCTAGGTTGTTGAATGCCATGTTAGGGATCAGAGATTTATTCTATTATGTGAGGAGGGTTTTACTTTCCATACATCTATAGTTTACTTCCTACTAAAGCTTTACCCCTATATACTGGGTTATAAAATGGTTGTAGAATTAACAAGTATTGGCATATTAACTCCTAGAGCATTTTGCTCTATCTGTAATAATGAACAAGTATGCTAAGTTAATGTCTAGTAGTATCTGTAAATTGATCATATCTGTGACTTTTCATGAAAATTCATAAGATCTCCATGGAAATATAGAGAGAGAAAAATTAATTTCTATTTATAGAATTTAGTGGGATCTAGGATAAGAATTTAGAAATATGATCTTAGAGAAAAGGTCTAAAGACACTTTTTTAATAAAATAAAGATTCTATTTATTTGAGAAAGAGAGGGAGAGCACAGAGAGAGAAGCAGACCCCTTGCTGAACAGAGAGCACAATGCGGGGCTCAATTCTGGAGCCCAAGATCATGACCTGAGCCAAAGGTAGACACTGAAGCTATTGAGCACCCGGAGCCCCAAAAAAAGGCCTAAAGATTTCTTTTTTTTTTTAAATTTATTTTTTATTTATTTTCAGCATAACAGTATTCATTATTTTTGCACCACACCCAGTGCTCCATGCAATCCGTGCCCTCTACAATACCCACCACCTGGTACCCCAACCTCCACCCCCCACCCCTTCAAAACCCTCAGATTGTTTTTCAAAGTCCATAGTCTCTCGTGGTTCACCTCCCCTTCCAATTTACCCCAACTCCCTTCTCCTCTCTAACACCCCATGTCCTCCATGCTATTTGTTATGCTCCACAAATAAGTGAAACTGTATGATAATTGACTCTCTCTGCTTGACTTATTTCACTCAGCATAATCTCTTCCAGTCCCATCCATGTTGCTACAAAAGTTGAGTATTCGTCCTTTCTGATGGAGGCATAATACTCCATAGTGTATATGGACCACATCTTCCTTATCCATTTGTCCGTTGAAGGGCATCTTGGTTCTTCCCACAGTTTGGCGACCATGGCCATTGCTGCTATAAACATTGGGGTACAGATGGCCCTTCTTAGGAATCTCCACACTGTTCTCCAAAGAGGCTGCACCAACTTGCATTCCCACCTACAGTGTAAGAGGGTTCCCTTTTCTCCACATCCCCTCCAACACATGTTGTTTCCTCTCTTGCTAATTTTGGCCATTCTAACTGATGTGAGGTGATATCTCAATGTGGTTTTAATTTTTATCTCCCTGATGGCTAGTGATGTAGAACATTTTTTCATGTGTCTGATAGCCATTTGTACGTCTTCATTACAGAAGTGTCTGTTCATATCTTCTGCCCATTTTTTGATATGATTGTCTGTTTTGTGTGTGTTGAGTTTGAGGAGTTCATTATAGATCCTGGATATCAACCTTTTGTCTGTAATGTCATTTGCAAATATCTTCTCCCATTCCGTGGGTTGCTCCTTTGTTTTCTTGACTATTTCCTTTGCTGTGCAGAAGCTTTTGATTTTGATGAAGTCCCAAAGTTCATTTTCGCTTTTGTTTCCTTTGCCTTTGGAGACATATCTTGAAAGAAGTTGTTGTGGCTGATATCGAAGAGATTACTGCCTATGTTCTCCTCTAGGATTCTGATGGATTCCTGTCTCACATTGAGGTCTTTTATCCATTTTGAGTTTGGCCTAAAGATTTCTGATATGACTTTCATTTAAAGTACTCTGAATGAAAAATAAAACTTAAGTGACTAAACATAAGTATAGGGTCTGGACTAGATTATCATTGTGACATTTCATATTGCTATTAATTTTGGCTTTTTAAGATATTAATTAGTTCATTTTAAATTCTGAAGATAACTGCAAATAAAAGTGTAAATTTATAAAAATGAAATATAAAATTACCAAATATGAGGTGAACTTTCTAAGGTACTATGGAAATATTCAAGACTTGTAAAGTCAATATCCCACTACTTCGGATTTTATGACTATTTTCCAAACTCACTTTTACATCATGAGAATTAAAACTGTTTTAAATTAAGACATTCAAACATTTTATATGATTAGAAAATGAGGTAATTTATCATTTTTTATAAAACTTATGAAATTTGGTTAAAGTTTTAATAAATACTTTCTTTCTATGAAGCCAGCATACACTGATCCACAAACTAGGCAAAGACCCCACCAAAAAGGAGAATTTTAGACCAATATCCCTGATGAATAGGGATGCTAAGATTCTCAACAAGATACTAGCTAATAGGATCAAACAGTATATTAAAAAGATTATCCACCAGAGGCATCTGGATGGCTCAGTTATTGGGCATCTGCCTTCAGCTCGGGTCATGATCCTGGCATCCTGGGATGGAGCCCCACATTGGGTTTCCTGCTTGGCGGGAAGCCTTCTTCTCTCTCTCCCACTCCCCCTGCTGTGTTCCCTCTCTTGCTGTGTCTCTCTCTGTCAAATAAATAATTTAATAAAATTATCCACCATGACCAGGTGGGCTTTATCACTGGGATGCAAGAGTGGCTCAACATTCACAAATCAATCAATGTGATAGAACAAACCAATAAGAGAAGAGAGAAGGTCCACAAGGTCCTCTCAATTGATGCAGAAAAAGCATTTGACAAGATATAGCATCCGTTCCTGATTAAAACACTTCAAAGTTTAGGGGCAGAGGGAACATTCCTCAACTTCATAAAATCTATCTATGAAAAAACACAGTGAATATAATTTTTTTTAATATTTTTTTTTTATTTGCCAGAGACAGAGGGAGAGAGAGCGAGTGAGCACAGGCAGACAAAGAGGCAGGCAGAGGCAGAGGGAGAAGCAGCCTCCCTGCCGAGCAAGAATCCCAATGTGGGACTCGATCCCAGGACCCTGGAATCATGACCTGAGCCAAAGGCAGCTGCTTACATACTGAGCCACCCAGGCATCCCAGTGATGGGGAAAAGCTTTCTCTTTGAGATTAGGAACCACTCTCACCACTTTGTTCAACATTGTACTAGAAGTCCTAGCAATAGCAATCAGACAATAAAAATAAATAAAAGGTATTCAACTTGGCAAAGAAGAAGTCAAACTCTCTCTTTTCACAGATGACATGATACTTTATATGGAAAACCCAAAAGACTCCACCCCCAAACTACTAGAACTCATTCTGCAATTCAGTAATGTGGCAGGATACAAAACCAATGTACAGAAATCAGTTGCTTTCTTATACACTAACAATGAAAATACAGAAAAGAAAATTAGAGACTCGAGTCAATTTACTATAGCACCAAGAACCATAAGATATCTGGGAATAAACCTAACCAAAGAGGTAAAGGATCTGTACTTGAGGAATTATAGAACACTCATGAAAGAAATTGAAGAAGACACAAAAAGATGGAAGAATATTCTATGGTCCTGGATTGGAAGAATAAACACTGTTAAAATGTCTATACTGCCTAGAGCAATATATACTTTCAATGCTACCCTGATCAAAATTCCACTGGCATTTTTCAAAGAGCTGGAACTAACAATCCTAAAATTTGTATGGAACCAGAAGAGACCCCGAATTTCTAAGGAAATGTTGAAAAAGAGAAACAAAACTGGAGGCATCACATTGCTTGATTTCAAGCTTTACTACAAAGTTGTGATCACCAAGATAACATGGCACTGGCACAAAAGCAGACAAATAGAGCAGTGGAACAGAGTAGAGAGCCCATATATAGACCCTCAACTCTATGGTCAAATAATCTTTAGCAAAGCAGGAAAAGATATACAGTGGGAAAAGGTCTCTTCAATAAATGATGCTGGGAAAATTGGATAGCTATGTGTAGAAGAATGAAATTCAACCATTCTCTTACACCATACACAAAGATAAACTCAAAATGGGTAAAGGACCTCAATGTGAGTCAGGAATCTATCAAAATCCTAGAAGAGAACAGGCAATAACCTCTTTAACATCAGCCACAGCATCTTCTTTCAAAACATGTCTCTGAGGGCAAAGAAAACAAAAGCGAAAATGAACTTCTGGGACTTCATCAAGATCAAAACCTTCTTCAAAGCAAAGGAAACAGTCAACAAAACAAAGAAGTAACCCAGGGAATGGGAGAAGATATTCACAAATGAAACTACAAAGGGCTGATCTATAAAGAACTCCTCAAATTCAACACACACAAAACAAAATCATGTGAAAAAATGGGCAAAAGACATGAGCAGACACTTCTACAAAGAAGAAATACAAATGGCTAACAGACACATGAAAAAATGTTCATCATCATTTCATCAGGGAGATTCATAAATACTTCTAAAATGAAGCAAGAATATTTTAAATACATGATCTAAATTTTTAAATCAATATTTTCCCTTACCAAAGAAGATACATGGATATGGAATCAGCCCAAGCATCCTTTGACAGATAAATGGGTAAAGACAGATAAATGGATATGTAATGGATTATTATACATCCATAAAAGAGTGATAACTGGTCATTTGTGACAGCATGGGTAGATTTAGGGAGCATTATGCTAAGTGACATAAGTCAGGCAGAGAAAGAAAAATTGCATATGATTACATTTATATGTGGAATCTAAAAAACAAAACAAATGAATAAACAAAAAAAATCACTGGAGATAAAAGGTACAGGATGGTGAATATTGTCAATGATATTGTAATAGTGTTGCACGGTGACACATGGTAACTATGATTGTCATGAGCACAGAATAACACAGAGATGCTGATCACCATGTGGTATATCTGAAACTAATGTAACATCATAGGCAAACAATAGTCAAATTTTTAAAAAATAAGATACCACTACACATCTATTAGAATGGTCAATATCTACAACACTGACAACACCCAGTGTTGGTAAGGATAGAGAGCAACACATGTGGAGCAATTGCTGGTAGAAACGGAAAATGCTATAGTCACTTTGGAAGGCAGTTTGGTTGTTTCTTTAAAAACTTACATACTCTTAACATGCCATCCAACAATTACTCTCCTTGATATTTACCCAAAGGAGATGAGAACTGAAGTCCATCCAAAAACACTCACAAGAATGTTACAGCAACTTTATCCATAATTGCCAAAACTTGAGTATCCAAGATGTCCTTAATGAGATGAACTGGTTAAAAACTATGGTATATCCAGGGGCACCTTAATGGCGTAGTCGGTCAAGTGTCTGAATCTTGGTTTTTGCTCAGGTCTTGACTTGGGTTGTGGAATTGAGCCCTGAATCAGGCTCCAGGTTCAGTACAGTCTGCTGAAGATTCTCTCTCCTGCTCCCTCTGTGCTAACCCCATTCTCTCTCCTCTCTCAAATAAATCTTTAAAAAAAAAAGAAAAAGAGAAAGAAAAAGTAAACTATGGCACAACCAGACAATTAAACATTATTGGTGTGAAAAAGAGATGAATTACTGTATCATGACAGATGTGAAGGAAACTTTAATCCATATTACAAGGAGAAAGAAGCGAATCTTAGAAGGCTGCTAAGTGCATGATTTCAGCTATAATACATTCCGTAAAAGACAAAACTATGGAGAAAGTAAAAAAGATCAGTGATTATCAGAGGCTGAGGAGGTAGGGGATAAATAGAACACAGAGGACAGTGAAAATATTCTATATGGTATCATGATGGATACATGTGATTTTACATTTTCCCAAACTCATTGAATGCATACCACCAAGAGTGAACTAAAATGTAAACTATGCACTTTGGGTAACTATTACGTCTTAATATAGGTTTATCTGGGGTTAAAAAGATAAACATTGGTTAAAAAAATCATTCTGGTGAATAATGTTGATAATTGGGAGGCTATACATATTTGCGACAGCAGGTATATTGGAAATCTCTGTATCTTCCTGTCAATTTTGTTGTAAGCCTAAAATTGCTGTTAAAAACAGCAACAACAACAACAACAACAATAACAACAAAAAACAGTCTTAAGGGCTGCCTGCATGGCTCAGTTTGTTGAGCGTCTGTTTGCCTTCGGCCTGGGTCATGATCTAAGGGTGCTGGGATCAAGTCCCGCTTGGGGCTCCTTGCTCAGTGGGGTGTCTGTTTCTCCCACTGCCTGCCACTCCCCCTGCTTGTGCTTTCTCTCTCTGATAGAAAAATCTTAAAAAAAAAAAAAGTTTTAATAAAAAAGAACATAAAGTATATTATGAAGCCAAATGTGAATCTATTTCTTTCTTCTCTCCAAAACCAGTTTTCTTTCTGTCTATAATTCATTTTGTGTGTGTGTGGCTGAATAGAGCTCTCTAACTTACAATTTACTATAATATATGTAAAGGAAAATCCTTCAGAAAGTATATAACACAGAGCTACTTATAAATATATGGATGTGTGTGGGTGTGTATGTGTATATGATCTTATATTTATATTTGTGAATACAGTGAATATTTGTGAATACAGTGGTGATTATAGTAAGTAATAAACTAGGATGTATTTTAATTGGAATAGTTGGTAATATTTGACTTGCAATTATTCAACTTCAGTGTGTACTGTCTTAACTGTATTATAGCATGGCTAATTTTTACTGAGAAAAAGGAGTTGATGCACACAATGAATTTCTGATTTGTTTGATATTAAGAACTATTAAGGATAGAACTAACTATAGGGGAAAATGAACTGATTATTTAAAAAAGGTTTTTGGCATTATTCTTTATAGATGACTACATATAATACTAGTGTAATGTACAAAGTTGTATCTTCTCTTTTTCTGTCATTGGTAACGTGTTGGACAACTATAATTGTGAGTTTTTGTAATTGTGAATTTTTAATAATGCAGACCTGACAGTAAGAATGGACTGTGTCATTATGTTAACAAAGACTTTTTGTAGAACTTGAAAGATAACATGCTCAGAAATTCTGAAATATTGCAGATTTTGCAACAACTTGGACAGGAAGTGAAATATCCTCAGACCAATACAACGTGTCTCAATGCTACAAGGTGGCTTGCTGTTCTTTCCATCCACTTGTCATAGAGGATGCCATTCTCCTTACAAGTTAATCATTAATGTACCTAAGGCACTTTTCTAAAGACAGTATTGTATTTCTTGGGAGAAAAAAAAAAAAGGATTTCTACAAATAGAGCCATACATCAGAACATGTTCTACCTTTGTTATGGGACTTTATGATCATTTCTAGACATCAGGAAAAGTTCTAGTCCCGTTCATTGTCTGTTTAAAGGATAAATCCGATAAGCTCCTAAGATTATGAAAAATAATTAGGGCTATTGATTTTTATTTTCAATAACTTAAACCACTTAACAAAATGTCATTCAAGATAAATGAGAAAATTTTAAATTAAAATGTGATATTCAAATATTTCCAGTGAAGAAGAAAATGCATTCTCTCCTAAGCAAGCAAATACACCCACACTGAGAAATCTCTAATTTTAAATGAATTTTTCAAAAGTTGGACAAAGGATACCTAGCAGGGAATAAAATATAAGTAACCTGAATCTAGGAGGGAGGAGTCAAGATGCCAGGAGAACTAGTAGGCTGAGATGACATCAGGTAGCAGGAGTTCAGCTAGATAGCTTATGAAACCATTGCAAACACCGACAAATTCAACAGGAGATTGAAGAGAAGAAGAGCAACATTTCTAGAAACAGAAATATGACCACTTTCTGAAAGGTAGGACCGGCGGAATAGTGAATCCAAAGCCAAGGGAAGATATACCACAGGGGAGGGGCTGGCTGCCAGCAAGCGGCCGAGTAACCAAGCACAAAATCAGGACTTTTTTTTTAGATTTTATTTATTTATTTGACAGACAGAGAGATCACAAGTAGGCAGAGCAACAGGCAGAGAGAGGAAGGGAAGCAGGCTCTCTGTCCAGCAGAGAGCCCAATGCAGGGCTCAATCCCAGGACCCTGAGATCATGACCTGGGCCAAAGGCAGAGGCTTAACCCACTGAGCCACCCAGGCGCCCCCCCAAATCAGGACATTTAAAAGTCTGCTCCACTGAGGGACATCACTCCAGAGGCTAAACTGGGGTGAAGCCCATGCAGGAACAATGTGGCCCCAGGTCCTGTGGGGTCACAGAAGGATATGGGGTGTCTGAGTGTTTAGAGCTTGCAGGTATTAGAGTGAGGAAGACAGAGCAGAGGAGTGAGCTCTCAACTCAGGGTTACCTTGAACTGTAATCCATGGCACAGGCCACTGTTCTGTGAGTAGGGTCCACACAAGATCCAGAGAGATCCCCCCCGTAAGAGCTCAGGGATCTGAAGGGTTCAGACACTCCAGGGGGAGCTGTGTGCCAGAGACAGAGACACTTGTTCACAGGCTGGGTGAGCTTGGAGCACAACTGGAGGCCAGGGAGAAGGGAGTGAGTGAGCGTTTTTCTCTGAGGGCACACTGAGGAGTGGGGCCCTGAGCTCTCATCTCCTCCTGGCCAGAGACTGGGAGGCCGCCATTTTCATTCCCATCCTCTGGAACTCTACGGAAATCATTAAGGGAACCAAAGCTCCTGAAAGTGAACCCGAGCAGATTACTTAGCCTTGCCCCTGGTAAGGGTGGTGCAATTCCTCCTGGGGCAAAAACACTTGAGAATCACTACAACAGACCCCTCCCCCAGAAGATCAACAAGAAATCCAGCCAAGACCAAGTTCACTTACCAAGGAGAACAGTGGAATTCCAGAGGAGGAGAAAGCAAAGCATGGAATTCAGGGCTTTCTCCCCATGAACCTTTAGTCTTGCAAAGTTAATTAATTTTTTTAATTTTATTTTTTTCTTCTGCTAATTTTAATGTTTTTTTAAACTAGTTTATCTAAATACCTTTCATTAAAAAATCTTTTTTGAAACTTCATTATTATAGTCATATTTTATCCTTCATTGTATTGAACTTTAATACACCCTAAATCTAGCACTGGGCTTGTTCTAGTCTCCAGCACAAGCAAAGTCTCTCCACTTTCTTTTTCTTTATTCTCCCAACCAACTTACCTTATCAACTCCTTTTTTTAGAAATTAAAAAAATTTTTTTTTCATCTTTATAGTCATATCCCATCCCTTCATTGTGATTGCCCCTATATATGGTCTTCACTCTTTAAAATTTTGGGAGGTAGTTTCTTCTAAGAGACCAAAATACTCCCCAAATTAAGTGGGTGACCCTTTTCTAGTCACCAGTCTAATATATGCATATTTTTTGCTTTTTTATATTTTTTCTTTAGTTGTTTTCTTTTTTGTATTTTTTTTTTCTAAACTTTTTACTCCCCCCCCTCCACAATTTGGGGTCTCTTCTGATTTGGTTAAGGCACATTTTCCTGGGGTGTTTGTCATCCTTTTAGTATTTTATTTGCTCCTTCATATATTCTTATCTGGACAAAATGACAAAGCGGAAAAACTCACCACAGAAAAAAAGAACAAGAGGCAGTGCCAAAGGCTAGGGACCTAATCAATACGGACATTGGTAATATGTCAGATCTAGAATTCAAAATGATGATTCTCAAGGTTCTAGCCAGGCTTGAAAAAGGCATGGAAGATATAAAAGACACCCTGTCTAGAGAAATAAAAGTCCTTTCTAGGAGAAATAAATAAACTGAAATCTAACAAAGTTGAAATAAAAAAAGATATTAATGAGGTGTAATAAAAAATGGAGGCTCTTACCACTAGGATAAATGAGGCAGAAGAAAGAATTAGTGATCTAGAAGACCAAATGACAGAGAATAAAGAAGCTGAGGAAAAGAGAGACAAACAACTACTGGACCACGAGAGGAGAATTTGAGAGATGAGTGACACCATAAGATGAAACATTAGAATAATTGGGATTCCAGAAGAAGAAGAAAGAGAGAGGGGAGCAGAAGGTATACTGGAGAGAATTATTGTAGAGAATTTCTCTAATATGGCTAAGGTAACAAGCATCAAAGTCCAGGAGGTGCAGAGTACCCCCTCAAAATCAATAAGAATAGGTCCACATCCCGTCATCTAATAGTAAAATTTACAAGTCTTAGCAACAAAGAGAAAATCCTGAAAGCAACCCAGGACAAGTCTGTAGCATACAATGGCAAAAATATAAGATTGGCAGCAGACTTATCCACAGAGACCTGGCAGGCCAGAAAGAACTGGCATGATATATTCAGAGCACTAAATGAGAAAAATATGAATCCAAGAATACTATATCCAGCTAGGCTGTCATTGAAAATAAAAGGAGAGATAAAAAGCTTCCAGAACAAACAAAAACTGAAAGAATTAGCATACACAACAAACCAGCTCTATAAGAAATATTGAAAGGGGTCCTCTAAGCAAAGAAAGACCCTAAAAGTAGTAGGTCAAAAAGGAATAGAGACAATATACAGTAACAGTCACCTTACAGGCAATACAATGGTATTAAATTCATATCTTTCAATAGTTACCCTGAATGTAAATAGGCTAAATGCCCCAATCAAAAGACACAGGGTATCAGAATGAATAAAAAAACAAAACCTATCCATATGCTGACTACAAGAAACTCATTTTAGACCCAAAGACACCTCAAGATTTAAAGTGAGGGGGTGGAAAACAATTTACCAAGGTAATGGACATCAGGAGAAAGCAGGGTTGGCAATCCTTATATCAGATCAATTAGATTTTAAGCCAAAGACTATGAAAAGAGATAAGGAAGGACACTATATCATACTCAAAGGGTCTGTCCAACAAGAAGATCTAAAAACTTTAAATACTATGCCCCTAACATGGGAGTAGCCAACTATATAAACCAATAAATAACAAAATCAAAGAAACACATCAACAATAATACAATAATAGTAGGGGACTTTAACACTCCCCTCACTGAAATGGAATGCTCATACAAGCAAAAGATAAACAAGGAAATAAAGCCTTAAATGACACACTGGACCAGATGGACATCACAGATATATTCAGAACATTCGATCCCAAAGCAACAGAATACACATTCTTCTCCAGTGCACATAGAACATTCTCCAGAATAGAACACATCCTGGGCCATAAATCAGGTCTCAATCAGTATCAAAAGTTTGGGATCATTCCCTGCATATTTTCAGACCACAATGCTCTGAAGCTAGAACTCAATCACAAGAGGAAATTTGGAAAGAACCCAAATACATGGAGACTAAACTGCATCCTTCTAAAGAATGAATGGGTCAACCAGGATATTAAAGAAGAATTGAAAAAAATCATTGAAACAAATGATAATGAAATCACAAAGGTTCAAAATCTGTGGGACACAGCAAAGGCAGTCCTGAGAGGAAAACATACAGCGGATACAAGCCTTTCTCAAGAAACAAGAAAGGTCTCAAAGACACAACCTAACCCTACACCTAAAGGAGCAACAAAGAAAGCCTAAACCGAGAAGGAGAAGAGAAATAATAAAGATCAGAGCAGAAATCAATGAAATAGAAACAAACAAACAAAAAAGCAATAGAACAAATTAATGAAATTAGGAGCTGGTTCTTTGAAGAATAAATAAGATTGATAAACCCCTGGCCAGACTTATCAAAAAGAAAAGAGAAAGGACCCAAACAAATAAAATCCTGAATGAAAGAGGAGAGATCACAACTAACACCAAAGAAATACAAACAACTATAGGAACATATTATAAGCAACTCTATGCCAATAAATTTGACAATCTGGAAGAAATGGATGCATTCCTAGAGACATATAAACTACCACAAATGAACCAGGAAGAAATAGAAAAACTAAACAGACCCATATAGAGTAAGATAAGAGTCATCAAAAATCTCCAAACAAACAAAAGCCCTGGGCCAGATGGCTTCCCAGGGGATTTCTACCAAAAATTTTAAGAAGAATTAGTTCCTGTTCTCCTGAAACTGTTCCAAAAAATAGAAATGGAAGGAAAACTTCCAAACTTCTTTTATGAGGCCAGCATCACCTTGATCCCAAAACCAGAAAAGGATCCCATCAAAAAAGAGAATTACAGACCAATATCCTTGATGAACACAGATACAAAAATTCCCACCAAATTACTAGCCGACAGGATCCAACAGTACATTAAAAGGATCATTCACCACAAACAAGTGGTATTTATTCCAGGGCTGCAAGGTTGGTTCAACATCCACAAACCAATCAATGTGATACAATACATTAATAAAAGAAAGAACAAGAACCATATGATACTCTCAATAGATGCTGAAAAAGCATTTTACAAAGTACAGCATCCCTTCATGATCAAAACTCTTCAAAGTGTAGGAATAGAGGGCACATACCTCAATATTATCAAAGCCATCTATGAAAAACCCACTGCAAATATCATTCTCAATGGAGAAAAACTGAAAGCTTTTCTGCTAAGGTCAGGAACACAGCAGGGATGTCCGTTATCACCACTGCTATTCAACATAGTACTAGAAGTCCTAGCCTCAGCAATCAGACAACAACAACAAAAAAAAATTAAAGACATCCATATCAGCAAAGAAGAAGTCAAACTATCACTCTTTGCATATGATAGGATAATATATGTGGAAAACCCAAAAGACTCCACTCCAAATGTGCTAGAACTTGTACAGAAATTCAGTTAAGTGCCAGGATATAAAATCAATGCACAGAAATCAGTTGCATTTCTTTACACCAACAACAAGACAGAAATTAAGAAGTCAATCCCATTTACAATAGCACCCAAAACCATAAGATACCTAGGAATAAACCTAACCAAAGAGGCAAAGAATCTATACTCAGAAAACTATAAAGTACTCATGAAGGAAATTGAGGAAGACACAGCGAAATGGAAAAATGTTCCATGCTCCTGGATTGGAAGAACAAATATTGTGAAAATTTCTATGCTACTTAAAGTAATCTACACATTTCATGCAATCCCTATCAAAGTCCCGTTCATTTTTTTCAAAGAAATAGAAAAAATAATTCTAAAATTTATATAGAACCAGAAAAGACCTAGAACAGCCAAAGTAATATTGAAAAAGAAAGACAAAATTGGTAGCATCACAATTCCAGACTTCAAGCTCTATTACAAAGCTGTCATCATCAAGACTGTATTGTACTGTCACAAAAACAGACATGTAGATCAATGGAACAGAATAGAGAGCCCAGAAATAGACCCTCCACCCTATGGTCAACTAATCTTCGACTAAGTAGGAAAGAATGTCTAATGGAAAAAAAGACAGCCTCTTCAACAAATGGTGTAGGGAAAATTGGACAGCCACATGCAGAAAAATTAAATTGGACCATTTCCTTATACCACACATGAAAATAGACTCAAAATGGATGAAGGACCTCAATGTGAGAAAGGAATCCATCAAAATCATTGAGGAGAACACAGGCAGCAACCTCTTCGACTGCAGCTGCAGCAACTTCTTCCTAGGACCATCACCAAAGGCAAGGGAAGCAAGGGCCAAAATGAACTATTGGGATTTCATCAAGATCAAAAGCTTTTGCACAGCAAAGGAAACAGTTAACAAAACCAAAAGACAACTGACAGAATGGGAGAAGATATTTGCAAACGACATATCAGATAAAGGACTAGTGTCCAAAATCTATAAAGAACTTAGCAAACTCAACACCCAAAGAACAAATAATCCAATCAAGAAATGGGCAGAGGACATGAACAGACATTTCTGCAAAGAAGACATCCAGATGGCCAACAGACACATGAAAAAGTGCTCCATATCACTTGGCATCAGGGAAATACAAATCAAAACCACAATAAGATACCACCTCACACCACTCAGAATGGCTAAAATTAACGTCAGGAAATGACAGATGCTGGCAAGGATGAAGAGAAAGGGGAACCCTCCTATGCTGTTGTGGGAATGCAAGCTGGTGCAGCCACTCTGGAAAACAGCATGGAGGTTCCTCAAAAAGTTGAAAATAGAGCTACCTTATGACCCAGCAATTGCACTACTGGGTATTTACTCTAAAGATACAACTGTAGTGATCCGAAGGAGCAAGTGCACCTGAATATTTTTAGCAGCAATGTCCACAATAGCCAAACTCTGGAAAGAACCTAGATGTCCATCAACAGATGAATGGATAAAGAAGTTGTGGTATATATATATACAATGGAATACTATGCAGACATTAAAAGAATGAAATCTTGCCATTTGCGATGACGTGGATGGAACTAGAGGGTATTATCCTTAGCGAAATAAGTCAAGTGGAGAAAGACAACTATCATATCATCTCCCTGATATGAGGAAGTGGAGATGCAATGTGGTGGGGTTTGGGGATTGGAAAAGAATAAATGAAACAAGATGGGATCGGGAGGGAGACAAACCATAAGAGACCCTTAATGTCGCAAAACAGAGGGCGGCTGGGGGTAGGGGGTAGGGAGACGGTGGTGGGTTATGAGGTGGGTATATGCTTTGGTGAGCGCTGTGAAGTGTGTAAACCTGGCAATTCACAGAGCTGTACCCCTAGGGCTAATAATACATTATATGTTTATTTAAAAAAAAATTTTTTTTAAAGGAGTAACCTGAATCTATAAATATTTTAAAAAATCTGGACTTATGCAAAATGGTAAGGATCACAAAACTATGGGAATTTTTCACCTATATTTTATGTACAATTAGAAAAGTAACACACATATGGTTTTTAATAGTACAAAACAAGACAGACACTAACCAATGGAATAAATGCCATTCCTCCTCTGCCACAACTCTTCCAGACTTTTTTACCCTGAGGCAAAACAAACCTCCTTCTTGCCTGGGTGCCCTTCCTGCTTCTGATCTGGGCTGCTGTTTCTTTCTTTACCCAGCCGAGAATCAACTGCCTCCATCTCTTCAGGGTTGTTCACTGCTTTGAAATCGGTTTCTCAGCTCCATTAATCTTGGCTCCAACCAACCTCTTGTTTCCATTATTACCTTTGACTTGGATTTGAGGAAAAGAGCCATCGATATGTGATAAATCACTATTTTGTCAGGAAAGCCAGAGGTCTTTCATTCAATATATTGATCAATATAAGGACAAATTGCTGTTTCATAATGTCTTCTCTACTTATTGAATAAGTGGCTATGTTTTTACATTTATTTATGTTTTATTTAATTTCTTGCCAAAGAACTTTAAAGCTTTCCTTCCCCCAAATTGCTTCACAATTCTCATTCAATTTTATTGCTAGGTCTTTATGCTTTCAAAATTATTTTAAATATTTATCTCACGATATATCTCAGATTGTTATTGTGTGTGCATAACATGTTTTTTCAATGGAAATTTAATAATGAGTGTAAGAATAAGATGGAAATACAAATCTAAAAAAAATGATATGTGAAATCAGGGCCAGATTAACAAACAAACAAAAAATCAAGACATAAATGAAGTTGGTTTGATACAGAATCCCAGAGGGATTCCCAAAAGCTAAATACCTCCCCCTAAGAACAAGAATATCCTTAGACAGCTGTTGAAACTCAACCTATGGGGGCACCTGGGTGGCTCAGTGGGTTAAAGTCTCTGCCTTCAGCTCAGGTCATGATCCCAGGGTCCTGGAATCAAACACCGCTTCAGGCTCTCTGCTAAGCAGGGAGCCTGCTTCCCCCTGCCTTTCTGCCTACTTGTGATCTCTGCCTGTCAAATAAATAAAAAAACAAACAAACAAAACCTCAACATATGGATGGTGCTAAAACAACTGTATGGAGAGGAGACCTTTAGGACACTGGCCATAAAATGTTTCTACAACACAAACAAATAGCAAACACATTTTATTTGGATGTTTGGTTATAATACTACAGAATTTTTAAAAAGATTTATTTAGTTATTTGAGAGAGAAAGAGAGAGTAGAAGCAGGGAGGAGGGGAAGGAGAGGGAGAAGCAGGCTCCCTGCTGAGCAGGTAGCCTGATGCAGGACTCAATCCAGGACCCTGCAATCACGACCTGAGCCAAAGGCAGATGCTTAACCAACTGAGCCACCCAGGCACCCCTAACCTTACAAAATTTTAAGGATATTTTTAGTATATACTTCTAGTACTCAAGCACATAAAGGTATAGTCCTTTGATGGGTTGGATACACTTTACAACAAGAAAACTTTTACTCTCCCTATTGCAGGTATATGGGGCCAATGGGTTGGAGGCAGAAGTAATTTTTTTTTTTTAAATAAACATGTAATTGCTGGTCTTAAGACTCTTATTCTTCCCTTCACTTCTGCAAAAATCTGAAAAGATTCATGATGGATGATAGAACAAGAGATCAATAGAGCCTGAGTTCTTACACAGAGAAGAGCTGCTAGGAAAAAAAAAAAAAAAAGCAACTCTGTAATGATAGAACTATCTTGAATATAAATTAATACCTTTTGTGTTAGCCTGTTGACACTTCTGGAGTTATAGAAGGTAGCAGAAGATAGCCTGTAATGGCTAATCCAGCTAAGTGATCAGCCAGGTAAAATGCTGTAAAAGCTGATTATTACCTGGTGTTTTATGTAATGTCAAATACCCTTCTTCTTCTCCTCCTCCTCCTCTTCCTTATTCTTCTTCTTTCTTCTTTTAAAGATATATTTATTTATTTATTCATTTATTTATTCATTTGAGAGAAAGCATGAGAGGGGAGAGGTTCAGAGGGAGAAGCAGACTCCTTGCTAAGCAGGGAGCCTGATGCTGGACTTGATTCTGGGACTCCAGGATCATGACCTGAGCCAAAGACAATTGCTAAACCAACTGAGCCACCCAGGTGCCCTCAACTGAGCCACCCAGGTGCCCTCAAATACCCTTGTATTTGTACCTTGTTGTATATCAGAGGGCACGTGATATAGATATTACACACACACACACACACACATACCCCTATGATTATGTTAACCACCACCACCTCTGTAATGTAGTTTCCTAGTTTTCTATAATGCAATGTTGCTATTTTTTCCTTTTCATACTCTAGTCTTTGACTTTGCATGTCACAAAGTCAAGGGAGAGAAATTTGGAAGTGCCAAGCTCCTGGATAGGGTGTGGTATAAATCTATATAATTGGAAATTCTGTAAGAAATATATAATAGTTTTTATAAATACCTATTTTTAGTGTGCTAATATTTTGTTAAGGATTTTTATATCTATATTCATGATTGATATTCATTTGTAATTTTTGTTTCCTGAGATGACTTTTTCTGGTTTTGATACCAGAGAAATACGACTCATAGAATAACGTCGTTATGGACTGAATGTTTGTGTCCTCCTAAACATCACACGTGGAAATTCTAATCCCCAATATAATGGTTATATTATGGTTTGTTGTTTAAGCCATGTAGTCTATGGTATTCTGTTATGGCAGCATGAACTAAAATGAGAAGTATTTACTGCTTCTATATTTTCTGAACATATTTGTGTATAATCTGTATCATTTCCTTATTAAATTCACAATGAATCCACCTAGGCCCAGGCTTTTATTTGTTGAAACATTTTAAATTAATAATCAATTCCTCTACTTTTTATAAGCCTATGTAGATTTCCGATTCATTTTTAATCAGTTTTAATAATTCGTATCTTTCTAGGAATTTTTCTACTTTGGTTAAACCATCTACTTGGTATAAATTTGCTCATAATCTTCCCTCATAAATATTTTAATTACTATAAATTAGCTAGTGATGTTCTCTCCTTCCATGTTTTTAAAATATGTCATTCCTTTTTTTTTCCCCCCTTGATCATTCTAGCTAAAGGATTATTGAATTTGTTTATCATTTCAAGAATAAAAGCTTAGTTTCATTGTGGTTTATTATTTTCCTTTTTTTTTATTTTTATTTTTTTTAAAGATAATATTTATTTATTTGACAGAGAGAGAGAGAGAGGGAGAGAAAGAGAGAGTGCCAAGCAGGAGGAGTAGCAGGCAGAGGGAGAGGGAGAAGCAGGCTCCTTGCTGAGCAGAGAGCACAATGTGGGGCTTGATCCTAGGACCCTGGAACCATGACCCGAGCCAAAGGCAGACAATTAACTGACTGAGCCACCCAGGTATCCTGGTTTTTATTTATTTATTTTTTAACTCCTTATTGTTTTCTTCTGTCTGCTTGCTTTGGTTTTACTTTGCTCTTCTCTTCACAGTTCTTTTTTTTTTTTTTAATTTTTTTTTATTAATTTTTTTTTATAAACATATATTTTTATCCCCAGGGGTACAGGTCTGTGAATCACCAGGTTTACACACTTCACAGCACTCACTAAAGCACATACCCTCCCCAATGTCCATAATCCCACCCCCTTCTCCCAAACCCCTTCCCCCCATCAACCCTCAGTTTGTTTTGTGAGATTAAGAGTCACTTATGGTTTGTCTCCCTCCGAGTCCCATCTTGTTTCATTTATTCTTCTCCTACCCACTTAAGACTCCATGTTGCATCACCACTTCCTCATATCAGGGAGATCATATGATAGTTGTCTTTCTCTGCTTGACTTATTTCGCTAAGCATGATACGCTCTAGTTCCATCCATGTTGTCGCAAATGGCAAGATTTCATTTCTTTTGATGGCTGCATAGTATTCCATTGTGTATATATACCACATCTTCTTGATCCATTCATCTGTTGATGGACATCTAGGTTCTTTCCATAGTTTGGCTATTGTGGACATTGCTGCTATAAACATTCGGGTGCACATGCCCCTTTGGATCACTACGTTTGTATCTTTAGGGTAAATACCCAATAGTGCAATTGCTGGGTCATAGGGCAGTTCTATTTTCAACATTTTGAGGAACCTCCATGCTGTTTTCCAGAGTGGCTGCACCAGCTTGCATTCCCACCAACAGTGTAGGAGGGTTCCCCTTTCTCCGCATCCTCGCCAGCATCTGTCATTTCCTGACTTGTTGATTTTAGCCATTCTGACTGGTGTGAGGTGATATCTCATTGTGGTTTTGATTTGTATTTCCCTGATGCCAACTGATATGGAGCACTTTTTCATGTGTCTGTTGGCCATCTGGATGTCTTCTTTGCAGAAATGTCTGTTCATGTCCTCTGCCCATTTCTTGATTGGATTATTTGTTCTTTGGGTGTTGAGTTTGCTAAGTTCTTTATAGATTCTGGACACTAGTCCTTTATCTGATATGTCGTTTGCAAATATCTTCTCCCATTCTGTCAGTTGTCTTTTGATTTTGTTAACTGTTTCCTTTGCTGTGCAAAAGCTTTTGATCTTGATGAAATCCCAATAGTTCATTTTTTTCCCTTGCTTCCCTTGCCTTCCTAGGAAGATGTTGCTGCGGCAGAGGTCAAGAGGTTGCTGCCCGTGTTCTCCTCAAGGATTTTGATGGATTCCTTTCGCACATTGAGGTTCTTCATCCATTTTGAGTCTATTTTTGTGTGTGGTGTAAGGAAATGGTCCAATTTCATTTTTCTGCATGTGGCTGTCCAATTTTCCCAGCACCATTTATTGAAGAGGCTGTCTTTTTTCCATTGGAAATTCTTTCCTGCTTTGTCGAAGATTAGTTGACCATAGATTTGAGGGTCTATTTCTGGGCTCTCTATTCTGTTCCATTGATCTATGTGTCTGTTTTTGTGCCAGTACCATGCTGTCTTGATGATGACAGCTTTGTAATAGAGCTTGAAATCCGGAATTGTGATGCCACAAACGTTGGCTTTCTTTTTCAATATCCCTTTGGCTATTCGAGGTCTTTTCTGGTTCCATATAAATTTTAGCATTAATTGTTCCATTTCTTTGAAAAAGATGGATGGTACTTTGATAGGAATTGCATTAAATGTGTAGATTGCTTTAGGTAGCATAGACATTTTCACAATATTTATTCTTCCAATCCAGGAGCATGGAACATTTTTACATTTCTTTGTGTCTTCCTCAATTTCTTTCATGAGTACTTTATAGTTTTCTGAGTATAGATTCTGTGTCTCTTTGGTTAGGTTTATTCCTAGGTATCTTATGGTTTTGGATGCAATTGTAAATGGGATTGACTCCTTAATCTCTCTTTCTTCTGTCTTGCTGTTGGTGTAGAGAAATGCAACTGATTTCTGTGCATTGATTTTATATCCTGACACTTTACTGAATTCCTGTATAAGTTCTAGCAGTTTTGGAGTGGAGTCTTTTGGGTTTTCCACATATAGTATCATATCATCTGCGAAGAGTGATAATTTGACTTCTTCTTTGCCGATTTGGATGCCTTTAATTTCCTTTTGTTGTCTGATTGCTGAGGCTAGGACCTCTAGTACTATGTTGAATAGCAGTGGTGATAATGGACATCCCTGCCGTGTTCCTGACCTTAGCGGAAAAGCTTTCAGTTTTTCTCCATTGAGAATGATATTTGCGGTGGGTTTTTCATAGATGGCTTTGATGATATTGAGGTATGTGCCCTCTATCCCTACACTTTGAAGAGTTTTGATCAGGAAGGGATGCTGTACTTTGTCAAATGCTTTTTCAGCATCTATTGAGAGTATCATATGGTTCTTGTTCTTACTTTTATTGATGTGTTGTATCACATTGACTGATTTGCGGATGTTGAACCAACCTTGCAGCCCTGGAATAAATCCCACTTGGTCGTGGTGAATAATCTTTTTAATGTACTGTTGAATCCTATTGGCTAGTATTTTGTTGAGTATTTTCGCATCTGTGTTCATCAAGGATATCGGTCTATAGCTCTCTTTTTTGGTGGGATCCTTGTCTGGTTTTGGGATCAAGGTGATGCTGGCCTCATAAAATGAGTTTGGAAGTTTTCCTTCCATTTCTATTGTTTGGAACAGTTTCAGGAGAATAGGAATTAGTTCTTCTTTAAATGTTTGGTAGAATTCCCCCGGGAAGCCTTCTGGCCCTGGGCTTTTGTTTATTTGGAGATTTTTAATGACTGTTTCAATCTCCTTACTGGTTATGGGTCTGTTCAGGCTTTCTATTTCTTCCTGGTTCAGTTGTGGTAGTTTATATGTTTTTAGGAATGCATCCATTTCTTCCAGATTGTCAAATTTATTGCCGTAGAGTTGCTCATAGTATGTTCTTATAATGGTTTGTATTTCTTTGGTGTTAGTTGTGATCTCTCCTCTTTCATTCATGATTTTATTTATTTGGGTCCTTTCTCTTTTCTTTTTGATAAGTCGGGCGAGGGGTTTATCAATTTTATTAATTCTTTCAAAGAACCAGCTCCTAGTTTCGTTGATTTGTTCTATTGTCTTTTTGGTTTCTATTTCATTGATTTCTGCTCTGATCTTTATGATTTCTCTTCTCCTGCTGGGCTTAGGGTTTCTTTCTTGTTCTTTCTCCAGCTCCTTTAGGTGTAGGGTTAGGTTGTGTACCTGAGACCTTTCTTGTTTCTTGAGAAAGGCTTGTACCGCTATATATTTTCCTCTCAGGACTGCCTTTGTTGTGTCCCACAGATTTTGAACCATTGTATTTTCATTATCATTTGTTTCCATGATTTTTTTCAATTCTTCTTTAATTTCCCGGTTGACCCATTCATTCTTTAGAAGGATACTATTTAGTCTCCATGTATTTGGGTTCTTTCCAAACTTCCTTTTGTGGTTCAGTTCTAGCTTTACAGCATTGTGGTCTGAAAATATGCAGGGAATGATCCCAATCTTTTGATACCGGTTGAGTCCTGATTTAGGACCGAGGATGTGATCTATTCTGGAGAATGTTCCATGTGCACTAGAGAAGAATGTGTATTCTGTTGCTTTGGGATGAAATATTCTGAATATATCTGTGATGTCCATCTGGTCCAGTGTGTCGTTTAAGGCCTTTATTTCCTTGCTGATCTTTTGCTTGGATGACCTGTCCATTTCAGTGAGGGGAGTGTTAAAGTCCCCTACTATTATTGTATTATTGTTAATGTGTTTCTTTGATTTTGTTATTAATTGGTTTATATAGTTGGCTGCTCCCACGTTGGGGGCATAGATATTTACAATTGTTAAATCTTCTTGTTGGACAGACCCTTTGAGTATGATATAGTGTCCTTCCTCATCTCTTATTATAGTCTTTGGCTTAAAATCTAATTGATCTGATATAAGGATTGCCACTCCTGCTTTCTTCTGATGTCCATTAGCATAGTAAATTCTTTTCCACCCCCTCACTTTAAATCTGGAGGTGTCTTCGGGCTTAAAATGAGTTTCTTGGAGGCAACATATAGATGGGTTTTGTTTTTTTATCCATTCTGATACCCTGTGTCTTTTGACAGGGGCATTTAGCCCATTCACATTCAGGGTAACTATTGAGAGATATGAATTTAGTGCCATTGTATTGCCTGTAAGGTGACTGTTACTGTATATGGTCTCTGTTCCTTTCTGATTTACCACTTGTAGGCTCTCTCTTTGCTTAGAGGACCCCTTTCAATATTTCCTGTAGAGCTGGTTTGGTGTTTGCAAATTCTTTCAGTTTTTGTTTGTTCTGGAAGCTTTTAATCTCTCCTTCTATTTTCAATGATAGCCTAGCTGGATATAGTATTCTTGGCTGCATGTTTTTCTCGTTTAGTGCTCTGAAAATATCATGCCAGCTCTTTCTGGCCTGCCAGGTCTCTGTGGATAAGTCAGCTGCCAATCTAATATTTTTACCATTGTATGTTACAGACTTCTTTTCCCGGGCTGCTTTCAGGATTTTCTCTTTGTCACTGAGACTTGTAAATTTTACTATTAGGTGACGGGGTGTGGGCCTATTCTTATTGATTTTGAGGGGCGTTCTCTGAACCTCCTGAATTTTGATGCTCATTTCCTTTGCCATATTGGGGAAATTCTCCCCAATAATTCTCTCCAGTATACCTTCTGCTCCCCTCTCTCTTTCTTCTTCTTCTGGAATCCCAATTATTCTAATGTTGTTTCGTCTTATGGTGTCACTTATCTCTCGAATTCTCCCCTCATGGTCCAGTAGCTGTTTGTCCCTCTTTTGCTCAGCTTCTTTATTCTCTGTCATTTGTTCTTCTATATCACTAATTCTTCTGCCTCATTTATCCTAGCAGTGAGAGCCTCCATTTTTGATTGTACCTCATTAATAGCTTTTTTGATTTCAACTTGGTTAGATTTTAGTTCTTTCATTTCTCCAGAAAGGGCTTTTATATCTCTCGAGAGGGTTTCTCTAATATCTTCCATGCCTTTTTCGAGCCCGGCTAGAACCTTGAGAATTGTCATTCTGAACTCTAGATCTGACATATTACCGATGTCTGTATTGATTAGGTCCCTAGCCTTCGGTACTGCCTCTTGTTCTTTTTTTTGTGTTGAATTTTTCCGTCTTGTCATTTTGTCCAGATAAGAGTAAATGAAGGGGCAAGTAAAATACTAAAAGGGTGGCAACAGCCCCAGGAAAATATGTTTTAACCAAATTAGAAGAGATCCAAAATCGTGAGTGGGGAGAAAGGGGATAAAAAGAGGTTCAAAAAGGAAGAAAGAAAAAACAAGAAAAAAGAAAAAGAAAAGAAAAGAATTTTTAAAAAAAGAAAACACCTAAGAAAAATGTAAAAAAGAAAAAATATATATATTAGATAAACTAGTAAAAAATCGTTAAAAAAAAAAAAAGGGTAACAGTTAAAAAAAAAAATTTTACCCGAAGGCGAGAAGAAAAAAAAAAAAAAAAAAAAAGAAAAAGAAAAAATTAAATTAACTGCAAGACTAAAAAAAATCACAGGAAAAAAGCCATGAGTTCCGTGCTTGGCTTTCTCCTCCTCTGGAATTCTGCTGCTCTCTTTGGTATTGAAACCGCACTCCTTGGTAGGTGAACTTGGTCTCGGCTGGATTTCTTGTTGATCTTCTGGGGGAGGGGTCTGTTGTAGTGATTCTCAAGTGTCTTTGCCTCAGGCGGAATTACACTGCCCTTACCCGTGGCCAGGGTGAGTAATCCGCTCGGGTTTGCTTTCAGGAGCTTTTGTTCCCTGAGCGCTTTCCGTCGAGTTCCGGAGGACGGGAATACAAATGGCGGCCTCCTGGTCTCCGGCCCGGAGGATCCGAGAGCCCAGGGCCCCCTCCTCAGTGCGCCCTCAGAGAACAGCGCCCAGTTACTCCCGTCTGCCTGACCTCCGGCCGCGCTCCGAGCTCACCGAGCCTACAACCGGTTCAAGGTAACACTGAGCTGTGAGCTTACTGTCGGCTCTGTCTCTGTAGCCGGCTTTCCCGTTCCAATACCCGCAAGCTCTGCGACACTCAGACACCCTCGATCCTTCTGTGACCCTGCGGGACCTGAGGCCACGCTGACCCCGTGTGGGCTTCGCCCTGGTTTAGCCTCTGGAGCGATGACCCTCAGTGGAACAGACTTTTAAAAGTCCTGATTTTGTGCGTGGTTGCTCCGCCGCTTGCCGGGAGCCAGCCCCTCCCCCCAGGGTCTATCTTCCCGTCGCTTTGGATTCACTTCACCACTGGTCCTACCTTTCAGCAAGTGGTTGATTTTCTGTTTCCAGAATTGCTGTTCTTCTCTTCGATCTGCCGATGGATTTTCAGGTGTTTGCAATCTTTAGATAAGCTATCTAGCTGATCTCCGGCTAGCTGAAGCAGTCTCAGCTTGCTACTTCTCCGCCATCTTGACTCCTCCCCCTTCTCTTCACAGTTCTTAAGGAGGATGTTTGTTTACTGATTTGAGGCCTTTCTTCCTTTTTAATAGATTCATTTAAAGCTTTGTGTTTCCTGTGAGTATTTCCTTTACATTTGATTAATTTGTGTGTTTCATTTTCCTTTAGTTACTTTTATGACTTTTTGACCTGTAAATTAATTAGAAGTTTGTTCAAGGTTATTAATCCTTAAAATACCTAATCCACTGTTAATCCTACCCAGCATATGCTTTACCACATACATTGTAGTTTTTAGATGTAAACATGACTTGCACTTTTTGCTCTCTTCCATACTGTTACGAACATGTAAAATATAGTGATAACAATTATTTTAATGCTTTTTTCTGTTAAGTCTAAATTTTGTGTCAATTCTGGGTTGGTGCTGGATTAATTAAATTTGTTCTTCATTATGGGTTTTATTTTCTCTTATCTTTGCATGCCTTGCCATTTTTTTCCATTGGATTGCAGAGTTTGTGAATTGTACCCTTTTTTGTTATCTTATTTTCAATTTCTTCTAAGTAGACTTGAATTTGTATTGGAATATTTTTAAGTTACTTAGAAAAAGGCTTATCCTTTTACATCTTCCTTTTTAAAATTTGTTGGGGGGGGGTGGAGTTGGCAGAAGCAGGACTAGAGTTGTAATCAGCCTAGGGCTCACTATTTTCGTTCTGCATGCTCCAGATAATGCCCTGTGAAACATGAGATTTTCCAGTCTGGTTGGTGGGAAGAGGCAATTTTCCAACCCAGTGTGAACACCCAGCATCCTTTCAGGTATGTTTTTCCCAGCCTTCTCTAATTTCCTCACTTGATTTGGAGGGAGATGGGTAGCTTTGTAGACGTCAGAGTTTTCTCTGCTTGTTTTCTCCTAACCCATAACATACCCTGTGAAGTCTAGCCAGGTTAGTTTCTTCAGACTTTCTGCCCTGTCTCCTCAAATCAGGGAGTTGGCCATGCTCTGCTTGGTTTGGCCTCCCTTGTCGTGGACCGGAGCCCCTCTCAAGGCAGTAAGGAGTGACAGTCATAGTCACACCTTACTGGTTTCCTATCTTTTGGGAATTACTGATTTTCAATCATTCCAATGTCTTGAAAAACATTGTTTCATGTATTTTGTTTCTTGGCTGTTTCAGACAAGAGGGTATATCCAGTCCTTATTAATCCATCTTAGCCAGAAGCAAGAGTCCATTATTTCTTTTTAAGGACATGGATAACTCTGAGGTGAAACAAGAGATAAGAATCATTGCAATTTTAACATTTCATCTTCCAACTTTCAGGAGATTAGATTGGTGGAGGGCCTATATTTAGATTAGACTTATATAAATATATATTTGGATGTTGATGCATGTGCTGTTTTTATGTGAGGTAAGTTATTAGATGCCTGTGAATGCATGGATGTTTTACCATAAAGCTGAGTTACTTATTCTTTTAAACATGTCTTCAGAAAGAAGTCAACAATGATATTGTTCGCACTTGATATTTGACTAAGAATACCAAAGTAAATATTCCTTATTTTGATTTGTTTTGCCATATAATTTGGGAGGAGGTGACAGCCCAACCATTGTGTTAGGTGTTTTACATACATTATATCATTTAATTATTGTAATAATCAATAAGGTAATTTCTATTAGCTTCATTTTACAGACAATAAAGTTAAGGCTTAAGGTAAATTTTTGATTCCAAAATTTATGCTCTCCCTAACCTTAGTATGTTCCTCCTATTCATAGATCATAAAAGCACAAGTAATTTTATTTATTTTCATTTGTATTCTTGAGTAATTTATAATCTGTCTCACAAACATACATAACTAAAAGACTTTCACACAAGAGTGAAAATATTTTTACAGAAGAGAAACTCAAAACCAACAAAAATACTATTGTATTAGATGTGTGACTTTTTTTTGTGCTTGAAATCTAATAAAATATAAAATACACAGACAATAGTAATAGAGCCAAAAGTATGTTTCTGGAATTATTCTTTAATATTTTGCAAAGGAGAACAATTACTATTCTTGGTACCATAGTCAATCCATTTTAGCTTTAGATAACAGATAACAGTGCATATTACAGATTAATGTAATCTGTAATTATTATTACTAATTTAGTGTACACTTTATGCATTCATTTTTTAAACTAAATTTCATGATTCAGCAATAGTGAAATTTTATATTAGAAAATATAATTTTATTTAAGACTACTAGACAAATAAAATAATCCCCTTGGGATTTAATCTTCCAAACATATTATAGCAGAAATTGTGCTAGACCTTCCTAATACCCACTCCCTTCTCCTGGTATATAACAGAATAAAAAACTACAGTGTGTAGTTTTTGTTTCTTGGCTGAATAAAATAAATAAAAAACTACAGTGTGTAGTTGGACTCATGTATATTGGTTAGAAATAATACTTTCCACACTCCCTTGTGTTAGGTGTAGACATACAGAGATATAAAAATAGGGGGCGCCTGGGCGGCTCAGTGGATTAAGCCTTCGGCTCAGGTCATGATCTCAGGGTCCTGGGACAGAGTCCCTCATCGGGCTCTCTGCTCAGCAGGGAGCCTGCTTCCTCCTCTCTCTCTCTCTGCGTGCTTCTCTGCCTACTTGTGATCTCTGTCTGTCAAATAAATAAATAAAATCTTTAAAAAATAATAATAATAAATAAAAAATAAATTTAAAAAAATAAAAATAGAAGTGGGATTGTGTTGTGAAAGGTCATAAAATGCAGGAGCTCTTGTCCTTCCCCATCATCCGTTTGGCTATTTGGCTGGTACATAAAATAGTGAAGTTTAGCAGTCATCAGGAGAATGATGGAGGCTAAAAACTGTAACTGATTCAACTGTCCTTAACACAAATCTCCAAAAAAAGAGTAGTTTAAGCAGAGTAATTCTCTCTCATTTAGCAAACTAGATCCTGCTGGTAATTACTTTCCTCCTCCATAATCAGTAGCTTAGAAAATTAGAGGCCACCTGGATGGCTCAGTCAGTTCAGCTTCTGACTCTTGATTTTGGTTCAGGTCATGATCTCAAGATCCCGAGATTAAGCCCCTTATCAGGCTTTACACTCAGCAGAATATGCTTATCCCTCTCCTTTTCCCCACTTGCATTCCCTCCCTTTCTTTTCAAAATAAATAAAAATAATCTTTAAAAAAAGTAAATAGAAAAATATAATTAATAGTACAAAATCATTGAGATATAGAATTATGCAAGGAAAGAGAGGGTATTGAAGACAGATCTAACAGATCTAATATTAAAGTAATAATACAGAGTGCCTGGGTGGCTCAGAGGATTAAGCCTCTGCCTTTGGCTCAGGTCATGGTCTAGAGTCCTGGGATTGGCCCTACACTGGGCACTCTGCTCAGCTGAGAGCCTGCTTCTCCCTCTCTCTGCTTGCCTCTCTGACTATTTGTGATCCCTCTCTCTGTGTCAAATAAATAAATAAATAAATAAATCTTAAACAAAAAATAAATTAATAATAACCAAAAAAACTAAAATGGCAGACAGAGGATAATGAATAAACTAATTATTAAAAAACATTTTTGGTGAGCTGAAGCAAAGCATTAGCATGACATTTAAAAGGACTTAACTTGTTCTAGGAGGAATTGTTGTTTTAAAAAATCTACTTAAAACTACAGAACACTTATGAAAAAACTGAAGAGGACACAAAGAAACAGAAAAGTATTCCATGCTCAGGGATTGGAAGAACAAACTTTGTTAAAATTTTCTATCATACCCAAAGCAATCTACATTTTTAATGCAATTCCAATGAAAATACCACAAGCATTTTTCACAGAGCTAGAACAAACAATCCCAAAGTTTGTACAGCACCACAAAAGATCTAGAAAAGCCAAAGCAATTGTGAGAAAGAAAGACAAAACTGGAGACATCACAATTCCAGATTTCAAGCCATATTATAAAGTTGTAGTTATTAAGACAGCATGGTATTTGCATAAAAGCAGACACACAGATCAACAGAACAGAAAAGAAAATCCAGAAATGGATCCAAAACTGTAAGGTCAACTAATCTTTTACAAAACAGGAAAGAATACCCAATGGAAAAAAGACAGTTTCTTCAACAAATGGTGTTGAGAAAATTGGACAGCCACATGCAGAAGAATGAAACTGGGCCATTTCCTTACACCATATGCAATAATAAATTTAAAAAGGATGAAAGACCTACATGTGAGACAGGAAACCATCAAAATCCTGGAGAACACAGGCTGTAACCTCTTTGACAGAAACTTCTTACTGTACACATTGCCAGAAGCAAAGGAAACAAAAGCAATAATGAAGTACTGGGACTTCATTGAGATAAAAAGCTTCTTCACAGAGAAATAGAACAAAACTAAAAGACAGTCTACAGAATGGGAGAAGATACTTTCAAATGACTCTTCTGATAAAGGGTTAGTATCCAAAATCAATAGAGAACTTATAAGACTGAACACCCAAAAATCAAATAACGCAGTTAAGAAATGGGTAGTAAAGGTGAATACACACTTTTCCAAAAAAGACATCCATATGGGTAACAGACTCAGGAAAAGATGCTCCATATCACTCATCACCAGGGAAATACAAATTAAAACCACAATGAGGTATCACTTCATACCAGTCAGATTGGCTAAAACTAACAACACAGGAAAAACAGATGTTGGCAAGGATGCAGAAAAAGGGGAATCTTCTTATACCATTGGTGGGAATGCAGACTGGTGTGTTCACTTTGGAAAACAGTATAGAGGTCACTCAGAAAGTTAAAAATAGAACTACCCTACAACTGAGCAATTGAACAGTGGCTCTTTACATCACTCGTATGTTTCTCACTCACTGCCAGCATCTGTGCATCACGGTCATTCTCCAGAGCTGTTACCCTCCATGTGTCACCTTTGAATCAAAGGCTGCTTAATCATTTGGAACCTCCATATTATAATGAACTTCTACCATCACTAGGGCAGGAGAATAGCGGGTAAATAGTAGAGAACTTGGGCTCCTAGGTAGCTCATTCGGTTAAGCATCTGCCTTCCACTCAGATCATGATTTCAGGGTCCTGGGATCAAGCCACATCATGCTCTCTCCTCATTAACTCTCTGCTTCTCATGCTCTCTGCTTCTCCCTCTCCCTTTGCCCATTTTTACATTTGTGCATGAGTATGTGATCTCTCAAATAAATAAAATCTAAAAAAGATAGCAGAGAACTTGAAATTAAATGCTTATACTATGGCGTGTGAAACATTATGTCTGTGTCTCTTTCATTGTCCTGAAAAACATGCAGCCACACCAAAATTTTGAGGAACAGAGAATTTCAGATCTCCATAGTCGCAGAAAAAAAGAGAACCAGGGCATACATGAACACTGACATCTGTTTCATAGAATGCATTTTTTTTATACTTTATTTGAAATGTGGAAAACTAATCATGATATATCTAAGTGGATTTTTAAAAGATTTTATTTAAGGGGTGCCTGGGTGGTGCAGTCAGTTAAGTGTCCAACTCCTGGTTTTGGCTCAGGTCATGATCTCTTGGTCATGAGATAGAGCCCTGCATCAGTCTCTGGCTCATCGCAATGTCTGCCTGAAATTCTTTCTCCCTCTCCATCTGCCCCTCCCACTCTTGCTCTCTCTCTAGCTAAAATAAATAAATAAATGTTTAAAAATTTGTATTTAAGTTTTAGTTAACATAATATTGCAATATTGGCTTCAGGAGTAGAATTCAGTGATTCATCACTTACATACAACACCCAGTGCTCATCACAAGTGCCCTCCTTAATCCCCATCACCCATTCAGCCCATCTTTCACCCACCTTCCTCCATCAGTCCTTTGTTTGTTCTCTACCATTAAAAATGTTTTACAGTTTGTTTCTCTTGCTCTTTTTTTTCCCTTCCCAAATGTTCATCTGTTTTGTTTCTTCTACAAATGAGTGAAATCATAGGGTATCAGTCTTTCTCTGATTAACTTATTTCGCTCAGCATAATACACTCTAGCTCCATCCATGTCATTGCAAATGGCAAGATTTCATTCTTTTTAATGGCTAAGTAATATTTCATTGTACATATACATTGTACATCTCTTCTTTATCCACCTGTCAGTTGATATATTTGGGCTCTCTCGATAGTTTGGCTATTGTTGATAAAGCTTATGAACATTGTGGTGCATGTACCCCTTTGAATCTCTATTTGGACATGAACTCCATTTACCATATTTTTTTAAGTGCATATACACCAAGTCAACTACAAATCTGGGTCAAGTACATTCTTGTTCTGTTTTCTGGTTCACTTTCTCCAATTTCATTGGACTGCTCCCAAGTGTGATTGCCTCTTATTTTTGTTCTTCAAGATTTGCACTTCACAAATCTCATTTAAGACTTTTATTAAGACCAAATATATTGTCCTTATCTTCTGAATGTTGCTCAGTTCTAATATTTTTATTCTTGTCTGTCTTTTGAAATACTATTAGTCATAATTAATCTTTTAATTTAATTTTATATAATCCCTTTGTTAGGACCAATTTAATGTTAAAACCCATTTAACTATTAGGGCCTGCTTAGCCAGAGCAACTCCGTATTGCCTAGGTAGCCATATTGTTGTTTACATCCACAGACTTCATTCCAGGAATAAACGCCCCAGTAGCTCCTGGAATTGGTTCCGGCTATCGATTCCAAGAGTAAACGCCTTAGCAATAGAAGCCACATACCTTGGGTCTGCAGTTATGCCCTATAAAATCAGCCTGTGAGATCAAGACCAGGTTGCTCTCTTCAGAGATGGCCCTGCCTGGTCCTTCTAACTTCTAATGCTTGGCATAGAATAAAACTCTGCATAACTTTCACTTTGTCTCAGTCTCATTCCCCTGGCCTGTCAGTCTGACTTCTAATGCTTGGCATAGAATAAAGCTTTGCACAATTTTCACTCTATCTCAGTCTAGTTCCTTTGATAATGGACCCCAACATTCTGGGGGCTTGTCCAAAATCAACCAATGAGAACTGAGCCAGCATCAGAATTTCTGGGAAAAGCCTCTGGAGGTAAGTTCTCGAGACCCCATCCTTCATGATCCTGTCTATCTGTCTGTCTGGTTGTGAAGCACCAGGGTATAGCCCACTGGGAGAAACTGGACGCAGTATTGCTCCCCAGGGCTGGTGTAGTTGTGGGAATGCCTCATCTCTTCTCTGGTAGATTATCAGGAGGTTCGAGTCCTCCTAGGCAGTCAAGGGAACTACCAGGGTGTTCGAGTCCCCCTAGGTGGTCACCAGGGGTTCGAGTCCCCCTAGGTGGTCATGGGGGTTCAAGTCCCCCTAGGCAGTCACTGGGGGTTTGAGTCCCCCTAGGTGTTCATCAGGGGTTCGAGTCCCCATAGGCGGTCAGGGGACCGAGAAAATCCCCACCAGCGGCAGGTTGTACGTTTTTGAGTTAGGATTACATCTTGCATACCCTTAGACTTGATATCTGGTCGAGAAAGGGCCACTGGGTCTGCATTTGTCTTTGTCTTGTCTTTTTGTTGCCTGCTGTGTTGTTTGTTGTGTTTGAAAAAAATGGAGCAAGTGGAGAGTAAGGGACCTGTGATACCCCTAAGTCTTATTCTTTAGCATTTTAAGGATTTTCAAGGTAAACTCACCCAGTTGGGTGACAAGGTTTACCCAGGAAAACTCTCTAAAACTGGGAATCCTTTCTCTGCCTTCTGGCAGCACTTTGTTCTTTTTTTTTTTTTTTTAAGATTTTATTTATTTATTTTACAGAGATCACAAGTAGGCAAAGAGACAGGCAGGGGGGGGGGGAAGCAGGCTCCCCACCGAGCAGAGAGCCCAATGTGGGGCTCAATCCCAGGACCCTGGGATCATGACCTGAGTGGAAGGTAGAGGCTTTAACCCACTGAGCCACCCAGGTGCCCCAGCACTTTGTTTTTCTGTCTCCCCCTTCTGTTTCTGCACCAACTTGGGTGTGGCCTACACAACTGGCCTCTAGACCATCCTCGGTGCTTCCTGCACCACAGTTCCTTCTCTCTTCACTGTCAAGGAGCAAGAAGAGCAGCCCCTGGGCCTAACATCCCCCCACTCCAGATCTTCCCACCCATGTCTCAGGTAAACATTGAAAGTGGAGTGGGTTCATGTGAAACGTAAATCAGTATTTGAACTAAGTTAAGTTTATTGGTTTAATTAAGATAGACATGTCTTTAAAGTTAACAGCAGCAAAAGTGAAACTTCAAAGTTTACTAAAGGCCAAATAAGCTCATGTTATTTGTTAAAAATCTGTTAGCAAAGAAATAACTGAACTGATGATTAATTGTCTGTCTCAAAGTTTTAATGGGTAATTGTTAAAGTAGCTGTTAAAGTCTTTGGTAATCTGAAACTTTGAAGTTTTGCTTGGATGACAATGGAAATAAATTTGTTGGACATCTAGGTCTTAACCAAATGGGATAAAATGCTAAAGCATTGGTTGCTGGAACTAGGTTTGTGCTTTTGAAATCTGTTGGTAAATGTTAGGTCCCCCAATAAAGGGTCCATGATTAAATGAGCAAGACTGATAAAAAGCAAAGGTCAAGCAAAGCTTTATTCCACACCAAGCATCAAGAATCAGACTGAACGATCGGGGCTGTGCCTCTTACAGAGAGGGTGACCTCTCTCTGCTTCACAGACTAGCTTTTAAGGGCAAAGGACATGCGGTTGGGCCTGGCCACACACAGGTGGTCAATGAAATTGTAACACAAAGAGAGAGCTGCACAGTCATGTTAGGTCGCACATAAGTGACCAACTGAATTACAATTTACCCTAATACATATTTGAACTAGCCTATCACCTTGGTCAGAATTGGCATTCAAAAGGTGCCCAGAGGGCGGGGCCCATACTCCTTGGTAACTAGGGAGACAGTATGTGTCCTCCCCACTGATCAGATGTCTCTACCTGGCCTGACCCACCCTGGTATTTGGGCTTTGTTACCTGGGACTGGTTTCCAGGACTTGTTTTAAGTAAGTCCCCTGGGGGAATGGCGGCAGGGACAGTTTAAGGCTTAAACAACAAGGTTATTGTTTAACCTGGATGGAAGTGTTCTGGCTAAATAGCTCCTTACAGTAAACATGTTTTATGCTTAACTGATTCATAAATTTGCCTTCTAAGAATTCTGTTGTAACAGTTCACAATTGGTTAATATTTAGTCTTCATTAGAGATTGAGATGTTTCTAAGAAAATGTAAATGGTTTTCTCTTCGCCCACTCAGAATTGTAAATGAGATCTCTTTGATTCATAAGGCTTTCCCTTGATATGCAAAGTTACTCAGGAGGTGTTGCTAAACCAATGATAAACCTTAGGTTATATTTGGGTAAATGCTGTAACTACTCTAGAAGTTCTATACATTTCCTAAAGTTTTAATGTTTTGATAGGGTCATCACTTGATATTAATCATATCTATTCTGAGTTTTTGTCATTTATAATTGTTTTAATTCTCTTGTAAAATGAATTCCGCCTTAAAGGAAATTCATATAGGAGACTTTCAGGACAAATACAGGTCTTTGATATGTTGAAATCCTGGAACTGAAATGGGTAAGAATTTCCAGAAGTAAGAGTTGCATTCGAACTAAACCAGAATTAGTAACATGGGACTAGATGAACTGAAAGATTGTAATGTTATGTCTATTAATGTTTTGTCTTATTTTAAACATTACTGGCTCTGTAATGTTTACACTTCCAGACTAGGCAAACTTTTCTTAAGTTATCTGTAACTTTACAAAAATGTAAAAATATTCAGTTATAAACAAATCAAGGCATTCAACTTTTCTATCTGAAGGGTCTAAAACTCAAAAGGTCTCAGTAAATATTCTTTATTCCATGACAATCAGTCATTTGCATAAATTTAATAAGAATCTGTTCTCCTGGTAACAGGGCATCATTGGAAACACTGGTCATTTTACCAAGGCTTTGACTGGAATGTCATATTTGAAAAGACTCAGATATGACCAGACAGCTTAAAGGAACTAAGGTTGACTTTATAAAACCTGGAGCTGTAAAGCCCCTTAAAACTGTTGGCCTGATACCTTGCTTACAGAGTTCCCAGCAGCCTTACCAGGTGAGTAAAGAATGTTACTTCCTGGCATGTGCAGGAACCTCAGGATACATTGGAGACCCAGGAAGAGGAATTCACACAAACTGAATGGTATTGCAAGCATATCTGATGACAAGTATATAGCTTGGCTTCTGGCCTGGAAAGGCTATTACAGATTCAACCTAGACATTCCTTATAAAAAGTTCCAGCAAAGCAGATTCTAAAAGATCTATATGATCACTCACTGTTCTTGCTGAGCTTATGTAAATAATTAGGCCAAGTTTGTTAAAACTGGACTTGTTTTTCAAATAAATTAGTCCTGATTTGTCTATCTCTGGAAATGAGGGTTATTCTAGTGAAAAAAAAAATTGTTTCAGTAACACACCTTTGTTGATATAAAGTTCTAGATTTTTTTGTCTTTAAATGTTTGTTTACCTAAGCTAGACAACTTGAGGTAAACTTCAGAGAAATTGCACAATAGCTTGTTTAGACGATCTTGCTTTTGCCAGTCAGTCAGCCCCAGATATAAGGAGGGAACTTCAGAAAATTGAAGGATTTGAAGGAAGAATCTGACTGAGTTAGTGGGAATAGCAGAGATAGCCACTGAGGACTATGAGTCATGCTTACGGGGGACGAGAGCTCTCTTACAGATACTGCGGGAAAAAGGGTATCGGGTGTCAGCAATGAAAGCACATGGGCACTAATTAAAAACTACACTGAGCCTACTGACCCAAACTCCAGACAAGTAGAAAAAATAAACAGGACTCTTAAAGAAGCCTTGACAAAGTTAATTCTAAAGACTGGCAGTGGATAGGTGGGTCTTCTTCCCTTCACCTTCCTTAGGGTGCAATGTACATTCTACTTAAACAAGGTTACCCTATTTAAAATAATGTTCAGGAGACCCCCTCTATTCTGCCCACAGCTGCAAGAGGTTGTCCTACCAGAAATGACTGATCAGTCTGTACTCCATTCACTGCAGGCCTACAATCTGTCTTAAAAAAGAGCCCACACAGAGATCCGAGCTGTCTACACTGAGATGAAGACGGAAATAAAACCACATCCTTACCAACCTGGAGACTTGGTTTGGATACGCCACCACCAAGTGGGAAACTTGAAGCCGTGTTGGAAGGGACCATTTACTGTCAACCTATGGAGTACCTGAGAGATTCCAACATCTTACTGCGGGATAAAACAGACAAAGCGTGTGGTTCCCATCCTAATTACAGCACTAGTTGTGGTAGGGATAACAGGGTCCACAACAATAGGAACTGCAGCTTTAATAAAGGAGGACTTAACATACTATTCCTAAAAAAGAAGGGGCTCTGCGTAGCCCTGGGAGAAAAATACTGCTTCTGGGTATTAACGCCCTAATGTCATTTGTACAAAAAAAAGAAATTGGGGCAATAAAAATGTTAGTCCTACAAACTCAATATAACCTCTTATAACAGGAAGACATAAATCTGGAGAGGCTAGGAATTGACTAATTCCTAGTCAAGGAATTGACTAATCTCCAAAGTAAAGGGGGAAATGTTAGGGCCGATTTAATTAAAACCTATTTAACTATTAGGGCCTGCTTAGTCAGGCTGACTCCATATAGGTAGCCATATTGTTTACATCCACGGTCTTCATTCCGGGAATAAACACCCCAGTAGTTCCTGGTATCAGTTCCGGGTATCGATTCTGGGAGTAAACGCCTTAATAGTAGAAGCCACTTACCTTGGGTCTGCGGTTATGCCCTATAAAACCACTGTGAGATCAGGACAGGGTCGCTGTCTTTGGAGATGGCCCTGGCCAGTCAGTCTGACTTCTAATGCTTGGCATAGAATAAAACTCTGCATAACTTTCACTTTGTCTCAGTCTTGTTCCTTTGATAATGAACCCCAACACTCTTAACCTCTTTTTTGATTATTTTCTATCTCCTTATTTTCCTATAATCAGTTCTGGATATTTACCTCAGCTTTATCATTTAGAATATATAATCTCTCTTTAGCTTACTCTAAATTGCAGTTTACAGCATCTCTGGTGGTATCTCAAATTTCAATGAGGTGGGCTTTAATTCTAGATAATTTATTTCGCTCTTTAAAAAATAGAACACTTTTTGAAAATAAAATATATATTGGAGTTTCATTTTATTTATCTTTTTAGTTATTATAAATACAAACACATAGTGGTTGTGAGTGTATGTGTTAAAATCAGTGGTAAACCTGTGAGAAGCCAGAAGTTTCACTTCTACCCAGGATTGACAAGGAGCCCAACCCCTTAGGTGTGAACAGAGACAGAATGGAAAATCTTGACTTCCATCCCTCCTGGGTTACTAGATACAGAGAGCAATGACTAAAAATGCTATAACACAAAGTAGATCATGGACTTAAATATAAAACATAAAACTATAAATGTTTCTAAAAGCAAACAAAAAAAGAGATAAAGAAAATATTTGGAATCCAGAGCCAAGTAAGGAATTCTATTTGACACCAAAAGCATGATCTATAAAAGATTAAAAAGTTGATAAATTTAATTTCATAATATTAAACCTTTTGCTCTGTGAAAGACCCTATTAAGAGGATGAAAAGAAAAATCAAATAGTGAGAGAAGGAAATTTTTGCAAAACACTTATCTGACATAGGATGAGCACTCAGAACAGATAAAGCTCTACAAACTCAGATGGTATCTCCATTTGTGATGATCATAACATAACATATAGAGAAGTTAAATCCATATGTTTTAGACCTGAAACTAATGTAATATTGTGTGTCAACTATATTAAAAAATATATCAAAAGAAGGAAGAGAAAAAAGAAAAAAATTCCTTTCAGGTGGACAAAAGTCATGAAAAGATATTTCTCTGAAGAAGACATCCAGATGGAAAATTATGCCCATGAAAAGAGGTTAAGCATACAATTTAAAGCCATAATGAACCATCACAGCACACCCATCTAGATGGCTAATATAAAGAAATAGTGATAACAGCAAATGATGGCAAACATGCAACAAAACTAGTTTACTAAAGTGTTTTTGGTATGTGTATGAAACACAGTGGAGCCACTCTGGACAAACAGCTTAGCAATTTCTATCTTTTTTTTTATCCCCAACTTTATTGAGGTATAATTGCTTAACAAAAAAAACCTGTACATCTGACATATTTCACTTAGCATAATTCTCTCTAGGTCTATTCATATTTTCTCAAATGGCTTTATCTCATCCTTTCTAATGGTGGTATAATATTCCATTATGTATATATACCACATCTTACTTGCCCACTCATGTACTGATGAACACTTAGGTTGCTTCCATGCCTTGGCTGTTGTAAAAAAAAGCAGCAAAAATATACATCTTTTTGAGTTAATGTTTTTGTTTTCTCTGCATAAATACCTAATAGTGGAATTATTGAATCAACAGGTATTTCTATTTTCCACAGTGGCTGTACCACTGTACATTCCCACCAGCAGTGCAAGAGGGTTCCTTTTTCTCCACATCCTCACCAACTTGTTGCTTTTTTGTCTTTTTGATTCTAGCCATTCTAGAATGTGATAGTGTTATTTCATTGTGGTTTTGAATACATTTCCCAGATGAGTATTGATGTAGAACATAGTTCAGGTACATGCTGGCCATTTCACATGTGGTTTTGGGGAAAAAAATTGGTTCAGATCTGCCTTTTTTCTTTTCTTTTCTTTTCTTTTTTTTTTTTTTTTTTTTTTTCCGAGGGAGCAGAGAGGGAGGGCCCTAAAGAGAGGGAGAGAGAGAATCTTAAGCAGTCGCCACACCCAGTGCAGAGTTTGATCTCATAACCCTGAGATCATGTAGCTGTCCAGTTCCCCAGCACCATTTAATGAAAAGACTGTCTTTTCCCATTGTATATTCTTGCCTCCTTTATTGTAGATTGACAATATAATCTTGGGTTTACATCTAAGATTTCTATTCTATTCCATTGATCTGAGTTATTTTGTGCCAGTACCATACTATTTTGATTACCGCTTTGTAGTCAGACTGAGAAAGACAAATACCATATGATTCCACTCAATAGAATCTAAAAATATTTTTAAAAATTAAAAAAAAGAATAAAGAAGAAAAAAAGTAGAAATCAGACCTGTAGAAACAGAAAACAAACTGATGGTTGCCAGAAAAGAGAGGGGGAAGGGATGAACAAAATGGGTGAAGGAAAATGGAAGATACAGGTCTCCAATTATGGAATGAATGAATTATGGGAATAAAAGGCAATATAAAAAATACAGTAAATGACATTGTAATAGTAATGTAACAGGACAGATGTTAACTACACTTGCAGTGAACATAGCTTAATTGATAAAATAGTCAAATCACTAAGTGTACACCTGAAATTAATGTAACATTGTGTATCAATGGTATTAAAACAAAACAAAGCAAAACAAAGTGCACATAATTAATATAAACAATTCACTGAGTTTGGGCGTGTATACGCACTCTTGTTACCGTCATCACTCCAAAAGTCTCCTTACATCTCTTTGGGTTTTTCTCTGTTTGTTAGTTTTGTTACATCTTTTTGTAGTAAGAACATTTAACATGCGATCTACCTTTAAAAAAAGAAAGAAAAGATTTATTTATTTATCTGAAAGAGAGAGAGAGGATTAATGTGTGATTTGGACTAGAAGGAATCTTCAAAAAGAATCCCCACTGAGCGTGGAGCCTCATGGGGCCCTGATCCCAGGACCCATGAGATCATAACCTGAGCCAAAACCAAGAGTCAGACACTCAAATGAATGAGCCACCCAGGCACACCAAAGCTACCCACTAACAAGTTTTTAAGTGCACAGTACTTTATTGTTAACTATAGTCATTTTTTTATGAAACTAAACACACAACCACTATACTATTCAATAGTTACACTATTAGTCATTTTTCCTGGACAATTAAAGATGTAGGCTCACCCAGCTCTCTGTACATGAATGTTTATAGCCACTTTATTCATAATAACAAAAAACTAAAAGCAGTGCAACTATCTTTTAATGGGATAATGATTTAATGAACTATGATATATTCTAATACTCTTTGACCATAAAAATGAATAAACTATTGATACATGCAGTAACCTGGATGAGTCTACAAAAAATTAAGTAAAATAAAATAAATAAATAAAATAAATAAAAATAAATAATAAATAATAAAATAAATAAAAAGTGATCCCAAAGGGTTAGAAACTATATGATTCAATTTATTTAAGAGTCAGTCTTGAAATGACCAAATTATGGAAATGAATTACAATTTAGTGGTAACCACATTTGAAAGAATGGGTGGTAGCAGGGTAGAAGAGACTTTATGAATTAAATGAGAACATGAGGGATCCTTATGGTGATGGATATTCTCTGCCTTGACTGTATCAGTGCAATAGCCTGCTTATGACATTGTATTATAGTGCATGTGAGTTCATAATTAAATCAAAAATTTTAAAAAAAGTTAAAAACTACAAATTCATGTGAATGAATATGAAAATATGTACCTTGTGCAATGGGTATAGATAATATTTTCCCTTCCTCCCAAACCCATAACCAATCTAGCCACAGGTTCAAACAAAGTGCCTGCTTGTCTAGTTGTCAGATCTTTCTTCTTACTGACACATGAAATTTTATCTCATATTTTCTGAGTTCAGCTATGCATTTAAAATAGATTTTGTTCTATTTTATTCAGCATGTTTAGATGTCTGTAATGAGATATTTTCCACATTATCATAGCCTATGGATTGCTGGATTTGGGGAACTATGAATATATTTTTTACTTGAGTTATTTCTTAAAGAATTAAATTTAAAGAAAAATAAACTTCCAAGGGTGTGACTACTTGTCAATGAAATTAGTTTACTATACTTTTTTCATTTTTCTCAGCTTTACTTGGAAATGGTATTTTTTTAATTGATACACACTTATGATAGGATTATATCATAAAAGGTTTTCAATTTCCCAAAGTTTCTAAAAACTCATGTCAGATTCCTGATAAATATTCCCATCATGAAAGGTTAAAATATTCATTTGTGAGTTTAAAGAAGTATTTCTCTTTGAGTGTATATCAGTAAAAAAATGCTTGATCTTGGAAAATTGAATTAACCAGTTTTTCAAAACATAAGTGGGAAAAATAAGCAAAAATAAGGAAAAAAGTAATTTTACATGTACTGAATTGAAAATCCAAACTTCATTTAAGAATATTTAAATATAAAGTTGGTTTAAAAAATTGCTAATTAATTTAGTGATGGCATAGACGTGAAACTTGTACCTTATACTTCCCTAATCTAACACATACCAATTTCAATAACATTTCATTTCAAAACACCCATGAGAATTATTACACATTTCCATTACTACTCTAGAATAGTAATAGGATAAAACATTGTTTGGATCAATGTTCTAATCTTATGGCAGGCCTTCTCTTAGAACAGTGGAGGCAGGCAGGGTAAAGGACCTGCTCTAAAAAGGGGTATGATTCCTATATAATGTCAGATATTAACCTTGCAATGTATCTAATTAATTAGCAGATGATATTTATGCTATGATTCAACTATAATGCTGATAAGACGCTTCAGTGTGTTTTTTTGGTATCTTGACATACATATTTGTAAAATGTCCACTTTGTATTATTTACATAAATTATAAAGATATCATGATCTTAATGGACTTATTTTAACAGGTTTACTCTCTATCCTTTGAAGTTTTAAACATCCCACCTAAACCAAAGCAGATCCCAATTAGAGGTGTGACTTGAACAGCAAGATAATGTATTGATTTCTTGTTGTGTACTAGACATAGGTGAGACCTCCAAGCAAAAAAACAGAACAAAACAAACAACAAAAAACCCATAGTTTTCTGTCCTTAAGGAGTTTAGAACACTTTTTTCAACTTTCTTCTACTGTATATCACTCAGGATCATGGCTGGTATACAATAAAAATTGTTGGTTTAGGAAACGTTTAAGAAAATGAATAGTCACATAAGTCTGCTCAAGGTAGAGGAATCTGTAAGAGGTAAAGCAGTAAAAAGAGGAAGTCATTAACCCAGTGGGCTTCAAGCCAGGTATATGGTCTGTGCTGGATAACTAGTTTGTGCAGACACACCTGATGCCCTTGTTAGTCTCTGTCTTAAGAATGTAGAGATCACCTCCTCCCTCCATATTCCCATCAAGTAGGATATGTGGAGTAATATGTTTAGTGTCCAAGGTCAGGGGTTCCAGGGGTCACCAACCTGGTGCCTCTCCTTGGTAATGAAGAGTGTCCAGGGTACCTGGGTGGCTCAGTCAAGTGTGTGCTTTGGGCTCAGGTCATTATCTCAGGGTCCTGGGATGGAGCCCAGCATCAGGCTTTCTGCTCAGCAGGGAGTCTGCTTCTTCTTTCCATTCTCCCTCTGTGCTCTCTTAAATAAATAAATAAAATCTTAAAAAAAAAAAAAAAAAAGTACCCAGATGGTAGGCCTTGATCTCCTGGTCATGCTGGCCCTGTAAGGAGGGGGAAGGCTACAAAGAGTAGCTAGGCTAAGTTGCTAGGTTGTAAGAACTTGCTGCATGCAGATCCCAGCAGGGAATCCTTTGTCAGTTGGCTGCTCCTGGCTGTCCTGTACATTACTTCGCCCATAAACCTGTGTCTTGATCTCTGTCTACCAGTCTTTTCTCGGGCCTCACTGGACCATCACCCACCCTCAGCACAGTGTCTGATGGGCTGCAGTGACACAACAGAGTGAAGAGAGAAAACAGATGACTGGAGCACACAATCAGAGGTTGCTGTGTGGAGAGGACTGCATGGCTGAAGCTTTGCCCTCTTACTAGGGGCCTCAGGCAGACCCCTGTCTGCACTTGTGAACTGGAGGAAGACATTTCTAGACCTCACTCTCCTTCATCCTCTTAATGCTCTCGGTTAAACCCAGTGAAAAGGCAGAGGGCAAAGAAGTTCACTAATGTAAACCATATACTGATTCACCTCTCATGACATGAAGCAGGGAGGGGAAAAGTGGAGAGAGGATCTGGAGGTGTGAACGAAGATACCCAGTACTCGCTGTGTTGCACTAATGATCTTAAAATGCTTCCTGTAGTAAAGATAGCTTTGTGTGGTTTGCTTCAAAGGTAAGAGTTGCTTTACCGGTGTCTGGGATTCTCCCTATATTCTTATTTACATCCCCTTAACCAAGCTTCATCATTTCACTATATACAAAACCAGATTTAGGATTACTAGTCTAAATTAAAATAATTTAATTTCACTTCCCTTATTTTTAAAATTGAGACAAAAATGATACCTGGTTTTTATTTTAAAGGTCAAAATCAAATGAGGTATGTGTAATATGTTCACAGTATCATCTGCCTTACCCAGTTCTGCTATCATAGTGCTAAAGGAATACACTCTAATTTTAATAAATGATAGCACCATTAAGAATTAAGTAAATTAATCTATCGGCAAATATACCAAAGATGGATGACCTTTGAATTAAATTTTCTTCCCTTTCTATAAAGAGATAATATGCAGTTTGCTCAATCATTTTGTCTGGTTGATATATTTCTGTATCTCAATGTCAAGTTCACTTACAAATATTTTATCTTAACAGAAGTTAATAAATTTGTAGTTGGGTATCACTGAAACCAAGAGATGTATGACATTTTGGTGTTGAAAAAGAAACAATGAACAGGGGATCTGAATCCTTGGGTAAAGTCCTTGTTCTTTATTAAATAGCTTCAAGACCTTAGATGAACAACTCATAATTATAACTTGTCATAAATCTACATTTGGAAGGCCAAAATGGGCTATTGTGGAAAAAAAAAAAAGTACTATGAAAGTATTTTTTTTTCTGGATTCAGTGAAGTCAATACACTAGAATTTTGCATTTAATGTGAATGCAATGGTTTAAGACAGGTTAGATTTTTTTTTTTTAAGATTTATTTATTTATTTATTTATTTGACAGAGAGAGAGAGAGATCACAAGCAGGCGGTGGGGGGGGGGTGCGCAGGGAAGCAGGCTCCCTGCTGAGCAGAGAGCCTGATGCGGGGCTCGATCCCAGGATCCTGAGATCATGACCTGAGCCGAAGGCAGAGGCTTAACCTACTAAGACACCTAGGCGCCCCAAAAGGCTAGTTTTTATGAACTATCGATGTAAGGAGCTAGCACACATGCACTCACACATGTGTGTGTGTACACACACATGCACACACATACATACTTAACAATATTAGGGTTGAGGAATGTTAATAAGTATTTTCAAATTAATGGCAAAATTAGTACAGAGTCAAGAGACTAAACATGTTTGCAAGTTGGAAATCTCAATTCATTTTCATGTAAAATATAGAAATTACTTTATGTCAGGGCTTGTAAAATACAGAAATTACTATATGTCATTTAAACATTTTCAGAAATAAATACATTGGTTTCCATTTTATTTTAACTGCAATGCATTTGGGTAGTTTAGTATTTCAATTATTTCTGACATGTTACATGCCAACTAATATCTCGCAAAACTTGTCTGGAATATATTTTTCCTTAGGCTTTTTCATTTGGTTTTCTTATTAATTTTCATTCCCCAAAATATTTGACATCTGAAGCGCTGTAACTATAATTTAAAAGGAATCCATTTGTGACAGTAATAATAATATATTCTTGAATTTTGACAGGATTTTATAACTTTAGAAGAATTTTCATCTCAAATAAATATTTTATCCTCATATATTTATAATGAAATATTTTTTATGTATTATCATTTCTCTTCATGCACAAATAATTCTAATAGAACCAGGAGTCTCTAATGTTATTGCCTTTAGTTCAATTATCTCATTCTTCCTTTTATGAAATTTAGTTTCTTGTCTTTTTAAAATGCATGTAGGTTCTTCAGTATTTCTGCCTTTGCAGGAAAACATTATCCTTAAGATTGTGCTTCTTCTTCCCCCTTTCCTTTTGATTATGTGTAAGAAATTTTATTTTTTTAAACTACAGAGCACCTACTGTCTTCCCTTCTGTTAAATTTTTTTTTATAGATTCAAAACGTTCTGTTATTTCCAATCAGAAGGCAATGTTTTCTTCCTCAGTGTCTTCCTCTCCATACATATCTCTTATATAGACACTGAATCTCTTACCTGCAATTGCAGTTATTTATGTTTAAAAACATCTTATAGCTTGTTTCTATTTTTTTAATATCTTCTGATCACTTGAAGATGATTTCAATATCCTCCTTCTCTAGTCAATCAATTCTAACTCTTTAAGTGTAGTTTTCAACGATACATTAGAAATTTCTTTCCTGTAGTTCCTATTAGATCTTGAATAGTTAGTTAGCTTCTATGTTGTCATTTTCATCATTATGTTTTTCTCAGTTTATATATACAGTTTTTAAAAAATTTCTCCCTTGGGACGCCAGTCAGTTAAGTTGCTGCTCAGGTCAAGATCCCAGCGTCCTGTGATCGAGTCCCGCAGAGAGCCTGCTTCTCCTCTGCCTCTGCCTCCCTGTGAGCACACACTCTCTCTCTCTGATAAATAAAAAAAATTTTTTAAATGGGAAAAAAAACTTAAAAAAATAATAAATAAACAAACAAACAAATAAATAAATAAATAAATAAAAATTTCTCCCTAGAGTGGAAGACTTACCTACTTGGATCTCAACATAAGCAAAAGAGATATTTGCTGTTCCCTAGTAATTACAATTTTCTTTTCTCTTATTTTTTCTCTTGTGATTCAGTTGCTTCTAGAATCTTCATCAGCATAGCTGGAGAAATTTGGCAGAAAACAAACCAAATAATCTATGATACAATTGCAAGTGTTCGATCTGGGGTTAAGATGCTAACATTAGTTACATGTCATTCTCTTGTTTCTTCTGTTTCTACTTCCTTTTCCTACCATTTAGCCCTTCAAATGGCCTAAGATGCCCCTGATTTTATAGTAATGTCTTTTTCACCTGTTTTAGATTTTTTTGAGTATATACTTGAGTATATAATTGAGTTGGCTTTTGCTCCACCTTATCCGCCTTATTTGGTATGAATAAATAAATAAATAAATAAATAAATAAATAAACAAACAGACAAACAAACCATAAATATTCTCCCCAGTGTTCCTGGTATTTCCAGAGTGATGTTATTTTTAACTCTGAAACTGATAAAAGGTTCTATTTCATTTCCCCATGAGCTGTTCTAAATCTGTCTTTCTTAAACGATTTGCATGATTATTGAATATCTGCTCATGAAAAACTGGGTAAGATTATTTAGGAGGATGATTTTCTCAGTTTTTTCATTAAAATCCCTTTGAAACACTGTGAGATACATGCTCACATACTGAGCAGTTTAGTTGGGGGATATGCTATTGCATGACCTATTACCAAAAATATAACTTCTTTAATCAAAAAAAAGTTATTCATTTTTTCTGTACAATCTGCAATGTTTCTTAAGTTCTCATAAATGATCACTTATGAACTTTCCTATATTGGAAGTTGTGTAGAGCTTGCTAATGTTAAGAATTCCTATTCCTACTTCTCTTTATGTATTATTTGTTAATAGTACATATGCCATTTTATCCTAGCACTTATTTTGCCTGTACGACTTCTGTAAAAAGCAGCAAAGCAAATAAAACAAACCACTGCTCCCAGCCTAATACCCAACAGCAGCTTATAAAACACAAGCTATTCAAGAAAAAAAAAGACAAAACTCTTGGGCAATTAAAAAAAAAAAGCAGCAAAGCTTGAAATTTCTCAGTCTTTGCAAATATTTTGTGGAATTGAGCAGTGAGGGGATCATATGTTAATGTTTTATTATGTTTGCTAAAAAATCTTCTGTTTCTCCTTATGCTGAATATTTATATATTTGTTCTCTACTTGTAATTATCTTTATATTCTTTTTTTTTTCACTTTTTTTCTGCCAGTAATAAGTGTATGACTTACCTTGTGCCTCATTTTTTTTTCTATAATCCTCATCCACACGGCCAGATAATAAGGTTAACGGACCTTAAAAACTCAATAATTATAAATCAAATTGGTACTTGGAACTACTTAATATTGGGTTCAAATCATAAAACAAAATTTGTTATGTATTATTTTCTTTCATGTTTTTGCTTTATGTTTTCTTTGCCTGTCTTTACCTACTGTTAACACTTCATGCCCCTACTGTTCTTTATGTCTTGTTATTGGTTAGTGTTTACTTAAATTAAATAATCTATGTTGTCTAAAAATAACATTTAAAAAAAGGACTTATGAGGAAGTGAGATTTCTGTCATGAGGATATATGATATGGTAATTGTGGGGAAGGATTTTCTTTTTTTTTGGTACAAATTCTATCTTCATGATTTTTCCAAGATAGTTATTTTCTGGAATAATCCCAGATAGTATAATGCAAAATACCCCTGAAAATATAGTTAGCTAGATGGGTGCAATATTCCAGCTGTCTGTTAGAGAATTTTTTAAATTTCACTGCTGTAAAGGAGAAAACAATATCCACCTTTGGGAAGCTTTTCTTTACTATGGGGAAGGACCACGTGAATGTTCCTCTTAACTAGGCAAATGTGAAATAAGAATGCTCCATTATGGTATTCAAAGATTGAAACTAAGTGTTCTATAATTTTATTATAGCTGTCATTCTCCAAGATTCATTGGAACACAGGGAAAAAAGATAATTTGAATAAAGAAAGCAATGGCTTTCTGAGAGAGGAAAGACTAATGATACAACTCTTGCTTTCTGGGATTGGAAGTTAAGAAAATCTTTCATAAGAAGCCTGAGTGTTTATCATCAAATTCTTCTAGAAGGAATGAACATTATAACTCTCAAGGGTGACTGGTCAGGAAAAAGATGTTTTCTGACCTGATTACTTGTATTTGGCACAAGCATCCTAGACTCTTAGAAGGACTGATTTTACATATCAGCTGGATTATTCCGTTCAGGACACAGACGTTGTGTTGTTACGTCTGTCTTTCAAAAACACAAAATTAAGAAGAATCTATAAAACAGTCAGACAACAAAGATATTAACTGATAGATTAAGTAAGAATGCAATAATAAACAATCCAGAATCTCAGTGGCTTAAAACAAGTTTTTTTTTAAGATTTCATTTTTCATTTGACAGACAGAGATCACAGGTAGGCAGAGAGGCAGACAAAGAGAGAGGAAGGGAAGCAGGCTCCCCACGGAGCAGAGAGCCTGACATGGGGCTTGATCCCAGGACTCCGAGATCATGACCTGAGCTAAAGGCAGAGGCTTAACCCACTGAGCCACCCAGGCACCCTTAAAACAAGTCTTATAACTACATAGTCAGTGCTGCCTGGCAGAGAAGTCAGCTTGCTTTTACCACTTACAATGCAGGCAGATAAAGCCTCTACATCAACACACGCTGTAATGATTTCCTCAGCAAAGGAATAAAATGATGGAAAATTATGCATCTCTTACATGCTTTCATCCAGAAGTGACAAGCACCACTTCTATTTCTCACATTTCATTGGCCAAAGCATGATATATGGATACATGCCTAACTTCAAGGGTGCAGAGAAATTCAAACGTATTTGGTAGCTTGAAGTAAGAAAACCAGAAGGATCAGTTAGTGACACTAGTGACTTTTTTAAGCATTACATGGATGGACATTTTGTAGACATTGCTTTACATTTTGTCTATATCCAATACATAATTGACCACACAGAATTTAAGTTCCATTACAGTGATATGATTTGGTGTAATTGGAAGAATGATCCAACAACTTAAAATTTCTATTTCCTTTTTAAGCTCTTAATTTCTCACAGTTTCCCTTTTGGCACTAAATTTTATCTCATGTACACTTAATCCCCTATCACGTGCAGCAGTGACTTATACTAAGGCACTGATAACTTTTAAAACTGTTGCATTAAATTAAGCAAATAAAATAACTTAAAACAATGACTAAATTCATGAAGACAGTTTGAGAAAAATAATAATTGGCATTGGAACCCTGTTTTTTCAAAGTGGCTAAATTGCTAGCAGTTGCAATATAGGTACGTAGATGGGTAATGAAATGCAGCGGGAGTGGCAGGCTTATCAGGATATAAAAGTAATTATGTAGAGAATCAATATTGGAATCAAAATTATTATTGCCATTTCACTGTTAAAAGACACTTAATTATTAATATCACTCAAATTTTACTCTGCCATATGACCAAAAGGGCCTTAAATTTCCCCTGGGATTGACTAACCTTTCGAGTCTTCTTGCTGACTCAACCTCTTACTCTTCTTTTCTTAGAGATCTACCTAATGCCTGTAAATTATTTCTCTGAATCTTTGAAATGTCTTCTGAAAAGGCTCTTGCCAGTTTTATAACTCAGGAATGTTTTTGGGACCTGGGAGCCAACTTCCAAAAGGTAATTAGATAGCTCCCCTAATTCCCCAGTCTCCTTGGGAGGGTCGGAGCCTAATTTCATTTACAACCTTGCTTCAACTGGTAAAACTACCTTCTGTCATAACAATAGGAGAAAACTTACTTTTCCACTGGGTAATACAAATTAGTGGAAATGAGGGGCCAGTGGTCTCCCTCTCAACTCAAAGTTTAAAAACCTCCTTTCAACGGAGTTGAATTCAGACTTCATTCTAGTCCCTCTCCCTTATTGCAATAACCTTGAATAAACTCTTTCTTGTTTGTCAGCTTAATCCAGTGCAATTTTTGCTTTGACACCTCTGATCTAACTCTCCAGCTCTTTTCTTTTCCTTCCATTGTGAACCTTTTCCACATTCAAGATTGGATAGAAAGAAATATATTTTCTTAAGATTGTCATTTATGTTTGCAAACAATATATATGTATGTGCCTAAAAACTTAGCAGTGTTCTAGGTATTTTTAGAGAAAAGTTTACTGGTCTTTAGTTATGGATTTTTGTGCTCTTCCTCCAAAAGTGCAAGAAACCGAATTATAATTCTATTTCCTAAACATACACTAGATTTTATTTTAAAATAATACCTGAGGTCAGCATGAGATTATCTCAATACATTGTATGTTCTAGCCAAAAAGTAAACTAGTATTATTCTCAATGTGGTAATATATTAAGAAAGTGTTTACTTCAAATATCTATCTTACATTTGCTCGAGTCAGTAAGACTTTCACCATTTTGCATTGCTAAAAAGCATAAACAGTTTAGATGTTTGGGTTTTTAGTTTGTTAATAAAAACAGTTAATTCTTCAAAATTGTCACAGACAATTCATAATAGATTCATTTCTTTTGTTTAAAGCCTGGTTTTGCTAGACATTCTGTGTGCCTTTATATCTTTCAGATTTAGCACAGTGACCAGTTTGAATGCTTAATAAATAAATAAATGAAGGAATAAATAAATCAGCCATCATTCATATAGTGGGTTGTAACCACATGGCTGTAGAGGTTTTTAGGAGGTTATAATGTCTGAAGTAAAGACCATTAAAAAACAAAGCTCTTCTGTCACCTCTGAAGAATGAATGTTAACTATTAGACAAAGTTAGACTGATTAGTTTTTTTTTCCCATTGACCACAGAAAGGCCACTGAAAGTTCATAAATTACTGTCATATCCCGATTCTCAGAATACTACTCAACCATGCAATGATTTATGTTACAAATATGATACAGACAATATGACTACGACTCTATAAAATATCATTCTCTCTTTTAATACTAAGCAGTCTATATCTTTGTTAATAAATCATGTGACTCACAATGGGAAAAATATTCTTAATGATGTCATTATTGCAAATATGTCAGCTTTGGGAAGTCAAAAGGTAGCTTAATTTTATAGGTGTTTCCTCACATTACAGTGGCTAAAAGTGTTGAGATTAAAATCTTCTGTACTAAGGGCTATGAGTGGACCACTAAGTAAAATAGAATTTTAGCAAAATTGATAGCAGGTAATTCAAATTTTAGCATGTAATGACTTTAGTTTCCAATTCAGTTTGGCTCAGTAAATTCAGCTTTATTATTATTCAGGGCTTCAGAAAATTAGGTCTCACCTAATATTAAAGTAAGAAGTTTTATAATATTTTAGAATGACTTTAATTTTTAGAAGGCATGGCATTTTCAATATTATGGAAAACAGTATCAGTAAACATAATTTATTAAAATTATTTTTATAATTAACATTATCTTATTAATTTTATTATACTTTTAATATAATCCCTTTTACTTGAACATTTTAAATTAAATTTGATACAGACAATATGACTTACTTATGATTCATAAGTAAAAAAAAAAGTGTTTTTTTATTGCACTGATATCCATGCTCCCTAAGAAGATGATAGAATATTTTAAAACAAATTCTTTTGACCTTGTAGATAAATAGCATCTTACTCTGACCAAGTATAATGATATATTGTGGGGTTCAATAAACTCCAGAGTGATCTTTTCCTTAATAACAGAAGTATATCAACTTCACTAATTTTTCTTTGAATATTTGCTTAATTCAAATCTTTCAGCTTCTATAAAGAATAGACATTCTGCTTCAGAATATTTAGTCTTTTGGGTTGCCTGGGTGATTCAGTCTGTTGGGCATCCGACTCTTGGTTTCAGTTCAGGTCTTGAGTTCAGGGTCCTGAGATTGAGCCCTAGGTAGGCTCCACACTCACCACTCAGCAAGGAGTCTGAGATTCTTTCTCTTTTCTTCTCCCTCTTCCTCCTCCCTCCCTCTGCTTGCTCTCTCTCTCTCTTTCTGCCTCTTTCTCTCTAAAATGAACGGATAAATCTTTAAAAAAAAAAAAAAAAAAGGTCTTTAATTGAAACCAGAGAAAATAATTAGATGAAGGACTTCTTCGAACTCTATATTGGCCTGTGTTAAGATCGGTGAATTATTTCAGTGTTTTGAATTAGTCAGCAAATCTTAACCATTGACTGTAATAGAGTCAATTCCTTTATAAACAGCATTTAAAACCCAAATTGAAAACCAGGATTCACCTCACAAAAACATCTTAAAGATTTTTGGCTCTAAAAATCATCCCCAAAGATAGGAAAAGGAAGCTTTTGTTTATAATCTGGAATGTACATGTCAGTATGAAAAAAGAATCTTTTACAAATAAAAGAAAAATTTAGGGGTGCCTGGGTGGCTCAGTAGGTTAAGCCGCTGCCTTCGCCTCAGGTCATGATCCCAGGGTCCTGGGATCGAGTCCCGCATCGGGCTCTCTGCTCAGCAGGGAGCCTACTTCCTCCTCTCTCTCTCTCTGCCTCTCTGCCCACTTGTGATTTCTCTCTGCCAAATAAATAAATAAAATCTTAAAAAAAAAAGAAAAATTTAGAGTAAAGAAAGTCTTCCCAATAATTATGTAAAATTAGATAAAGTATAATTATAATCATATAGTACACAATGAAAGATTTTGTTATCCAGCATAATATTCACTTAAAATTAATTTAGGATGCTTAAATTGTGATAATCTCATTTATCATGGGAAAATAAGAAATTTCTTATTATGGAAGATAAGAAATCTTCCAATTTAGGATTATATAGCTTAAACACCAGAAGAGATTCAAAACCATAAATGCCTTCAGTCACCTATCTTATTAATGTCATAAACCGTCTTGATCATACCCTCAGGGAATTTACATCAACAAAATAATCTGTTCTACTACGGCATCTTCTATAATCATGATAAAGTTCATTAATATACATAGCTCCACTATGTCTTTTAAGACCTCACACTCCTAGAACAGAGACATACTGCTTACCAAATATGGCACTCTCTGGTTAACATTTCCCTCCTCACTTACAGCTGGATGTGGCCATGTAACTACTCCAGCTAACAAGCTGTGGGCAAAAATAATGCATGTCACTTTTGGGCCAGTGCCTGACTTCCCAACTGTCTCTTCCGTTCTGGTGACCAAGAGATCATGTTTTAAATGGTGCATCAACAAAATAGGAGGAACTTCTAGCAGCTGGAGTATCTGAATGGCCATGGGGAACAGCGCCCTCATAGACATGCATTGACAACTATTACAGGCAATACATAATTTTTGGTTGGGTTCAATGACTGACACTTGCAAGCTTTTCACTCTTGTAGCATATCCTCGCCTGTCTTACAAATCCTTGCCCAGGACATCTGCTTGAACCTCAGAAATAAAGTCTAATAATTTTTCCACATGACACCCATCAGATAATTGGGAACAATGCTCTCCCAATGTCTGGTTCTAGTCAAGCATACTTTAAACAACTGTCAAATTTCCCTTAGTTATGTTGTCATAACAAACAACTCCCAGATCTCAGTGCGTGCAGCTACAAAGATTGATTTCTTTCACAGGATACCTGTTGGTGTGGCTGCAGAGTAGCAGTGACTCTGATACACAGGTTCTTCATTGAGCGAGCAGAGTCTCTAGGGAGAGTATGGCTGAAAGGGGGGAAAAAAACATTGGAGGAACCACACATGGATTTTATGCTTAAAGGTCACACTAGTCATTGGCACAAGACAATTTCAGAGCCAAATGCCCAATCCTGGAGTAAAGTAAATAGGACATGCAATAATTTCACAGAGAGAGGCAAAAAATTAATAATTGGTATCAATAACAAAACATATCACACTTAATTCCTTTCATAGTTTCCCTCCTTGGTGCATTGCCTAGTGTTACACTTGGAACATGGTGGTAAATATTTTGAGTCAATGGCTTTTCCTCTCTCAACATTCTGCTAACTCAAATGTTATTGTTCTTCAAAAAATTGTCTGTTAACAACAAATGTATGTCTGCAGTCATTGTATTCAGAAATCTCCTTGCCAGAGAACAGTAGAATAAGCTTTAAGGATCACTCCTTTTGGACTATACATTGTCTTTTAATGAAACAAGATCATATTAACTTTTTAATCACCTAAGATCATTTTATATTACTGACTCATATATAGATAAGTTCAACTTAAAAGCTTTATATTTTGTACTCTCAGACTGTTTTTCTGCCTTTAAATCATTAAGCCTTAAGAACAGAATGTAACATTTGTCCCTGTTAAATTACATCTAGTTAGACGAAACGCATTCATCCAGACGGTTCAGAGCTTTTGGTGTCGTGCTTCTGTCATGCAACATACCCCTTTAATTATGAATTGCAGTCTTTCTATCCATTTCCATGAACCCCAAGTTTGGTAGGAGTACAAGAGTCAAGATTTGTACAAATTTTATACAAATACAAAATTGTCATACCTATACAAATAGAAAATTCTCTAAAAGATGGCATGGGTCAAATGTTGTTCCAGAATCTTTTAGACACACTTCCCCCAATATAACTGCTTTTCTATATTTGGAATGTAAGTGAGAAAGTGAACAAGAACCTCAGAAATTTGGTTAGCACCAGATGCCCTAGACATAACAGATTGTGTTGTCTTTGTGAAGGATTATGGATATGTCTCTTTTAGAAACCTGCTGGAAAAGAGAGAAATGTAGAGAAAGGAGTTATGGGTTAGAGATACATAGGATGTTTTGATGATCACTTCTGCTTATTTTTGGTTACAGAATGAGGTCATAATCTGATCTGATTTTGCTTTTGCATAGCCTATTGTCTGAGTGTCACCCACAGAACAATCCACGATTTTCCACTGATTTGTGATATCTTTATACCGTCTTTGTCATACTGTTTAGGTAGAAGGAAGCACATATTCACAGGTTCCAGGGATCAAAACATGGACATCTTGGGCAAGGGGCCATTACTCAGTCAACCACACTTTTATAAACCTATTCAGTTTTACAGATTGCTTTATGCAACTTGTTTTTAAATTAATCAAGAGAACAAAGGTGGAGAAACATGGAATCATGCTCTACATAATTATGTTTATTGGCACTCATTCTATGAGGGTGTGTATTTGAATTATTGTCTGGTGCCAACTGTTTTCAGCCTGATGAACTTCCTTTCATATTTCTTGTAAGACAAGTCTGCTAGTAACAGACTCTCTCAGTTTTTGTTTATCTGGGAAAGTTTCTATTTTGTCTTCAATTAGGCAGATCTCTTTGAGCTTATCCTCCTTTGAATGTGTCGAGCTTCCCGGATGTGTAAATTATTTTTCAATACATTTGGGTTGTGTTCAGAAATAATTTTATTTGGCATTTATTTTTCTTCTCACTTCTCTCCTCTTTTTCTGATTCTACCATTACATATATTTTGATATGATAATCGGTATCCCAAATTTCCCTAATGCTTTTTTCAATTATTTTCATTCTTATTTCTGAGCTCTTTTTTTTTTTTTTTTTTTTTTTTGCTTGTATGCTTGCTATCCGTCTATTCTCAGTTCACTTTTTTTTTTTCCTGTCAATTTGTATCTTCTTAAGAGCTCCCTAGTGAAATACTGTTTCACTTTTTCCCAACTCCAGAATTTTTTTGGGGAGTGGGTGGGGAGGACAAAAGGAGTGGGAGAGAGAGAATCTCAAGTAGCTTCCATGGCATGAGGCTTGATTTCAGGACCTTGATATCATGCCCTGAGCAGAATGATTGAACTAACTGATTGAACCACCCAGGTGTCCCTACTGTGTTCTTTTTTATGACTTCTACTTGTTGATATTCTCTAATTTGATGTGACAATTATCATCGTACTTTATTAATTCACACTTTCCTTTAATTCTATGAACCTGTTTAGAATGGCCATTTTGGTGTTGGGTTTTTTGGTGTTGTTTTGTTTTGTTTTCTGGTAAATCTGGTCATGCTTTTTTTTTTTAATTTTTAATTTTTTATTTTTTATAAACATATATTTTTATCCCCAGGGGTACAAGTCTGTGAATCACCAGGTTTACACACTTCACAGCACTCACCAAAGCACATACCCTCCCCAATGTCCATAATCCCACCCCCTTCTCCCAACTCCCCTCCCCCCAGCAACCCTCAGTTTGTTTTGTGAGATTAAAAGTCACTTATGGTTTGTCTCCCTCCCAATCCCATCTTGTTTCATTGATTCTTCTCCTACCCCCTTAACCCCCCATGTTACATCACCACTTCCTCATATCAGGGAGATCATATGATAGTTTTCTTTCTCCACTTGATTTATTTTGCTAAGCATGATACGCTCTAGTTCCATCCACGTTGTCGCAAATCGCAAGATTTCGTTTCTTTTGATGGCTGCCATCAAAATCTGGTCATGCTTTTAAGAAGTTTCTGTTGCCACTTTTTTCCCAGCGTGCCTCATCATTTTTTGTTCAAAACTAGATATTTTAGATAATATATTTTGGCAACTCTGGGTACTAGTACCCTATTCCCCTGAGTCTTGACACTGATATTTTCTTGTGTGTTATTTTAGTGACTCACTGAATTATTTTAGTGACATCTGTTTCCCTTTGCACAGGCTTAATCTTCATGTGGTTCTCAGAGGTGCACCATTTGGATATACCTACAATCACCTTGAGATAACAGTGGTTAGATGGGGCTCCCTTCCTCCCTTTCCCTGACCACATACACTGTTACACCCTACTAATTTCCAGGTTATTGCTCAATTGTTTCAATAATGCCGAGAGGCATAGATTTTTCTGCCAACTAACTCAATCAAATTGTGGTTATTTTGGTGGAATGGTTTCTAGGGTCAGTGACTGATATTTGCTCAGACCCCAGTAGGATTCCTCCTCACTGTCCCCCTCCCAGTCACTCTCCTGCACACCAGTAAGGTAATACTTAGCCTATATCTTAAATGTCCTCCCAATTGTATTTCCCCACCACAACCTCTAATTAGGCTTCAAATTCCCCAAACTCTGTTGCATATGAAGTCAGTGCTTTTGAAAGGGATTACAAACTATGCATTTCCTGGCCTGCTTCTTTTCCCCTACCCCTGCCCTTACCAAGGGTCTGGAGCTTGGGATAGGTACAATGACAAACTTCTCAGTGAGTGACACCCATAGTCTAGGAGCTAAGCACTTGATGAGGGGCCGGAAGCCTCTGGGCTTGCTCTGTTGGTATAGAATCACTGTTTCGTGAAGTAGGGCAATGGTAATTAGGGCTTCAGTATTCATAATAGGGAAATACCTAGTGGTGAAAGCTAGGATCTTAATTCCCTGAGGGAACTGGACAGAAGAATTGGGCTCCACTTCTCAGTTGCATGTTCTGAGATTTAGCCTTGGGTAAAGTCAGGATAATTGAGAACTGGGTGGGGAGGTGCGGATAGGGAACACTGCATTCTTGACTGTAGCAGTCTGGCGTGGATTCTGTCTCCCCATACCTTTTCCTCTCCCTCTTTATCTTTTCCTGCTTCTCTTAAACTTACATAAAGAGGAAATTCTGTTGACATATCTTCTATTCTTCCATAAGAAATAGTCTCAAGGAAGATACATTATATGGGTGAAGTATGGGTCTGTATGTTATTAATATATCTGACTAAATATCTGATTTAGGAAAAGAAAAAGAAAGGAAGGAAGGAAGAGGGAAAAAGGGAAGAGAAAGAAATAGAGAAAAAGCAAAAGGAAAGAAGGAAAAAGAAATAAAGGAATGAAGGAAAGAAGGAGGGAAAGAAGGTAGGCCAAATGCCAGTGGGAAATTTGATTCATGTTTTCATTAAAACAATGTGTCCACTTTCCCTAGACCTCTCACATCAGAGCATCTAGACACAAGTCAATGCCAGTGTCTCACTGTTATGAATATGGGAAACTCACTCTATGTCCCAAGTTTCCAAAACTTTTCTGGTTCTATTTGCATACTTCATGCAGAACGTTCAATTCCTGTTCTTCAACAAAATGAAATAGCTTAAGTATCTCTGCCAGAATCTAGGCCCAGTGCCCAGCAATCATGTAACTTCAAACTCAGGTAATATTCTACTTCTGTTCCATTAGAGTTATTTTTTTTTTTTTCAAATTAACTTTGATCTTTCCTGACTTATCCCAAGTCTTTTTTTTTTTTAAAGATTTTATTTATTTATTTGACAGAGAGAGATTACAAGTAGACAGAGAGGCAGGCAGAGAGAGAGGAGGAAGCAGGCTCCCTGCTGAGCAGAGAGCCCGATGTGGGACTCGATCCCAGGACCCTGAGATCATGACCTGAGCCGAAGGCAGCGGCTTAACCCACTGAGCCACCCAGGTGCCCCCCATTAGAGTTATTTATCTAGCTTTCAGTAGAGTACATGTCTTTGAATTTGCTTATTCTTATAATTTTTTTAACATGATATGTGTAGAGAAAGAAAAATCTCATAAATAAACTTACTATACACTTTTTGGCATAAAGTTATGATTTTATTCTTCCTTCAGCTTTATATGCAATTTAATTTTTTTTTAGAGAAGTTTTCCTCAGTCTTAATATATGTAATTTGGTTGAAAAAAACTTGTAGGAATTTTGGTGTACTTTGTGGATAGAAGAATGTGGTGTGCCCACATATAAAATCTCATGGGATTTTATACTCCACTTCTCTTTTTTCTTTGTTTTTTTTTATTTTTTTCTTTCCCATAAATTGCCTTAAGTAGAAAAAATTCACTGAAACTTTTTTTAGCTTATTACTCCAGATTTTTCTTTAATCCAATGATTTATATCTCTTCATTTCTGTACACCTACCCTCCTCACTGTACCAGGATCATTAAAATGATCATTCATTTTTGTCGTCAAAACCCTTTTATTGACTTAAGTCAAACTGTTCTCTCCTTCCACACATTAAACTTTTTCTCTACTTCTAGCATCTATTCATCAGCTTTCCTTGGGGTTGTTATATTCAATAGCTTTTACAGTTCTACTTTTTACAAAGTGTAGAGTATTAACAAAATAATTAACCATTTCATCTGAAATCTGAAAATCTTGTTATATCTACTAGATAAGCTAAATTATCTATTATTTCCACTGACACTTTATTAAAATAGAAACTTATACTCTCTTAACTTTCCCTATTAATCAATCAAAACTGTTTGCAAAAACATTTCTTCTGTCAAAATATCTTGCACCGTTTTGATAAAATGGTCTAAGATATAGTCGTAAAAATCCTAACAATATTAACTAAGCTTAAAATTTAAATGCTTTACATGGGTTATTTTTTTTAAATCCTCCATGACTCCTCACACAATAGATGGTATCCCTAAAAACATGTTCAAGATGAGGAGGTCAGGCTTATAGAGAATTAAGTAATTTGCTTAATATCACAGAGGTTAAATTAATTGTCGAAGTCTGAGTATTACTATGCCACATCAACTATGAAGTTTTTCAGTCACAATTTTAAATATTTACACTGGTGTAATTTGTATAACTTAGTTCGTATTTATTTCAATCCTTGATTATATTCTGCTTTATATTGAAACTCTACGTTCACATGTATTCATTATTCTTTTAGACTGTATAATTGATAAGGGCAGAAATTATGTTTTACTTTTTCTACAGTGTCTGCAAAACTGACTTGATATAGCTAAACTCACTCAGTAAAAGTTAAATGAGTCTTCAGCATTAAAAACATTTTAACACTATTGTTAATTAGCAGCTTAACTACTTTCTAGCCTTGTGATAGTTGACTAACTTTTTTTCATTTGGGAAAGACATTAACTTTATCATTTTGGCCTCTTTCTAATTTGTATAATTATGAACACCCTACACAAATCTAGCCTGAGGCTTTGGTTTGTTGAATATGTTTTGTAGCTCTCCCTAAAGAACTTTAAAGAGACATCTTTGAAGTAACCACTATTCAGTGATGGGTAAAGTGATGCCCAAGGGCTTACATCCTTATTCTTGTAATCACTATATGGATTTTTTTAAAATATTTATGGTTAAGAAAATTATCTAACTGCATATTCTATCAATTATCATCCATCGATTTCTCTATGATCTACCTACTTATCAATTCTCAATCCATCTACCCATTTAACTTCCCTGATCACCTAACCTCTCATCCATCAATTATCCATATATCTGCTAAGTGATTGACCTATCAATCATCTATCTTTCTAGGAATGGCTGTAAAAGCGCATTCTTTTATTCAACTATGAAAAATAAACAAATGTAGTTCTTAATTTTTTTTCTCCCTTAAAATAGAAGGGATCTCTCATTCCATTCAGTATGAAGTCAGGCCCATAGGTGATTAAAGTTTTCATGAGGTGTTTCCCAGCCGGCTAGGGCTCTCTTTATCTTGTTCCAAAGGTCAATGTTGATAGGCTAACTATATAAGCTTACACGATCTTAAAAGGTAAGCCTCACAGCTAGTGTTTAGAGAGAGTGGGAATTTTTATTGACACTTTAAGCCCCGGGGACTAAGTTCAAATTTCCACAGGTGAAATTCTCCTCTAAGGTGGTTTTTCTCTATAAGATTCTGCATGGGAATAGGGTTTATGTCACTCATTCCTCAGAATACCCACAAAATCTGCAAACAATTCCAAATTTTTATTGTGTACTCAAAAACCAACCCCTTTTCAAGGAAATTTCTGCATTTAGTCTTCCAACCACTTTCTATCATTTCCCAATTTGGGAAATTCTATCTAGTTTTTCTGCAAAGGGCTTAGAAACAGTGTTGATATTTCTTTCCTGAGTGAAGGTTAGAGTAAGTGAATTGGATGCTCAGATAAATTAGGTTTTTTTTCTTCCTTAAATAATCATCCCCTCTTATATCTATACTTTTATATATCAATCCATATATTTTGAATTAATTAATATCATTCATCAATAATGACTTCTGTGTAGTATGTATATATTTGTGGGTATGTGTGTTATATGCAACATTTTGTGGATATTTAGATGGGCTAGACAGAAAAGGACTAAAACACTTAGGCAGTGAAGTAAAGACAGTAAATGTATATATAGATTATTGGGTCAATGTGGACAAAGAATGAAGGAAGTAGTGAAAGTGGTTATTAAGAAGAAGAGGAAGGTGGTAAATATTACAGTGGAGAGGATGGTGGCTGGAATTTTGATTATGTAGATAGCAGCTTATGAAACTGCTACCCTTAAAAATAACTACACTTATATGACAGCAAAGAAACAGTGATTCTCACCTTGGAGAAATGATAGAGTACTCAGAAGGAAACTTTGGGAAACCACCAGAGTTGGGTGAGGATATGGGTATGTTTAATAAAAGAAATATTACAAGTTAAATTGACTTTAAGAATTTAAGAGTGGGACATTGAAATCAGTCTGAGCTGGAGAAAAGAAATAAACTGTAAGGCTCTTAATTTTTAAACCAAATGTGTAGGATGTGTGTGTGTGTGTGTGTGTGTGTGTGTGTGTGTTACATGCCTATGGGTATTTTAAATTCTATTGCTGCATAGCTACCACAAATTTAGCAGCTTACAACCAACACAAATTTATTATCTCTCAATATCTGTAGCTCAGAAGTCGAGGTTGGGGTCTTACAGGTTTAAGTTAAAGTGTTGGCCAAGGCTGCAGTCGCATATGAGCTCATTCAATTAGTTAGCAGAATTCAGCCCTTTACAGCCATAAAACCTGTGGCAGCTTCAATCATTCTTTGAACATTTTCCTTTTTAAGGGATCCCACATGATTAAGTCAGATTACGTCCCTTTTGATTAACTCCAAATCAACTGATTTGTCATCTTAATTACCTACGTGAAATCCATTTGCCATGTAACACGGCATAACTGTAAAGTGAGACCCATCATATTTAGAGATTCTGAGAGCATTCAAACGAGGAAATTATACAAAGCATCCACCGCAAGGGATGGGATTCTTGGTGGTCATGTTAGAATACTGCTAACATACTTACTGCTTCTTGCTGCAGACACTTTCATTGTTCCTCCCATCCCCTCAGTATTCACCATTATTCTAGCACCTGCCAATAGTGTCTTACAGCAAACAACTTCTCTTCCAGGGCTTACTACCTTGGGTTCACTTATTGGGTAGATCAGAATTCCTCAGAGTTAGCATCCTTCATTGCTGCTTTCAGTGAATAATGAAAGGGAGTTAGAGTACAAATATACCCTTTTTTGGGGTCCTCAGACATAACTAATCATTGTTTGGTACTGTCTTTCAGAGGTTCCTAGATGTGTTGAACTCTAGTTGTCTACAGAGGTAATTTTATTATTAACAAAACTCCTTGTGTAAATTTCTTCCTTTTTTTTTTTTTTTCTCATTTTCTCACTCTTCTTAAGGGTTTCTTGGGATCACCTTCCAAACAAACCACTTCACACTCAATTTCTTATTTGGGGTCTGCATCTGTATATAGCCCAACCTACTTCAGTGAACTAATGTTATTTTATTACAAAGCACACAGACTACTAAAAATAAAGTATATATGTGAGTGTATATAATGCATGCTGCATTAAGTTATATCTATCTGGATTTATCTACATATATATACATCTATATATACATTATCTACATATATACACTACAGTTATCTATCTATATACATCTATCCACATATATATCCATCTAATATATATATACTATCTACATATATATTCATATATGAGCACTGATACATACATACTTATGATTTTTCTAAACCAGTTTTTCTTTTATATGTTCCAACCCTGTAATATTTATTCTTAATAAAATCTTAACTTTTTATTAGATTATCAGTATATGCATAATTATTAAAATATTTAAGTTACTTACCAAAATTCTGAACACAGCCAATATTCCCATCATATTAAGTTACTAGTATGTATTTCAACATTTCAATAAGTAGTACAAAATGGTATTATAAAGAATATTCTTTCACATATAAGTATTTTAATTCACATATATTTTTCTACTAATTTCATCTTCAACTCCTCATAGCCTAGAATTTTTTGCATTAATTGCATATCTATGCATTACACAAAGTAAGATCAATGGCCTAATATTTTCTGCCATCTAAGTATCTTAAATTGACTTTATAATTTTTCAGGACTCCTTTTTTCCCAAACAGCTCTTAAAATTAGTTGAAAAAATAGAATTGATTAATAAATTGTTAAACCTTCATAGTATACCCATGCACTATTGGAATAATAATTTCGAGTTTTGTAACAATTTAGGGTATAAAGTCTTGATATATTGTCCAAAAAAATGGATTTTCCTATTAAATAACAAAGTGCTAAAACAAACTAAAAGCTAGTTTGTACAAAGTGTACAAACATAAATTTTTTATAATATGATCAATAACAATATTTCATGAGCAGTATTTTCTATAGCCATTTAAAGGCAAGTTTAAAGTTGATCATCTATGTTACTGAGTTTCAGGTTTGGAATATCATTTTTGACTGAACTATAAGTGGATGATTGAGAGTAATGGATCTCATGCTTGTTGACTTTCTACTTTGCCAAAACATTGTGCTAAATGCTGTGCAATAATTATTTTCTTTCATTCTAAACTAGATCATTAAGATCGCTATTCCTGTTTCACAGAGAAAGTAAAAGAGGTGAAGAAACCCTACATTACACAATTAGTAAGCAACAAGGTTGATATTTACACTCAACTAAGTAAAGTTGAAAACCTTTGGTGCTTCCTCTGCCAAATACGATACAGTCAAGTCATTTAAAGACAATGATTTGGCTGTTTTCAAGGAGGGATTTGAGGCCATCATAACAAATAATGTAAAAGCATTTAAGTGTATTATAAAATGTTACAAGCTGGGTTTCTCTGTAGTTGACATAGATACTTGAGTTAACACATTACTGTCCTTTGCCCATTGTGTTTGACTTATAGGAATAAAAAAAAAAATAGAAAGTTTGACATATTTGCTAGGAACTAGGATAAAGGAAAAAAAATCCTAAGTTTTTACACTCTTTTTAAGTATAATCATTATGAAAGAAATTATGAGTGCATAAAACTGTAAAAGTTTAACAGACTTTATAACACATGCATATAAAGCAAACCTTTAGTTTCTTTTCTCATATACATGGGCTCCTTGACAATGCACTGCTTGCCAAGAATCATTAATGTAAAAATCCATAATATTAACAATTTTTCTATATTTAAAACTCTGATTTGTATGCTTACATGGTGGGCATATGGATCATTAGACTGAACTTTAAAAAATAATGTGCAATATTCATGTCTTTTGTGAAAAGCTTTTTAATTTTGTGTATTTCATCCTGTTTCTAATATTGCTCTTTCCTAAAATAACAAAATAAATCTATTTCTGATTAAAATCAAAGTTAAACATTTAGCTCAATTAACCAAATAATTAAAGATTATTTTATTCTGGGGGCCATAACATTTCATTTTAAAAAAAATAATGTTTCATCAGGGTGCCTGGGTGGCTCAGTGGGTTAAAGCCTCTGCCTTCGACTCAGGTCATGATCGCAGGGTCCTGGGATTGAGCCTTGCATCAGGGTCTCTGCTCAGAGGGAGATTGCTTCTTCCTCTCTCTCTGCCTGCTTCTCTGCCTACTTGTGCTGTATGTCCAAAAATTAATTAATTAATTAGTTTGAAAAATAATGTTTCATCTCTAGAATCTAAAAATGTATACATGCTTTTACTCTAATAATGACATGTGAACTAAGGTAGTCTACCATGGTCTACCAAATGGCTGACTGATTTGCAAAGGGATATGAATTAATATTTAGTAGTGATGTTTTGTTAGGTACTGAGCTTTAAGCTACTCCACTTTTTTTTTTTAATCTTTTATTTATTCATTTGAGAGAGAGAGAGAGAGAGAGAGAGAGAGATGACAAGCATGCGGGGAGGGCCAGAGGGAAAGGAGAAGCATATTCTCTACTGAGCAAGGAGCCCCATAAGGGGTTCAGTCCCAGGACCCCAGGATCATGACCTGAACCAAAGGCAGATGCTTAACTGACCGAGCCACCCAGACACCCCTAGTTATTTCATTTTATCTGATAGTCTAAAAGCCCCATTAGACATATACTGTTTTGTTATTGCTGTTTGTAGCCATTTATTCACAGTTACTGTCTTAATTAGATAAATAGAAAATGATAAATCAGAACACTCTTTTAAAAATGGAAAATTTTGGCCTTATTTATTCTTTGTTTTACAGGATTGGTACTTTCATCAGTCATCACATAAAGTGAAAGAAGACCACTGTTAATAAACCAAGTCAGTGGACTATGATAATAATTGGTAATAAAATCCTAATGTATTAATTTTTGGACTATGGTAGGCTTGTAGTCTAGTCTTTAATTTATTTACAAATATATTCAAGAATTTTACTTTCTATATCACACACACACACACACACACACACACCCCACCGGACTTGTTTTCTCTTACATTCAACTACTACAAGGTCTAAATTTTCAAGAAAGCAACCATTTTTCTACTGGAATACATAAACCAGGAAAACATACTTTTCCACCTAGCCAGAAAGATGTATATTTAAGGCCTTTTTAAAAAAATCAACTGATAGGGCTGCCTGAGTGGCTCAGTGGGTTTAAGCTTCTATCTTTGGCTCAGGTCATGATCTCAGGGTCCTGGGATCAAGCCCCTCATGGGGTTCTCTGCTTATTGGGGAACCTGCTTCCCCCCGCCCTGCCTGCCTCTCTGCCTACTTGTGATCTCTGACTGTCAAATAAATACATAAAATCTTTAAAAAAAATCAACTGATACAATTTATCAAGATATAAGAGCAGCAAGAATTATAATTACTGGCTTAATAAATTTAATTCTTTTAATATTAAAACATATATAATTTTTAGAAGAAATTTGTAGACCAGAAAAAGGGAGTAGGAAAGGGACAAGAAAGGTCAAAAATAATCCTGAAGAAGAATGAAAGCTAAGAACTCTACAGGGTGTCAAAGATGGAGTTAGCAAAATCCATACGGAGCTAAAACAATTAAAACAGTATGGTATTGTTACAAGATCGAAAAATGGACCTTGAAACTAATAGAGTCCAGAATGGTCATATATGGATGGTCATCTGACATATAATAAAGAGACACCATGATGCAATAGGGAAATAATGGTATACTGAATACAATACGCTGGATCTATTGGATATTTTTTTTTTACAATCATTTTTTTTAAATTTTTTATTTTTTATAAACATATATTTTTATCCCCAGGGGTACAGGTCTGTGAATCACCAGGTTTACACACTTCACAGCACTCTCCAAAGCACATACCCTCCCCAATGTCCATAATCCCACCCCCTTCTCCCAAACCCCCTCCCCCCAGCAACCCTCAGTTTGTTTTGTGAGATTAAGGCTCAGTTGGGAGACCCTTAGACTGAAGATCTATTGGATATTTTTATGAGAAAAAGTTTCTTTATCATTTTTCTTTATCCTATATCATAAACAAAAATAGATTCTCCGTATATTGCACATCTAAATGCAAATAATAAGACTTTGACTATATTAGACACTATCATTATTTTCCAGGGTAGGCAAAGAAATTTTAAACAAAAAGCACTGATCATAAACAAACAATAGATATGTCAGACATTAACATTAAGGGGTTTTGCTCCACCAAACTACAGTGAGAGTGGAAAAAATAATAGAATGGAAGGGAATATTAATAAAATATGTATCTGACCAATAAATAAATGTTTCTAGGATGTGTGTTTGCACAAATTATTAATAAAATGAAAATCAAAGCATTATACAATGAATAAAAATTGCAATAGGCACTTCATAGAAGATGTTCTGAATTGACTAAAAACATGAAAAAGTGTTTATTATTTATTTTTATTTTTTTAAAGATTATTTATTTATTGATTTGGGAGTGAGCAAAAGCAAGAGAGATCACAGAGGGAGTGGGAGAAGGAGAGTCACTGCTGAACAGACAGTCCAGTGCAGGGCTGGATCCCAGGACCCTGAGATCATGACCTGAGTGGAAGGCAAATGCTTAAACAACTGAGCCACCCAGATGCCACGTGAAAAAGTATTTAAAGTGATTACTCATTTAGGGAAATGCCAGTTAAACCCATAAGATATTATTCCAGGAATAGAAAAAAGTCAGATAATACCAAGATTTAGAACAGATATTAAGAACCTAGAGCTCTCAAGCACTGAGACCAGGAGTGCAAATTGATTGGTGCAAAGACTTTAGCCTTCTGAAGTTGAACATAACTCCAGGATCTGAGATTTTCCCTCAAGAGCATCTCAACAGAGATGGCTAAGCATGTTCTCTATAAGACATGTATAGCAATGTTCATTTCAGGTCATTTCATGATGCCAAAAGCTAGAAATAAAACAGTGTAACAGCTTTAGAATGGCTGAATAACACATGGTTTCTTTCTACAATGTCAAACGAGGGTACTGAGAATTAACAAACTTCTACTGTAAAAGAATACATGGATAATCTCACAGACAAGTTTTGTTTTGTTTTTTTTAAAGGTGGGGGAGACATATAAAAGCACATTTTATATAAAATTCAAAAACAAGCCAAATAATTTAAGGGTCTGGATCTCAGGATAGTATATACTGGGGGTGGGGGGCAGAGAATAACCGTAGTAAGAGAGCCCCCTCTGGGGGTCCAGGAATACTGTACTTCTTTACGTGTTGTTAGAGATTTGTTCACTTTATAGAATGTAATTATTCATACAGTTATTATGATCTGTGTACTTGTTTTTTCTGCATGTTATACTTCTATAAAATGTTAATAAAAATGTTATATCAAAGTATAAGAATACCCCTGAAGGCATGAAACCTGAGCTTACAAAGAGGATGGTATGGCAGGTAAATTTCTCCATTTTATAGTAAGTACTCAGACATGTTCTAAGTTTATTACTGGTTATTTGCCCCTGATGAGAAAGCAGAAAGCCAGCCAGAAGAAATACTGAACAAGTCTCAAAAGAATGGTAAAGGGAGAAGACTTGAAAGAACTAATAGAATCCTTAAACTGATTTGTACAGTTTTCCTTTGTCACCATGTTAAAAAGGTCAAGGAATCATGTCCCTCTGATTGCAATTGCTGCAACGTCTTCAAGTCTGTTGGAATAATTTAGTCATTTTACCATTAACATTTGCAACCTTGCACAAGGATGGTTTGAATACTTGCAAGAGAATAGCATTTATGAACCTTAGAAGTATTATGTAGATACAAAGTATAAAAGGAATCTTAAGAAGTAAAATTAAAATATGAAATTTCTTCAGGAGAGAAGTTGTATTTGCAACATATAAAACTATCTATTTTGAGTGGCAATAAATTTAGCTCTATCTAAAAAATTTTGCTTAAGAAAGGTATCTCTTTGGAAGCACTTAATTCTAATACTATATAAAACAAAGTAACTTCAGCAACCTCCCTGCATGGAGGGGGAGTGGGGAACAGGAGGAAACTTGTTTGCAGTCAGAATCAAAGTCTAAGACAGAATTTTCCATACACTGGATGGGACATAGATGATTACATTGGTTATTAGTGAAAATTAGATAAAGTTATGGCATTACAGTGTAATCTAACCATAAAAAATTCATAGGTGGATTCTAGGCAGTGGTTGTGAATAACAAGAAAGGAAATATTCCTTCAAGTTAAAAGCTTTCAAAAGCCCACTCAGTTTTTGGGGTCTGGCCAAGGAGCCTATGATTCCCAATGGGACCCTGGATAACAGGGGGGCTAAATATAACCACTAAGGAATTATGCTAATCCTAGCAGTTGCTAAAGAGGAAAAAAGAAAGGAACATGTGTATTGTATGAAAAATCTGGGACACTGTTGGGTATCAGAAAAATGGCAGGATAACTCCAAATACCATTAACTGAAAAGCTGGCACAATGGACAGGATTGTTATAGGTCCTGAGAAGGACAGGCACCACAGGAGGAGGCTTCCAAACCTGGATGGCAAGGACTGAAAAAGCTACTGGGTGTGTATGTGTGCATGTGTACACACGTGATTTTTTCTGTACATTTTTAGACTTATATCAACTAGGATGCATTTGCTGATAAAATTGCAATTATCTTGGGGTGCCTGAGTGGCTCAATGGGTAAAGGGTCTGCTTTTGGCTCAGGTCATGATCCTGGGGTTCTGGGATTAAGCCCCATATCAGGCTCCCTGCTCAGCAGGGAATCTGCTTCTCCCTCTCCCTCTGATCCCCCCCCCCACCTCTGCTTGTGCTCTCAATCTCTCTCTCTCTCATTCTCTCAAATAAATAAATAAAATCTTAAAAAAGATTGCAATCATCTATGTATGAATTAACCAACTGATATTTTATTGAGAGCCTTACTGTTCCCTTAGAGATATCTTTTTTTAAAAAAATTTTCTTCCTATCAACTGTTTTTAAATGTCTCTGTCAGTTCCAAAACACTAGGTTTCATCCAAAGCAAGCTAAACTTTGAGTCTACCTTGTGTTGTTCTTTTATCTAAAAAGCTAACACATGAAAGAACATTTTGCCTGTGTTTAATTGAAAAAAAAATGGTGCTAATGAATAAACATCTTGTTTTTCAGTCTCTGGACAATGTTAATAGAAGCTTGAAAGAAGAGCAAACTAATGAGTCTCGCCACTAAATTAAACACGTAGGCATGGCCAGATGCAGTTACAAAGACACACCCTGACAGGAAAGCACAGGTGTTTCCAAAATAAGTCCACCTGCTGTGGTGTCAATACCCAACAAAACTGATGACTGTCTGGGTATGATCAAAGAGTGAAAGGAGAAATTCACATGTAGTCTCAGAAAATGTTCAATAATATCCCCTTGACTGTTCTCCTTAGGAGCCTAAGACAGCTCTTCATTCTTGTGGATTCTTATGTACAAATGGGTGTTCCTGAGTAATGCTTTCCCTTTGGGCTTATTCAAAGCAAGGGCATGTCTTGGTGGGTGGCTTTTGTTCATGTTTAATATCATTAGATCATTCTTTGAAATCTAGCAATTCAAGAACTACTATGGCCAAATTAGGAGACGAGTCTTACACTAATTCTTCTACTAATTAACTATTGAATTCATAAAATTCACTTAACCTCTCTGGATTTTCTCAGGTATAAATCCATGATCCTTGGATTTTGGAAATAATGGCCCATTCAAAAAATTTTAATACAGCATACTAGCATATATTTTAAAATCTTATTTTATTATTAGGGGCATTAAAACCAACGAATATCTGGGGCTATTAATTTAAGTTCCTGCTCCCCTCTTAATCATGTTGTCATGTTATTTCCCTCTCAGGCCATGAAATCAAAAAGAAAGTTACCACAAAACAAGTCAGCTTTATGGAACATTCTCTTATCAGACTTGCAGAAATGCCTTGAAAGTTTTGCTCGACTCCTAAGTAGTAGCACAGAATTACCATGTAAGCCCTCTACCTCCCTGATCGTTGCTGTATTAAACAGAGATCTGATCAGGAAGGAGGGGAACATCTTCAACGTTAAATAAAAGTATTTTTTCACCTTTCAAACTTAGTCTTCAAATACACTTAGGGTAAAATGATCTGAGACAAAGGAAATTATTAGAAACCTGATTGAGGATTTTTGAAATATGAAACCAAATCATATTCATATTGCGATTCATTTTTGCCATCATTTTCACTTCCTAGAATATGCAAATTTTAAATTCATTTAGCAGATATTACATGTAGTATCTATAGTAAGCCAGCACAGTTACAGACAATAAAGTGTACACAACAAAAAGTTGTCAGGCCAGGGTGTCATCAGGTTGAGTTAATAAATATAGTCCTATTTTTCAAATGATGTATCTTAGTAAGTGGTTGAAGTGTCTTGGAGGTATATGGTCTCAATATATCTCTACTCTACCCATGTATTTAAAAAATAAGTCAAATGAAATCAAAGCTGTTTTCAAAAATGGCTCTACAGTTAAATAAATAAATAAATTTATTTAAAAGTAATGTCTGTGACCTCACCTACAGTGCATAATAAAATGCTCTCACAGCCTCACTCACACATGGTTCTGTTAAAATGTGTTGTTTACAGTGACCTTCCTAACTAGACTGCAAGCTTTAGGAGGTCAGGAGAAATTGATGCCTTCATGAATTTGTATTTAATTTCTAGGCTCTTTATAGGCACATAGTAGGAGTTCACAAAAGTTTTTGTTAGACAAATGGCCTTTGAATTTTGATCGCTAAACTTTTGAGGATTTTTGATCTTTCAGTTATTTCTTCATGTTCTGTTTCTTTTCTTTGCTCCCTGCTATATCATCAATTCAAACACATGCCATACTTCAGGTTTCCAAGCACAATTTACGTTGGTCTATTCATCCTATCTCTTTTGAAGGCAATTTTAAAGCACAGAGCAGTTTAATGGAGAAGTTCAAAACATTTTGAATGGTAATCCCTTCCTAGCTGTTCTATACAGATTTTTAAACAACCATCTATAAAATGGTTATAAACACATATTCTTGATAAAGCAGCAGGGAGCATATGTATATATTTTTGAACTGTAATGCAATAAGAAGTTGAATGGAAGGATTTAATAGTATTCTTCAAAATGTGCCATGGGCATGTTGCCAAAATACTTAAGCAAATGGCTTTTTGTATCCTTTTCTACTGAGTCAATATTAGTAATTTTCATAAAAGCATCTTATACAGTCAGGAGAGTCATGAAAGCATTTTTGCCATGAACAGAATGAGCTTATGTGGAATATTGATTCTTCATGTCAAACACAGCTGGAGTGTTTCACCAGTAATTCCAGATCTAGCCTACAGAATAGCCTCACTGTCCCTCATACCTAGTGACTCAGAATACGATTGATTAGCAGGTACCTTAAAAAGATGCTACTCGAAGGCTGAGTCTATGCAATATCAAGGTAAATGGAGAGAATGGTTTAGTCATTTTTGAAAAAATTATGCTGAGGACAAACCAAAGCTGCCTTCCTTTCCTGATGTTTCCCTGGGAACAATAATCCACTTCTAAAGAGCCAGGTCACTGTTTCTTTCCCTTGATCCCACCGCAGATGACTACAGAGCATACCATTCTCTGTGATGGGATTAGGCATCTGTTACAAACAGATGGGCTACCCCAAGTAACACATAACAGGTAATAGCAAAGCAGAATGCATATTCCCCAATTCTCAGGGCTGATTTAGTTGAATGCTTTTCCTATGAGTATGCTGCTAAATTTTGTAGGAGTTTACTGCATTTTAGAGAATTGTCATGCTTCTGAGGACAGTTTAATGGGTCTTAACGTTTCGAGGTGTTTCAGAATTTCTTGACTTCTGGCTTGTATTTCGTCTTCAGGTTTTCTTTAACATTTGCCTATACTGTAATCATTAGCTGATTCACATCTTACAGTTTTGTTTTTATGAGACACTTAAACTCTTCATATTTACAAAGCTTGTTTTTTCTTTGGATTTACAGATAATCTGAAAGCGAGGCATCCTATGCTATGTTCACTGGCATTTTCAAAACATATATAATCATGTAATTGTTTCCTTATAGAATTCAAATCCTAATATATTTTCCATTGGAAATTATTAAATAGATCACTATATTATACTTATAAATATCCCCACTAACCATATGTGTTTAATGAGGGTATTTATATAATACACATATTTAAAATACATATTAAACATGAGATATATATTCTAATGTATGATGTATAAATACACACACACACACACACACACACACACACACATATATGATACATGGATTCGAGGTTACAAAGTTAACTTTGAGGGGTGCCTTGGTGGCTCAGTGGGTTAAGTGTCTGCCTTTGGCTCAGGTCATGATCGGGGTTTCTGCGAACCAGCTCCACGCCAGGCTCCCTGCTCAACCTGCTTCTCCCTCTCCCTCTGCTTCTCCCCTTGCTTGTACTCTCTCTCTCCCTCCCAAATACAAAAATAAAATTTAAAAATAAATAAATAAATAAATGAAAAAGAAAGTGACTTTGAAAATGTGTAAGTAAAAAAGTTCACTTTTTACTTCTGTGTTAATAAATTGTGGAACTGAGTTTGGGATAAAAACAGAAACATGAATGGCCTTCTTTATGTTATCTTTAAAAGCACTTCCTAAATATTTTTAAGTGTATGAGTTTGGAAGAAAGAAACAGATCCTCACTTTCTTCAGGCCTTCAAAGTTTCGGATCATCTATTATCACTGATGAAATACAGCATCATGACTAGCAATAGATTATCCCAATTCTTTCCACATTACCCTGTTCTATATTTATGAATATTTATCACCATTTAAAGTCATGTAAAGATTTCAGTGTGGGAAGGGAAAGAACATTAGGAAACATTTTCTGTGGTTTCCAAATTCTAAATTCCCAGTGGCAACTCACTCTTTGAATCAGAAGTAGAACAGTCACAATCACGTTACCATATGACAAACTGTCACTTCATGAGAAATAGAAGGTATTATTTTGAATCCACAATTCCACAGATATTTCATGTGCTGACCTTAGGAAAACATGTGTGATTTGTCATTTCCATGACATTGTAGAAACAAATCTACATCTAGTTGAATATATTTAAACTTGTGAATTTTTTTCTTTAAAAGATGAGAAAATAGTTTTGACATACACAGCTATGTGGAAGTATTTATATTTTATTATTAAATAGCTAACACTTTGGACTATGCTAAGACACAAAGCCTAAGTGGTAAGTGTACTCAATTTATTGAATAAAGAGTTTATGACAGCATATGAAAGTCTTTATTTTTAGGTTAATATGTTAATAAGTAATTTTTGAAATAGTGTAAATTATTTTAACTGTCACTGTTTTGAAATTAACAAAGGCAACTTTTGGAGAGCAGATATCAAAGGTAAAGAGATAGTTTCTCCCAAATTTAACCCTTAAAGAATAGATAACATAGCATTTATTATATGGCAGACACTGTGTTATGCAATTTTACAGACATTAACTAATTGTTTTATCTTCACAACAGTCCTATGAGATAAGTTGAAATGTTACTCTCTTATAGATGAGGAAGTGAAACAGAAGAGAACCATTAAGTGACCTACTTGCTCACTTATTTAATAAACAGCAGTTCAGTAGCAATACCAAGGTGTGAAATGAGGCAGGTTGGTTCCAGAATCTGCTACTCTTAGTGTTATCTGTGGTGACATACTGCTTTTTATTTCTGAGTAATTGTTGAAAGATACTTATATGGGTTGAACTGAGTTCCCCCCAAAAAGTACACTAAAATCCTAACCTTGGAATAGCATCTTTTTTGGAAGTAGGGTCATTGCAGATGTAACTGATTAATTAACATCACACTTCAGTGGGGTAAAACACTAATCCAGTATGACTGGAGTCTTACAAGGGGAGGAAAAGAGACACAGGAGCACACAAGGAGAACACAGCCATGTGAAATTGGAATGGTGCAAGCCAAGGAACAACAGGGATTACTGGCAAATAACAGAATCTAAAAGGAAGGATTCTTCCCCATGACTTTCAGAGGAAATGACAAAGATTTCCTACTGAAACCTTGATTTTGTACTACTAACCTCCAAAAAATGTGAGACAATAACTTTCTACTCTTTTAGCTAGCTTATTTGTGCTACTTTGTTACTGCAGCCACAGGAAACTAATACATACATGGACTGTAGCAATATGCAAAAATGTAATAAAGAGATAGGCAAGTGTAATCTTCCAAAAAGTGGACCTTAAATATTAGCAAGGTCTAGATAAAAAAACTTTGAGGCTCTCAAAGAACTAGAGCTTCTTACCTTTTTTCTTTTTAAATCCTACTAGAAATTAAGATGCATTCAGTTTTGAGAATAAACTTACAGTTTCTGAATATTCCTTGCTGAACTACATCAGGTATCTAATTTGCATCTACATACATGTACAACCTATAATAGAAATATTGAGAATGAAAACAGCATGTCTTCTCTTTGACTGGTATCTTTCTCCTCCCCCTCCTCTTCCTCCTCCTTCTCCTTCTTCTTCCTCTTTCTCTTTTTCATAATAGGCTGCAGGCAAATCTGGGTAAACTTTGGCATGGAGAGAGACATCATCTGGCTAGGATTGTTACGAATGATAGAATTGTCCTAGACTTCCTCCTTTTGGGTGAAGGTGGACTCTGCCCTTATTAACATAATTTTATGCTTTATTAATACAATATTGAGTATTTTTCTTGTAAGATATGGAATAAGAGAACTATGTCTTCTCTTATCACATTCGCTAATACTACAAACATTAGCAAATGTATTGAGGAAAAAAATTAAGAGAAATAAAGAACTTAAATGAATGGGCAGGTATACAATGATTATGGATTGGAAAACCCAATATTGTCTGTTTTCTTCCAAAGTGGTTCAAAACAATCTCATTTAAAACTCAGAAACCTTCTTTGTAGAAATTGGTACTGATTTAAAAAGTTATCTGAAAATGCAAATATCCTAAAATAGCCAAAATAGCCTTCAATTTAAGCAAAGTTGAGAGAGTCAGCAAGTTGATTTCCATACAAGCAATAGAACTAGAGTAATAGAGATATTGTACATTAGGGTAAGGATAGAAAATGTATCAATGAAATGAAATACAGAATACAGAAACAGACTCAAACATACATCATTTTTATAAAAGTTGCTATGGTAATTCAACAGTAAAGGGAGCACCTTTCAAGAAATAGGTCTGGAACACCTGGGTATCTGTATAAAAAAGAAAAGGAATCTCACACTCATACTTCAAAGGAAAAAATCAATTCATGGTGAATCATGGACATAAATAAAGCTAACATTTTAGAGCTTCTACAAGATAACATAACCAAACATGTTTGTGACCTTGAGGTAGATTTCTTAGCTTCACAAAAGCACTAACAATCAAAAAAGAACAATTGAAAACTGAAAAACATCAAAACTAAAATATCTGCTGATGTCACTCTGGCAAATGAATAGGCTAGCCGATGAATAAGATAAAATGTTTGCATTGCATATTTGATGAAGGATCAGATCCAGAATACATAAAGAACTTCTTCAAATCAGCAATAAAAAGATTTTAAAAATCTGGAATAAAACTTTGTCAAATTTTGCCAACCTGCCCATTTTCCAACTGGCCTGAGAGCTCAGGCTTATATCATGGATCTCCTGAATATAGGCCAACATGGCAGAGGTGGCCAACCCAGGACTACAGTACAGGGTAACAGAATTGCTTGGTAAATGACAGCCAGTGGTCACTCCATGTTAGGTTGGCTAAGGCATTCTGTCTTAGTCTCACTTGGCCCCTAGACTTTGTCAGAGTGCTATGATAAAACCATGCAGGGGCAGTGGGCCATGAGTGTGGCAGTCCACTGGTGCCAAGCCTTGAGCAGGAGAACGGTGTACTGTGCTGGCTCCACTTAACCCTTCAGAACCTTGCAAGTTAGTTATGCTGTTCATGGATGACTTGCCCCATGAAGCTCCATTATGCCTAGAGGTCTTTCCTGCATGGTAGCCACCATTGTGACCTAATATACACATCTGATCAAAACCTGGTTGATTGGGCAGAAACTACCAGAAACAATTTACAGAGAGATCTTCTATGGTTTTGAACTATTTACCAATAGGAAGGGTTCCTGGGACTTTATCAATAATCATCACTCATTGTTTTTAGCTCTGCCTTTGTTCACTGGGTGTCTTTTAGTTCATTTACCTGGGGAAAATTGGGAGGACCTTGAGATAAGCTCTCTCATCTCCAGAATTTTCTCAGTAGTTATCTGGCTTCTAGAGGAGACCAGACAACCCCCTTTCCCTTTGACACAGTGTGAAAAGAAAGATACAGATTCAGATTCCCTGTCTTCGTTTCCTGGGTGGTGACAGATGTCCATTAGGAGCAGTGGAGTTCTTCTTTTTTTTTTTTTTTTTAAAGATTTTATTTATTTATTTGACTGAAATCACAAGTAGACAGAGAGGCAGGCAGACAGAGAAGGAAGCAGGCTCCCTGCTGAGCAGGAGTCCCAATGCAGGGCCCAATCCCAGGACCCTGGGATCATGACCTGAGCATGTTTAACCCACTGAGCCACCCAGGCACCCCAGGAGCAATGAAGTTCTTTATCAGGATCACTACCCATGTCTTCCACAGATGAAGACCAACAGAGCTTGGGGTTCTGAAATGGATTGACAACCAACTTCCTGAAGACAATTCCATAATTTGGAATTATGTTTAGCATCTTTGAATTCTAAAGGAGAATCTTCCTTTATCAAAATGGTTACATTGTGTCTCCTCTGAGTTATAAACTGACCCCAAACATAGATCAGAGTTTTTGACCACAGGAATTACAGGAAATAAAGAAGCTTTTAAAAACTGGAAAACTAGTCAAAGAGTCTGACTCTGTAAAACTGAATAGAAGTCCACTGACTAGTGGTGTGTTAGAATCACAGATAAGTGTAAACTTACAATTCTGCTTATCTACAGAAAAGAGAGTAGGTGTTCCTTTCCACTGTTCTTAGAAATGAGAAGGCTCAGACTACTTTGACATCCAGCCTAATATCCCGGCAAACTTCTGTACAATGGGAAGGTTTCACAACATTATCTCATGATGGTATTTGGAAAAATCTTAAAATAAATCCCTTGTAGTGATTTAACTTATAAGGTACTTTATGGATAGGAAACCAGACACCAATGAAAGAACTTTATCATGATACCTAAAAGCATCATGTGGCTGAGGTCAAGAAGCAGACGGCATGTCCCACTCCACCACATGCACTTGGTGGCAGTTGATGCAAAGCTGTCATGAACCAAGGAAGGGCTCATTTCATAGTTTGACCCCAGACTATTCAAATAATTGTTCTGGAACTCATATTCTTTGTTGACTTCTGAGTGTACTTAGTGTAAATTAAGTGAAATATTTTAAGGCTTAAAGTTTTAGAGCCATCTTTCACCTAGAGTTAAAGCACCGCAGGCCTCGACTCTTGCATTTAGGAAAGCAGTTTTTACAATGATTGCCTAATTATGCCCTTAAGACCATCTCCTGATTGATTTTTACTCATTCATTATGTACAGTTCAAGGAGTCTGATTTCTTTACATTTGTAACTTGTTTTGCATCTTACTTAACCTGAAAACACATTATTTAGATAACTTATTCTGAAAATAGGTCCTGATAGCCTAGAGACATTCAAATGGAACCTTTGACACATAAACAAAAAAAAAAAAAAAAAGTTGTAATTGACTAAAACATTTCAGGATAACTGAAACTAGCTTTTAAGCTAAATTTCAGGTTTTTCTACCATGCATTCTATACAGCTTATAAAACTCTTACCTTTCAAATGTTGCTCATCTATGTCTTTAAAAAATATCATTGGATAATATCAAATTCTCAAATTGTCCATTCTGTTAAAATATGTGTATGCACATTTGATTAAGCTAGGCTGGAATTATTTTTCCTCTTAAACTTACTTTCTAAGGGGTTAGAAAACTTCAGACATTCATGAAAATAGATACAGAAATGGCCAAAAAGACATAAAATGTTTTAAATAACAGTAATCATCAGTAAAATCAACAGCAAAATCATCAGTAAAATAACAGTAATCATCAGTAAAAAAAAAATCAGTAAAATCATCAGTAAAACAGTAAAAATCATCAGAAAAATGAGAGTAAGCTAGCATTTCACAAACTCTAGAATGGTTAAAATAAAAAATCTTGACATTACCAAATGTTGGCAAATGGTTGAAGCAACTTCAATATATATTGCTGGTAGAAACATAAAATAACACCATTTTGGAGAAATTCTAGTGACTTCTTAGTAAGTTAAACATATATCTGGCCAACGTTCCACCAATTTCAGTTTAATATTTTCCCAAGAGAAATGAAACATATGCCAACAAAAATGCTTATGGTGGCCTTATTAAAAGTAGTACAAAAAGAAAAAGCCATCAATAGGATATTGGATAAATACATATTTTGGTATATTCATATAATAATATAAAAATGAACTACCAATATATGACAGCAACATGGATCAATCTCAAAATCATTATGCTGAATGAAAGAAGTAAAACTGAAAATAATGGAACATATATAATTCCATTTTTAAATTATAAGAACAGGAGCACCTGGGTGGCTCAGTCACTTAAGTGTCTGCTTCAGCTCAAGTCATAATCCCAGGGTTCTGGGATAGAGCCCCACATTGGGCTCCCTGCTCAGCAGGAAGCTTGCTTCTCTCTCTCCCTCTGCTGCCCACCCCACCCCCAGCTTGTGTGCTCTCACTCCCTGTCAAATAAATAAGTAAAATCTTAAAAATAAATGAATGAGTGAATGAATTCTAAGAACAGCAACAAAATTAATCCATGTTGCAGAAACCATAAAGTGGTTACCTCTTAGAGTTAGGGTTAGAGTTGGATGAGAATTGACTGGAATGGGGTACAAAGGGACATCTCTAGGTGATGAAAAGGATATATAATCTCTACTGAGTGGCAGTTACATGGATTTATAAAATTGTCAAAACTCATCAGTTGAAAACCTAAGATCTGTGCATTTTTTTTGTATAAAAACTATCACATTAAAAAATCAAATAGAGTAAATATCTTCTCTTATATTCCTATTTTAATGCTATACTAGAGCTCAGACCATGGTTTAACAACTGTAGGAAGAGAGGTAAAAAGAATAATTTCTCTGGATCCTTAGCTACAAAACCTGTTTATTAAAACAAATAAGGTACAATGATAGATGTCAGGGCTTTGTACTTGTCCAGATGGAAACCATCTACTTCGAGAGTTAGGAAGGCTACTATTACTCTAGAGGCTGTGCTTGTCAATTTTTCATTCATAAGGCAAACCTAGAGCTCAAGTACCACTTTACCCAGTTAATCTGTGCCTAATGACTTGCTTGATTTTGCTGTTCAGAATTCTATTAATTTTTCAAGTATGCCCAAAATAGTCAAAGTATGCTTGCTGCACCAAAAAAGAAAAATATATATATATGTATATGTATAGGTATAGGTATTGGTATAGGTATATAAAAATGTTGCCCCCTCCATTCAGCAATTTTAATTACAACAGGAAGAAAATAAGAGCTCGGCTGAATTCTGGAAGACTACACAGAAACATTAAGGAATTTATGCAATTTTTCTGGCATTGGTTCATTATTTGCCAAGTAGGCAAGAGCCTCAATACAGCCAGAAACAGCTCCCAAATGGGACTGGTTAGGCACGTTATATCTTAAATAACAATTGTGCCCGGCTGTTGGAAAGCCTCCCAAATGTGACCAGCGGGGAACATTAGATCTTAAATAACAACCATGCCTCTCCATTTAGAGAATAAATCAGTGTTTAGAAGAAACCTGTCCATGCAAGTACACTGTGATTAAAATTAAGTGAAATTAAGTGTAGTGTGATTGGATGGATTTTTTTTTTTTTTTTAGCAGTTTGTACAAAATGGCAATAGCTCATATAACCAGGCTAGAAGTACTTTCTTGAGACATTGTGCATGCAAGAAATGTTCTGGCCGCCTAGGTACCCTAAGGGTTTTTAATTCTATAGTGTTTGCTGCTTTGCACTGAAAATGTTATGCAGGTCAGTTCTATTGAATAAAAGATTCATTTGCATATAATTATTGATTATTTGTTACTCAATCTAAGCTAAATGCAGAGATTTTCCAGGACTTCACTGCTTAAACCTATACATTTATGTTGTGCATGTCGTGTTCATAACAATACCTTCAAATTATATGGACCATTTCTTCGGAGGAGCTCAAACTTACTAATATGTGATCAGGATGACTTTCCTTTTTCAAAATGGTAGTGACCTATAGCAAGTGTATGAAAAGCATATTTAAATAATCTCAAATCAATGAGGGTATAATTAAAGCCCCTTCCCAAACAGCTGGTCCAGGAATGCTGCATTACTTATGTGCTAGACATTGTGTTTATGTAACTCATGTAAAATTGTAATTCTAAGCATGAGTAGATCGAAAAAGCCTCTAGGGGCATTTGTGCCAAAGTTCCCTTCTAATAGCTATATATCTGTGAACTCCAAAAAGTCATGGATTCCACTTACCTAAAACACTATGAAGGTGAACTTTACTGAAGAAAAGAGCATACAGTAGGAGATGGGGTCTATTCGAGACTCCACGTTCTTGCATGTCTTGATGTTGTCCAGCTGATGCCTGAGTGAGGACAGATCTACCAGTCCACCATAGAATGTACCAATTAAAACTCAGCTCATGAGAGAAGAGCATGACCATGACAATAAGTCTCAAGAGTGAGAATGAAGCCCAGCAGAGAAAACTTTGATTTGTGACATGGCAATGTAAGGATTAAATGTAGCTAGACTACACCAGAGGGGACCCTGAATGGCTAAGGGACACGAGAATGAACTAAAAAACAAAAGATTTTGAGTCTGGTTAGAAAAATTCAGCTAGTAATAGGAAAATGTAACTGATCTTAGAAAGATAGCTTAGCTAACTTGGTACTTTACCTCACCTTGCCTCTTTGGCTAATGTTCTCTCTATTGGTTTTGAGTTTCCAGAGCACTGATTTTCTTTGTCCCTATTATAACATGCTTCCTCTATCCTGTCTTTACACTTCAAAATCCCCCCCCTTTTTTTTTCCCACAATCCCATTCTTAAGTGGGGCCATGGGAAATTTATAAGGAGCCAGGACATCTTTCTGAAGAAAACTATGAATAAGAATAATGTCTAAACACTCTACCTGATATTATAGCTGAACTGGTGAGTTGTGAATACTTTAAAAAATACTATAATACTACCATCAATTGGACAACAAAGAAGAAATAGATAAATTCCTGGAAGCATACACTCTTCCAAGACTGAATAATGAAGAAACAGAAATTATGAATAGAAGGATTATTTGTATGGAGATTGAATTGGTATTCAAAAACCAGCCAATAAACAAAAGTCCAGGACCTGACAGCTTCACTGATGAATTTCACCAAATAGTGAAGGGAGATTTAATATCTAGACTTCTCAAACTCTTCCAAAAAACTGAAAAGGAAGGGATGCTTCCAAATTCACATTACTAGGGGAGCATTACCTTAATACCAAAACTGGAAAAGGACACTAGAAAAAAAAAGAAAGAAAATGACAGGTCATTATCTCTGATCAACATAGATGAAAAAATCATCAACAAAATAATAGCAAACAGAATTCATCAATACATTCAAAGGATCATACACTAAGATCAAGTGGGATTCAGTCCAGGATTGCAAGTTTGGTTTGATGAACATAAATCAATCAACATAGTACACGACTTAACAAAATAAAGGATAAAAATCATATGATCATTTCAATAGATTCTCAAAAATTGACATAATTCAACATCCATTTATTGATAAAATCTCTCAACAAATTTCAAGAGATACAATCTTCCAGGGGTACCTGGAGGACTAACTAATGCTCACTTAACTAGCGCTCAGTTAATTAAGTGTCTGCCTGTGGCTCAGGTCATGATCTCAGGGTCCTGGGATGGAGCCCCAAGTCAGGCTCTCTGCTCAGCAGAGAACCTGCTTCTCCCTGCCCCTGCCACTCCCACTGCTTGTACTCTCTCTCTGTGTCAAATCAATAAATAAAATCTTTAAAAAAAGGTAGATATAACCTTCCAGTTATAAAATAAATAAGTCATGGAGATGTAATATCCAGCATGATAATTATTATATTGCATATTTGATAGTTGTTGAGAGATCTTTCTTCAAAGTTCTCAATTAATTAATTAAAATTAATTAAAATTATCAAGGAAAATAATTTTTTGGAAATATGTATGAGGGTGGTGGCTGTACTTATTGTGATGATTGCTTTGCAATGTATACAAACAGTGAATCATTATATTATATACCTGAAACTAATATAACTTTAAAGTCAATTATACTTCAATAAAAAAACTTAAGTACCAAAAATAGACGATATGATTTCTATGATAGCTCATTATTCTTACGATCAATATGCATAGCACCAAGAATTATGGAGAGGGAAAGAGAAAACTATTATATATATTTAAATTGTACTTAAAATTAATCTGATAAAGATATTTCCTCTCTTCTTAATCCTTCAGCCCTGTTCAGATTTCCTGTATTAGAGAGGCTATTATTTTTAGCACTGTTTGGCAGTGTAAATCAAAGTTAACCTACAATGGAAAAGTAGGAATCTTTCAATTTCTGTAATCACACTTTCTTTCTGTATGCTCTTATATGTGTATATTTATACACAAATGCTTTAGACATATTCCAATGACCTAATATGTATAAAACAAAATTTAAAATATAGAAATTTTACAGTATGAGAAAATACAAATTAAATCAATTTCTTTATTAATGATAACATTTTGTCAAAAAAATATTAATATTTATCAGTTATGATAATAATGTAATTTAAGTCCTATTTTCAAAAATATAGATGTAGGGGTGCCTGGGTGACTCAGTGGGTTGGGGCCTCTGCCTTCGGCTTGGGTCATGGTTCTGGAGTCCTGGGATCGAGCCCCGCATCAGGCTCTCTGCTCAGCGGGGAGACTGCTTCCCCTCCTCTCTCTCTGCCCACCTCTCTGCCTGCTTGTGATCTCTGTCTGTCAAATAAATAAAGAAAATCTTTAAAAAAAAATTGATCTACATTGAGTTTATTCTGATATTTGATTTTAATATCTATAATGACTGGAAAGGTATCTAACAAATACTGATGAATTTAATTGAGACAAACTTCACAAATTATAATACTCATTTTACCCTCCAATAATTACATTAAGTATGTATGTGTGTGATTCTGCAATAGCTTACATATAAATGATGTGGTAAATGCATTTCATTCGTGGTTCTACCAAAATCCTATGATAGAATCCCTATTGTTTGTTGGATTTTAATATTCTTTCTTTTTCTGAATTCTAGTTAAAGCAGAAATACTATTAATGGTTTCACTTTTTTTAGTTTCTTCATAAAATCCAGTTTTCATCAAAAAAGTGGTTTTCAATTTAACCTACACTTTCTCAAGCTCATCTTTCCTTTAGAAGGATGTTAAAAAAGTAGTTCACACATTTTCTATTGAAAAAGCATCAACAAATTCCATAAAATTCCAAGCTTCCACCCTCTATTTTACTCTTAGGCTCAAAAGCAGCATAAAATATTTCATTAAGTAGTTTTTATAAGGTAATAAAACAATACTATCAAATGGCTTTAAATACTACTAATATTGTAGAGTTTATCAGTATATTTTGCTTGTTTACTTACATAAATATCTTATTAATTATGATATCATGATTAGGTATTATCATCTAATAGTTCAAGGTAAGGTTCATCATTTTTTTTTCTTTCTTTTTTTTTTTAATTAATTTTTTATTTTCAGCATAACAGTATTCATTATTTTTCACCACACCCAGTGCTCCATGCAATTCGTGCCCTTAATAATACCCACCACCTAGTACCCCAACCTCCCACCCCCCACCCCTTCAAAACCCTCAGATTGTTTTTCAGAGTCCATAGTCTCTCATGGTTCACCTCCCCTTCCAATTTCCCCCAACTCCCTTCTCCTCTCTAACTCCCCATGTCCTCCATGCTATTTGTTATGCTCCACAAATAAGTGAAACCATATGATAATTGACTCTCTCTGCTTGACTTATTTCACTCAGCATAATAATCTCTTCCAGTCCCGTCCATGTTGCTACAAAAGTTGGGTATTTGTCCTTTCTTTTTTTTTTTTTTTTTTTTATAAACATATATTTTTATCCCCAGGGGTACAGGTCTATGAATCACCAGGTTTACACACTTCACAGCACTCACCAAAGCACATACCCTCCCCAATGTCCATAATCCCACCCCCTTCTCCCAAACCCCCTCCCCCCAGCAACCCTCAGTTTGTTTTGTGAGATTAAGAGTCACTTATGGTTTGTCTCCCTCCCAATCCCATCTTGTTTCATTTATTCTTCTCCTACCCACTTAAGCCTCCATGTTGCATCACCACTTCCTCATATCATCATTATCATTTTTAATAGAAGATGGTAAACTTTATTTCAAATTGTCTTCATAATGATTTGGATTATAATGCCTTACATCTCATCAGATCTTAACAGATCATCATTGACTTTACATCTATATTAGGTAATAAAAGACTTCTTGGAGTATGAGATACCTCTATTCTGCTAAGTTTCACATTGTAGACTTGGCTTTATTGTTTGGATGACCCTGATTATCCCTTGTAGCATTAGCAAATGGAAGATTTTGCTTCAGTACTGATCTTCAGGGTATTGGAGGCTGGGGCGGGTATTTCCATCTATGGTCTGTATTTAAAGAGTTAGTATTAGGCTTAGGTCAGGGGATATAATGGGGCAGCTCATTATTTCTAGCTATTACCAATAGTCTAATAACATATCTAAGAACTAGGTTTGAGTCTTTTCCCTCTCCATCATTTACTCAAAAGAAACTTCCCCTTAGATCATAAGGCTGAACTGGAAAGTTATCAGTGCGACTTAGATAGGTGACATAGAAATAGATGCTTCTCTCAACATGTTTATGCATGCCTCCTGGGTCTACTTGATATGCGCTTTTTTTTTTAAGGATTTTATTTATTTGTTTGACAGAGAGAGAGAGAGAGAGATCACAAGTAGGCAGAGAGGCAGGTAGAGAGAGGGGGAAGCAGGCTCCCCGCTGAGCAGAGAGCCTGATGTGGGGCTTGATCCCAGGACCCTGAGGTCATGACCTGAGCCAAAGGCAGAGGCCCAACCACTGAGCCACCCAGGCGCCCCTGTGTTTTTCATTATACCATGGATTTTTACTATACCCATCCAACCCTAAAACATGTTGAGAATGTCCATTGGTCTTCTGGGTCTGAGTAACATTCTGCAAATGGAAAATAGTGTGTTTCCAGAACCTTACAGGTACATGTTGCAATTCATCTATGAATGTTTACCAGGGACTCATCTACCCCAGACACTTTCAGCACCTTTACATATACTGAAGATAAACTTACAGACTAGACCTGCTGTGTAACTCTCTCTTGCCCTGCATCACATTTGGACAGGCAGTCTCACTTGTTAATTAATTCAGAACAGAATTTCCAGGTATGCAGCTTACAAACTCCAAAGAAGCCCATTATGCCTTATTATCCTTTCTTAGTTGATGGAGATATGAAGTGTAGCAACTTGTCCTTTATTTCAGAGGGAAGATCCTGGCATGCTGCAGCCATTTAACTCCTAAAACCAATGTAACAGGTTCTTAAATCTTCAATATCCACCTACCATAGATAGTAATTATGATGGTAGATGGTAATTATTTCCTAATAGAGCATCTAGCACATTTTATTCTTTCTGCTCATGGAATTCAATTACCTAATATCATTAATATAATGGACTGATATGATGTTCTGGTGAATAGTAAGATGATCAAGATCTCTAGTATTCTACCCTTACAAAGAGAGGAAAGTTAACAGAGCCCTGAAACTAATAAATTAGAGCCCTGCTTTCCAATTACAGTTTAACTGATTTTGATTCTGTCTTTCTATTGGAATCAAGAAAAACATTTGCCAAATAGAGACATGTAAATCAAGTGGTGGAAGTTTTGTTTTCCTGTTGCAACAGCTGATCACATTAGCTATGATGGAGCTATACCCTCACTGGGCATGTAATACTCTATAGTCATCTGCCCTATCCATCTGATTTTCATCAGTATCACAGAGGTAAATTGATATGATGGACTCTACCATAATTGCACTCTTCAAGTTTTTGTTGATGGAGTCAATGTCTGCATATTTGTGTGAATAAGATATTACTTCTGGTTTATTACCATGACTTGAGTGAAAGGAAGTTGTAGAAGCCTCCCCTTCATCTCTTCTATCATAATGCCTATAGGGAACTGACCCTCACTCTACAGGTGAGGGTTACACCAACTTTTAAGTATATATAACCAAATCTTGTGTTTGTAAACCAGAGAAATATTCACAGAATGGATCATCTCTGAAATAGCTTTGGCTTAGTTTTCCATTTATTACGTAAGTTCCTATTTAAGTCAATGACTACAAGGGCACTTTCAATCTTTAGTGGTGTCAAGTCAAAACTCTTTTCTAAGAGGTATTAAAAAATCTGGATATTCCTCCTTCCTTAGTACATACCCATTCTAGCAAGAGGGTATTGATAGATTCCTCTTAGGAAAACTTAAACGATTATTTACTATGTGTACATGTAGCAGAATTACTGGAACTTTCCTCAAGAGAAAGACATTCTAAACAAGGGGGTATGGGTCTCTGAATTCACTTGTATCTGGAAAATGGGCAAGTGACAGCAGCAGCTAATATCAGTTTCTGTTTGCTAGCATGAATTATAATATTATTTTGTAAACTGAGCAATTTTCTAATTGATTAACACTCTATCTTGCCCCTACTGACACCATGATCTAGTAGCCATTACCCTAAATAGTTATAATTTCCACTTTTCTGTACTGCCTAAGAGGTATCAACTTAGAACTTTGGGTAATTTTGTAGATATGTGTGCCATATACAACCTTTTTAGTTCTCAGAAGAACCAACAATCTGTGACCTACTCCCAACAAAAAACATTCTAGGGATCATGATACATAAGATAATAATTAGGGTTAATAATAATTAGGGTTAGTGGGTTTTCTTGATAGCCAAAAACTGGGATATAAGAATAAAGAACAGTAATTTTAAATATCTAGATATCTTAAGGTATAATTACTTAATTTTTGACCCTCAGAATTATTGTACTTTTCACATGTCATGCTGTTTTTTCTCAGAAACATGCTGCTGTCTCAGAAAAGACAAAATGTCCACTTTAATGCTTTGCTACCATTCCCTCGAAATTATAAAGTATTTGGGGTAGATTAGCATATCTCCTAAAACAATGATTTTCTTCACAATCTTTCATGTATTATTTAGAGAGATCTCTAATGTACTCATTTATATCCCTAAATGTATTCATCTAGATCTTGTCGTGTAATAATTTTTTTTTTATTTTATTAAGTCCTGGCTATGTTAGTTGTTTTTTAACCAACTGTTTCTACCAGGAAAAAGAAACCTTTATTCTTGAACTCACTACAGAGGAAGCAAGGAAAGTTGACCAGTTAACAACTGAGACAACTTGAAAAAAAAACACAAAGTAATACGCAAATCAATGTAAAACTACAATTAGATAATATTTGCCATATTAAAACCAAGAGCAAAAATATTCTATTCCTAAGAAAAATACATCTCAATTGTATTCTCTTTGATTTTAGAGCGTGGCACATAACATTATAGAAGAAATTATTTATAGTGAGCTTATGTAAATAAATTTTGATGTTATTGCATATGGATGCTTATAAGCAGAAATAAATTTTATGATCCCATAATATATCTAGTTACTTGTGGCATTTTATCAGTGCAAGTTATAGATTCATATCTGTTGACACTCAAAAAAATGCACTGTTAGGTAAGTTGTGCAGTAATAAATTAGAGTTTATTTTTAAAGAAAAATAAAATATTGAAGTCTGTGACAATCATTATTGCATCAATTCTACAAGTTACATGATTTATCAATAGTATCTGATTTATGCAAACATTTCTATGTTTTTCTTTCTATATTATTTTCATTACTTAAAATCTGCATCAGAATAAATGAAACAGGTGCAAATACGAAGTATCAAAACTCCATATAAAATATTAATAAACTTGAACAGATCAGAGGTTACTGGAAATTTAATTATACTCTACTGCCTTTTTCTAGATTTTTCAACTTCAGCTTAGACATCCTCATGGGTCTACATCTCTGTACTCACCTCTATCAACTCCTCAAACCACACTTTGACTTTAAGCCCATTATGAACTGAGAGTGGGAGAAGAGATGGTTACCAGAGGGGAGGGGGATGGGGGATGGGTGAATAGTTGAAGATTAAGAGTACATTCATCTTGCTGAGAACGGGGTAATATATGAAACTGTTAAATTACTCTATTATACACCTGAAACTAGTATAACACTGTATGTGAACTATACTGGAATAAAAATTTTTTAAAAAAGAAGAAATGAAACTGAAACCTGGAAGTTGAAGACTAAATGCAATATCTGGCACACAATGACTCAAAAAATAATCCTGTGGAATAAATAAAGGGATCTGACTGATGTTAATAAACAAACTCACGCTTTCAATAACTATTATTATTAGAAAAGCGCAAAAAATAATGACCTAATATAAGCCCAAAAAGTACTAAGAACATTCCCATATGTCCTTGCCATGGCTTATAATAAATATGACTTTAAAAACATTTGCAGCTATGTCTATGACAATGACCATGATAATATAAAATGTAAAAGAGGAACTGAAATAAAGATAATTAGAAGAAATGACAATAAATTCATCTAAAGTATCTTTCTCGTAAGGTGATTTTCTTTTATATAACAATTAAGTTTTTTTAATATGTTAATTACCCACTTACTAAAAAAGCACAGAGTCATTACCCATGTATTGCCATAGTAACTTTTTTCATTATTTTTTGCGTGTATTTAATCAATATAAATAAACAAAATCAATATAAGATATCATAAAATAGAAAAGCATCAGTTCACATACTTCCAGAAAAGAGTTAATTCAATTTAGTTTTGTCCTTAGTTGTTATTGACGGGTGGAATTTGAATATTAACCTTTCCAGCATCTAGAGAAAAGAGCTGTCTTCAGAGCTAACTATCTTTTCAGTGGAAGCACCAAGTGTGGTTTATGGGAAATTTTGCAGCCGCCATTTCCCATTAGGCACATGGAAAAGTAAGTGAAAACCGTAGTGCGCTGTATCAGTGCAAGTTAAGCCTCTAAGCTTCCCCTCTTTCCAGACCATGTTGGCTATATGGTGAGTCTTTACATTTCATAATCCTCACTCAGCAGCAGATAAACCACCAGCTTAAGTAGCAACAGGTGATGTTTCAGCACGTCAGTCACCCCAGCAATTCTCTCTTTGGTCTCTGTTTACTCAAGTTTTCACCCTCTCTACTGTGATAGTCCCATTAGCATACAAGAGCGAATTTATTGCTGCCGTCTTTAAAAAACAAAACAAAACAAAACAAAGTATCAATAAATAAAATCTCCTCTTTTGATGGCTCCATTTTTCTTATGCCCTATAAAAAATCTTTGTAAAAGATCTGTCAGTGCCAACTATCTCTTTGCCCTTTGCCCACTCCAGTCAGGATTCAGTCCCTACCTTTCCACTTGGTAAGTGGGCAATGCTCTCCTGTACTCCACTGAGCTTAACCTAAGCTGAGTCAGCTCTTTTTTTTAGCTAGCTCTCCGCTAAGCTGGGGAAGAAAATGAGTCTGAGTCTCCAACATAAGGGCAGATGTTTCTGGGCTCTGCTAGCACATTCCCTCAGCTTGTCTGTTGTGAAACCCCCAACTGAAGCCTGCCCGTATGTCTTCTGGATGTATTTGGGGGCTCAAGTCTCTTTTGTTCATATGATCAACTTCAATAATCTACATTTTATTAAATTTCCCCTTCCCATTTCATATACTATCACATCTTCTTCCTTATATTACCTTCCAAATAAACGACTGTGCTAAATCCTTATCTCAGGTTTTGTTTCCAGGGAAATCTAAAAGTATCATCTATATTTCTTCTCATCTACTAGATGTCTAATTAATGTATTTTTGTTTAATTCTACCCCCTCTCTTTCAACAATAATGCAAGTTCCATAAGGGAAAGTTTATTGCCTGTTTTGTTGTTGCTGATAATAGTGTCTGGCACACTATTTGTAGGCCATAATTTGTTAAATGAGTGAATAAAACTAACAGAGACATCAATATATCCACAGTGCCAAAAACAGGTGGATACTGGCTTTTGTTTGTTTGTTTTTTTCCTAAAGCAAGACCTGTTATACTGTGTAGACTATTGAAATTGTGGCAATAAATATAGTATTCTTCATGGAAAATGGAATATTGATAAATTACAGAGATCTTGGGGACACGTGGGTGGCTCAGTCCGTTAAGCATCTGCCTTCTGCTCAGGTCATAATTCCAGGGTCTTAGGATCAAGTCCTGCATCCGGCTCCTTGCTCAGCGAGGAGCCTGCTTCCCCCTCTGCCTGCCACTCCCTCTACTTACGTTCTGTTTCTCTCTCTCTCTCGCTGTCTCAAATAAAAATAAAATCCTTAAATAAATAAATAAATAAGAGAAATATAATATAAATTACCGTTTTCACTTTAATAACTCAGTACTTTTCAACTTTTAATAACTGTAATTGTGTTCTAAGTTACCAAGGTCTTATTCTGTAATTCTAAAATTTATATAAGCCAGTGGTGTTTCTATATTTTTTCTTCTACTTATAGTGACTTATCTGAATAATTACTAAAACTTCTGCTTATAGGATAAAATAGAGTTGGCTTTAATACTTCACCTATTTTCATATAATCTTTGTATAGGCAGTGTATTTTCATAAATATCCAAAATCACTTAATTTTTTTTTTGAAAGCACATATGATATAGTTTGGACTTTATTTAGTGAATATTGTCCTGATAGCTATTTAGATTATCTCCCTTTTTCTTTTCAAATAATGCTACAAAAGTATCCAGATATCCATCCATGTATATTTGCTGTTGGCACATAATTTTTATTTTTTAAAGTACTGTTGCTAGAGTGGAAAGATTTATATTGAATTTAAATTAAAAAAATTGATATGTGCTATAAAATTACCCTTTTAAAATATGATATCCATTTGTGATGCTACAAAAATGTGGATAAATAAGCTACCCCTATACTATCAACACTACTGGATAAAATAATTTTTTTTTTTTGCCAATGTGATAGAAAAAAATATGCAATTTTCCAGTAGTTTAACTTACATTCCCCTGATCACTAACAATAAAACTGTGCATTAATATTCTATTTTCTGTGAATTTTTGCTAATATAGCAGCGGCCTTCTTTCAATGGGTCTTCCTACTTGCTGGGAGCTATAAAGTTTACATAAATGATCACAATTCTCTTAACAACTTTATAAGATAGTGGCTATTATTAACACCATTTTACTTAAGAAACTGATAGAAGTAAATCATTCCGAGTTGCACAACAAACCACAAAGTTGAACTGAAGAACCTTAGCTCTGGAACCCACACTCCTAGACGTTATGTCCCACTATCTTCTCCTAATTTTAAGGTCCATTTCCTATTTTTCTATTTTCTTATAGATAAATTTTTTTACGCCCGAGTTTTTGTGTCCGAGAGACCACCAAGGAGCCAAGCACTGATGCAATCACACGAGGGTTTGCTCAACAACATTAAGCTTGGGCCCAAGTGTACCCAACACAGAAGAGTAGGGACTTGGACCCCGAACCAGATTATAGTCAGAGTTTTTAAAGGCAGAGTAGGGGTGGACTCGGTGGTATGTGAGGACAAAGGGGATGATGTTAGTCTCTAAGGAATTTTGGAAGGAAGGTCTCCAGGACCTTGAGGGGCTAGCTATTGTTGGGAGAAAGGTTATTTATTACTAGCAATAAAAATCTTCTCATGAGACCCTTTAAATTTATATCAGTGGGTCATATGCTCAGGAATGATTGCTGACACTATCTTGGAGGTTTGGAGATAAAGTTTCACATTTCTCCTATCAAGTGTCCTTTTAGTGAGATTTGGTTTTAGAAGAAATTTAACTTTATTTCCATTTCCTTCTGCCTCAGCCTTCTTCAGTTTTATGGAGGGGAGGGAGACATTAGGGCTTGAGGAACTAAGTTATTTGCCTCTGGAAACTGGGCTATTGATAGGACAGTTTCTTTGTTGTAAATCTCTAGGACATTTGTAAACCCAGGGTGACTCCTGTTTTGCAGAATTGTGATTTCTGCAAGTTAACTATTTGTTTTTCTTTTGGGGCAGTCAGGGGTGGCTGAGGAATGTCACACATACTACCAAGGGGAGGGGAGTGGGTGGAGAGGGCTGCAAGGTGCCAGCTTTTGCTTTGTCAAGATGGCTGTACTTATGTCAGGGCTAACTCGAGGTGGGTACAGCCTTGTTTTTCTTGGCCTCCACGGATTTAACAATCATAATAACTAAAAAAAAAGGGGGGGGGAAACATTTGAAAATATATGAGGAGAAAAAAATCTTTTATCTATAACTGTAATACTTTTTTTTTTTCCTCTGTCTCAACAGAAACCAAATAAGTGACACTCCAAAATAGCTAGAGTTGTCGTTTCCTGTTTATTTTATGGAAGTTTTCCTCATTATTTTAGTGCTAAAGTTTTAGAGTTCAATGATCATTCCTTTTTTTTTATTTAAGAGAGGGAGTGAGCTTGAGGGGCGAAAGGCAGTAGAAGAAAGAATCTTAAGCAGGCTCCACACGGGTGGGTAGTCTGACTCCATCTCAGGACTCTGAGATCATGACCTGAACCAAAATCAAGAGTCAGATGCTTAATGGACTGAGCCACCCAGGCACCCTAGTCTTAAGATCATTTTTAATCAATATCTTTATACTCTGCAAAGTACTCAGAGCCTTGTATAATAAATAATTTCCTTCAAAAAAGAAAAGTCCACTTTAAAATCCTGATCTCTTTATTTGCTATCTGTAAAATTGTGATATTTATAGTCCTGTTTATCTTAAGTGTAAAAACAAGGACTGTGGTAATTCACACTGAGAAAGAAGTTAAATATGATGGGCTCTAGCAATCTTAAAAGTTGGGAAAACCAAATGGAATGCATTAAATTAGCCACACTGATTGATTCTTCAATACTGTGTTATCTTGAATTCTACTTGTTACCTGTTCACTTAATGCTAGGGAGATATATGGACTTGGGGAACCTGAAGCTTACATAATTTTGGAAGCTCTCATCAAAAAATAAAATAAAATAAAATAGAAGACATAAAAACAAAGTTACATGCTCAAGTAAATGCTTATTAGCAGGAGAAAAGAAATCATGTCAAATTACAGGAGATTTAAAGATAGATTTCTTTCCTTTCAGAACTCAAGAAAATTAAAAAAAAAAAAAAAGTTTGCAGTGACATGCTTCTAGAATACAATCTGGCTTCCACTCCTAGCCAAGAATACCATCCCAGAAACAGCTCCCACAGTGGCCTTGGAAGTAAGTGACAGTGAACCAAAATCTGTATCAACTTTATGGTATATATATTTCTGCTTAAAGCTAATACTGAAATTAATTCTTTGAGTGACTCAAATGTCTTACAATCTTGACTCTAGATCATCATATATTGCTTTTCTGTGTCATCTCCCCACATCATCTTAATGTTTTTTTCATCTTGTTTGACAGTCTGGTCACCAGTGAAATATTACTTAATCAGAGGTCTTTTCTGCCTTCTTCCCTATTTATCCTAGGCAAGCACTCTTTCCCTATGTTTCCCTAACTCTCAATATTTGCCTTTCTGGAATAATAAATTACAAAATTCATGACTAAGTAATTTGTGATTACTCTTTTTAAAAGATTTATTTATTTGAGAGAGAGTGCACATGCATGTGCAGGGGCCATGGGGAGGGAGAGAAACAGTCTCCCCATTGAGTGCAGAGTCAGACCTAGGGCTCTATCTTAAGACCCTGAGATCATGACCTGAGCTGAAATCAAGGAGTCAGATGCTTTATGGACTGAGCCACCCAAGCACCCCTCATGACTATTTTTTTGATGGGGTGTTTCCTGCTACGCATTAAAATCACCATAGGATTCCCAGCTCCTAGTACATTATCTTGCACACAGTGATAACACTGAATCAGGGTTTTTGGAATTAATTGTTAGCAATAATTACACTAAGTAAGTGGCCCTTCCTAGGTCTTCAGTATCTTACTCAATTCCTCCACCTTCATCTGTCCTGACTCTCTGGGGGTCTTTTCTTCCTTGCATTCTTCCCAACAAATGCAATGAAAGTCCTTTTATAATACAATATTGTTATCTCCTTCAACTACTCAAGGAGGCATAAGTCATTTAGAAAACACAAAGGAGGCTATGTCCTTCTTTGTTTGTGCTATCACCATTATTTAAATTTGAAAGATGATAATGTTCAGCATTACAACTAAAAAGAAATTATAAGAAGTTTAGCAAAAGCATGGGCTATGTAATGACAAAAACAGCTCACTGAGAAGGAGTGATTTGAATTTTACTTATTCTCTGAGCATATGACACAGGTGTCCTCTAAGTCAAATATGTGTATATTTTCATCTATTTTGCATTATACACACGGCTGTTCCTTTCCATTAGCATAGATAATTGAGAGCTGACATACATATTTAAAGACTTTTCTTAAACTACTTTGAAGCCTAATGATGACACTAAAATATCTAGAAAACATATTTATCTAATAACTCATTAAAAGTAGTCCTACTGTGACCTTTCCTTTTGGCCTTTATGTCATCGAACAAAAACTAGCACATTTCAAGACTGCCAAGTTACCAGAGGAGTGGAATTCACAAGAGAACAAACTCCAAATTTACTGAGAATTAGAATTCTTTTGTTGTGCTAAATGGAGTGCATCATTAATCTCAATGAACCTTAAAAGGAAATGAAGCTGAATCAAGATTGAGTAATGAAGAAAGCAGGAGAATATGGCTTCCATCCTGAATAATTAATCAACAAAGGACTGGTGCCAGATTTGAGAACTACATGGGATGAAATAAATGTTTTGTGACTGATTTTAGTTTGGTTGTCCATATATGTGCTCATGCAGTTTTGGAGGGGAGGGAAGTGGGAGGTTGGGTGAGCCCAGTGGTGGTATTAAGGAGGGCACATACTGCATGGAGCACTAGGTGTGGTGCATAAACAAATTTTGGATCACTGAAAAAAATTAAATTAAATTAAAAAAGAAAAAAGGAAATGCAAGTAAATACTTCATTTAACCCATTGTCAAGAAAATGTCTTGGCATATTCTAGGTGCTCAATATACAAATATTGAGTGGATGAATTATAGAAATAAAAATTAAGTAGAACAATCCTATGAAATGCAAAGTAATAAGACACTAAGTAACATTTAAATTTGTCAGAGAATCAGAATCAGTACTGATGACTCAAAGTCTTGAGGACAAAATTTTCCCTGTATTGCTGGTTATAATAAATTCGGAGACTGAGAAGGCTATGTGTAAAATGATACTATCTGATACAAATTCAGACGCTGTTCTCTTAATCTGTCCATTCTGTGTAAGGCACTTAGGAAAACAGACAGCTTTTGAGAGTACAGGTAAATCTTATTTTGAACTATACTTCCAGCTCTTCTTCTTGTGAATGTGGACCTATCTCTTAGTCATTCTGTATCTCAGGTTTAATGTCTCTTATTAATAATATCTTCATAACAATCATTTACAATAAAAAGACTGTGATTTCAGATGCAGATCCAAATCATAGCAATTCTTTTTACAATAACCCTGACCTAGTTTGTGTTGGTAGCTTTGTTGAGATATAATTAACATAAAATTCTCCCGTTCACAGCATATAATTTAGTATGTTTTATAAGAATTGTGTGGCCATCAACACTATTTAATCCCAGAACATTTTCATCAGGCCCAAAAGAAGTCCCACCTCAAATAGCAGACACTCTAAATTCCTCCCTTCCTGGACAATACTAATGCATTTTCTATCTCTAGGAATTTGCCTATTTTGTCCATTTTTTTAAACTTTCTTAGGATTTCCTAAATGTAGGATCAAGTCACCTGCAAATGTAAGTAGTTGTACTTTTTTAAAATAATCTAAGTATCTTTTCTTCTTGCTTAATTTTGTTGTATAGAATATCCACTACAATGTTCAACAGTAGTGAAAGCAGACACCTTTGTCTGGTCTTAGGGTCTTGGTCTTAGGGAAAAAACATTCAGTCTTCTGTCATTAAGTAAGATGTCAGCTCCGGTGTTATCATAGATGTCCTTTATGAAGTTGAAGACATAGTCTATCCCTACTTTTTCAAGGGTCATTATCATGAAGAGTGTTGGACTTTATCAGGCTTATTAAGGAGATCTTTCCAAAGAACTTACTTTTAGTTTAATTAATTTTCTTTATTGTCTTGCTATTTCTGTTTCATGTTTCCATTCTAATTTATATAAATTCCTTCTTTCTGACCCTTTGGGTTAATTTTTTCTAGCTCCTTAAGATAAAAAATGAGTTTTTGGATTTTGGATTTTTCTTCTTTTTATTTTTTCATAGCTATTAACAGTATAGATTCACTCTTAAGCACTGGTTTAGCTGTATTCCATAAGTTTTGGTATTTTTCATTCATCTCAAAGTGTGTTTTCATTTTCCTTCTGATTTTTTCTCAACTCTTTGGTTATTTAGGTATGTGTTGTCTAATTTTTACATACTTATAAATTTCCCAAATTTCCTTCTGTTATTGATTTCTGATTTAATTTCATTATGGAAGGAAAACATATTTTTTTCAGGATTCCATTCTTTTAAATATATCAAGGCTTGTTTTACAGCCTAACATATTGTATATCCTGAAGAATGTTTTATGTGTACTTGAGAATGACATGCATTCTGCTATTGTTGGAGGGAGTGATTTCAACAGCTTGACTATATCTAGGCATGGACAGCTTTGATTTTATCACAGTTGAAATTCATTGAGTTTCTTGGATGTTTACATTATAGTTTTCCTTGAATTTGGGAAATTTTTAGATAGTTTTTTCTTAGAATATTATTTCTGCCTCTTTATCTTTCTCTCCTTTCCTTCCTGGATTTTAATCATGTTTATGTTAGTGCAAAATCGTGTTCAACATACCTCTGAATCTCTGTTGTTGTTATTATAATTTATCTTCAGATTAAATAACTTCAGTTGGCCCACCTTCAAGTTTGCTGATTTTTTCTTAAAGATTTTATTTATTTACTTGAGAGTAAGCAAGCATGAGGTGGTGGAAGGGCAGAGGGAAAGGGAGAAGGAGACTCCCCACGGAGCAGGAAGTCTGATGCTGGGCTTGATCCCAGGATCATGACCTAAGCAAAAGGTAGATACTTAACCTACTCAGCCACCCAGGCTCCCTAATTTTTTTTTTTTTTTATTTTTTTAAAGCTCAACTCTATTTAACCTCTCTGGTAACTTTTTTTTTCCCCCTCATTTCAATTGCAGCACTTTTTTTGTTGTTGTTTGTTTAAGATTTTGTTTATTTATTTGACAGAGAGAGCACACAAACGGGGGGAATAGCAGAGGGAAAGGGAGAAGCAAGCTCCTGTTGAACAGAGAGTCTGATGTGGGACTTGATTCCAGGCCCCTGGGATTGTGAACTGAGCTGAAGGTAGACGCTTAACCAACTGAACCACCCAGGTACTCCTCAACTCGAACACTTTTGAATTCCATAATTCCTAGTTCTTTTTATGTTATGTATCATTTTTATTAAAATACTCTCTTTGGCAAGGCATTTTTCTCATTTGTATCTTTAATTCTTTGTACATGGTTTCCCTTCGTCTTTTAAAGATATCTATAAAATAGCTAACATAAAGTCCTTCTCAAGTAACCCCACTACCTAGGCCTCTTTAGGAATGGTTTCTACTGACCATTGTTTATGTTTCTACTGACATTGTTTATGTGATCAGAGTATAAATACACTTTCCTAATTTTTGCATGCTTAGTCCTTTTATTTTTTCCAGAAAACTTGACATTTTAAACAATATAAAGTGGCAACTCTTCTACTGAATTTGCTGTTGCTTTCAATATTTTTGTTGTTTCTTTAGTGACCCTCCTAGACTAATTCTTTAAAGTGTATATTCTTTTTTGTTGAGGTCATTGAGGCCTGTGTTTGGTTACCTTAGTGGTCAGCTAATGGTTGGATGTAAATTTCTTTAAATACTTTAAAACAATAAGCTTCACAGTTTTACCAAGGTTATGTGTGGGGGCTGAGGGTAGGAAGTGGGGGGTTTGGACCCACCTTTGTCATTTGGGCAGTTTACAACTCCACCTTCCCCTTAATTTCCTGATTGTTCAGAAACTCAAGATCAGACAGAAATAAGAGAGTAAAGTAAGGCTTTCCTAAGTCTTTTTTGGGCAGGCACAGGCTAGAAAGCATGTGGCTTTCTAGCTCCAGAGGAATACACTGGAGTATTTCAAAGTCTCCTATAGACATCATATTCCCCAGACTTTAAAGATGTTTGTCCAGTCTTTTGTTTGGTTCAGGGTCATGACTGCCTCAGGCAGCGGTGGTAATTAAACAACTGCTGCTGATTGCTTTGACAAATATCATGGAGGTAAGTTTCTCAGTGAAGCACGTAAGGGTTAGACCACTTAAAGACAAGCCTTGTGAAGGGGAATTTTTCAGAAAGCTGCTGGACAGGTCAACCAGTGATGCTTTTGGGAGGCATGGTTTTTGTGGGAGTACCAAATATATGTTTTCCCTCCTTTGCCTGCCAGACTGCTGGTTTTCACCGCATGCATGGTTGTGAGACTTTCAGTTTTCAGTGTTCTACAGATTAGAGGAGAGGAAGATGAAATGAAAACAAGTGAGGGGCACCTGGGTGGCTCAGTCAGGTAAGCTTCTACCTTTGGCTCAGATCATGATCCCAGGGTCCTGGATCCAGCCCCAGGTGGGGCTGCCTGTTCAGTGAAAAGCCTGTTTCTCCCTCTCCCTTTCCAGCCACACTCCCTGCTTGTGCTCTCTCTCTGTTAAATAAATGAAATCTTAAAAAAAAAAAAAAAAAGAAATGAAGACAACTTAAAACATAATAAAGCTCACTGTTCTTACTGACAATCAGCTGGTTTCTTTAAATAAAACACACCTCAAAGTTTTATAGTCCTCTGCTTAATTTCCAGAGTTCTGAAAAGTTGATTTGACAATTATTTTTCAGTGTTCTTTCTGCTTTTAAGGATTTTATTTTGAAGATCCTTACTTTACTATTCTGGAAATGTTTCTCTCTTATGTAAGTCTTTCTGAGAAAGACTTTAATAATCTTAAAAAGTGGAATTAAAAAATTGTGGAGAATAATAAGCAGTGGCTATTTACATGTAATTATAACACTTTAAGGTTTTTCTTTATAGAAAATACTGCCTATGGATCCATGTTATATTTTGGGTGGTCCATTACTATTGGTCCTACAGAGGTAAGACATGCATATATAACATATTTGTGTGCATACAGCTGAGGAGTAAAGTATTAAATCTTTGAAAGTTAAGTGCTCTTTTACCTATTTTACTTCATGAAGTCAGCAATTTCGAGTGAAAAGGAACTTTTTCCTCACTTACCTCCCCCTCAGTAAAGTCTGAGTGAGGATAGATAGCTTACTTGCAAGTTAATATCTGTATATAAACCATGTAATTAGCTCAGTTTTCAGCAGTTTTGCCTAAAAAATGTCAACAATGAAAACACTTAAGCATGGAATCAGAGACCCCCCTATAATACTCTCCCATGAAGTAGATGGCCTTTGATTAAAGGAAAACAATCAATGATGTATACAATGAACTAAATCTGAGAGGAGAAAGCATGCAGCAATCTTGCAATCCAAATCTGCCATCCATTGCTTCAAATACTACAGGACCGCCCCTTCTGTAATTTTGTCACTCTGAATTCAGTCAAGTCAAGGTTCATTTCCCTCACTTTATCAATGAGCAGTGACCCTTCCAGAGTTCATTTGTATTCTCAGTATATAAAAGTGAAAACCACTCTGACTATTTTAGGCAAAGATAAAATAGCTTTATTACAGTACAGAAATACTATGAAGAAACACTGCAAAGAAATAATTTTAAAAATTAATATTAAAAAAAGATAAAATATCTTAAAGAGTAGTTTGGAGGCTTAGAACTTATGTAAACAAAACATGCTCCACTATATGATGCTCACACTCCAGACAGGGAAAAAGAGATTCTGGCACTAGAACCTCTCCTCTGCAGCTCTGGATGGCCACATGCCAAAATGTGTCCTACAGAGCTCCTTTCTTTGTTCACTTCTAAATCAAATCTTCACTGGGTTCATTTGCTTGGTGTGCTCTAGCTTCAAGAGAGGCTGGAAAACAAGTTTTTGACTCCTTCTGTTGGGAGGTAGGACTTTTAAAATTAGGAACTCTACAAATAAAGAAGGAGTTCCAAAAGGTAGTAGATGTAAATTTAAAAAGACATCAAGAAAACATGCCTTCTACAAACAGTAATAATAGTTGACAACTGACATACACTGATGGTGCTTTTTGTTTTTATTTTTAATTTTATTTCTTTTCAGTGTTCCAGAATTCATTGTTTATGCACCACACCCAGTGGTCCATGCAATATGTGCCCTCCTTAATACCCACCACTAGGTTCACCCAACCTCCCCGCCCCTTCCCCTCCAAAACCCTCAGTTTCTTTCTCAGAGTACACAGTCTCTCATGGTTTGTCTCCCTCTCCGGCTTTCCCCAACTCACGTCTCTTCTCCATCTCCCATGTCTTCCATGTTATTCCTTATGCTTCACAAGTAAGTGAAACCATATGGTAACTGACTCTCTCTGTGACTTATTTCACTCAGCATAATCTCCTCCAGTCCCAACCATGTTGATAAAAAAGTTGGGTGTTCATCTTTTCTGATGGTGTCATAATACTTCATTGTATATAGAGACCATATCTTTATCATTTCGTCTGTTGAAGGGCATCTTGGTTCTTTCCACAGTTTGGTGACTGTGGACTTTGCTGCTATGAACATTGGGGTGGCTGGGTGGCTCAGTGGGTTAAGCCTCTGCCATTGGCTCAGGTCATGGTCTCAGAGTCCTGGAATCGAGCCCCACATCAGGCTCTCTGCTCAGCAGAAAGCCTGTTTCTCCCTCTCTCTCTGCCTGCCTCTGCCTACTTGTGCTTTCTCTCTTCAAATTAAAAAAAAAAAATGGGGTACAGATGGCCTTTCTTTTCACTACATCAATATCTTTGAGGTAAATATCCAGTAGTACAATTGTAGGGTCACAGGGAAACTCTATTTTTAATTTCTTAAGGAATCTCCACACTATTTTTCAAAGTGGTTGCACCAATTTGCATTCCCACCAACAGTGTAAGATGATTCCCCTTTCTCCACATCCTCTCCAACACGAGTTATTTACTGTCTTGTTAATTTTGGCTATTCCAACTGGTGTAAGGTGGTATCTCAATGTGGTTTTGATTTGAACCTCCTTGATGGCTAATAATGGTGAACATTTTTTCATGTGTCTGTTAGCCATTTGTATGTCTTCTCTGGAGAAGTGTCTGTTCATGTCTTCTGTCCATTTTTTGACATGATTATCTGTTGTGTGTGTTGAGTTTAAGGAGTTCTTTATAAATCTTGGATATCATCCCTTTGTCTGTACTGTCATTTGCAAATATCTTCTCCCATTCCCTGGGTTGCCTCTTTGTTTTGTTGACTGTTTCCTTTGCTGTGCAGAAGCTTTTGATCTTGATGAAGTCCCAGAAATTCATTCTCGCTTTTGTTTCCTTTGCCTTGGGAGACTTATCTTGAAAGAAGTCACTGTGGTCAATGTCGAAGAGGTACTGTCTATGTTCTCCTCTAGGATTTTGATAGATTCCTGCCTCATGTTGAGGTCTTTTATCCATTTCAGGTTTATCTTTGTGTATACTGTAAGAGAATTGTTAAATTTCATTCTTCTACACATAGCTGTCCAATTTTCCCAGCACCATTTATTGAAGAGACTGTCTTTTTTCCATTGTATATTTTTCCTGCTTTGCTGAAGATTATTTGACCATAGAGTTGAGGGTCCATATCTTGGCTCTTTACTCTGTTCCACTGTTCGATGTGTCTGTTTTTGTGCCAGTACCATGCTGTCTGTCTTGGTGATCACAGCTTCATAAAAGCTTGAAAATCTTGAAAGCTTGAAATCAGGCAACATGATGCCCACAGTTTTATTTTTCTTTTTCAACATTTCCTTAGCAATTCAGGGTCTCTTCTCATTCCATACAAATTTTAGGACTGTTGTTCCAGCTCTTTGTATAGTGTCAGTGGAATTTTGATCAGGATAGCATTGAAAATATAGATGGCTCTAGGCAGTATAGACATTTTAACAATGTTTATTCTTCTGATCCATGAGCATGGAATGGTCTTCTGTCTTTTTGTGGCTTCTTCAATTTCTTTCATAAGTGTTCTGTAGTTCCTCAAGTAGAGATCCTTTACCTCTTTGGTTAGGTTTATTCCCAAGTATCTTATGGTTCTTGGTGCTATAGTAAATGGAATCAATTCTCTAATTTCCCTTTCTGTATTTTCATTGTTAGTGTATAAGAAAGCAACTGATTTCTGTAAATTGGTTTTGTACCCTGCCACATTACTGAATTGCTGTATGAATTCTAGTAGTTTGGGGGTAGAGTCTTTGGGTTTTCCATATAAAGTATCATGTCACTGGAAAGAGAGAGTTTGACTTCTTCTTTGCCATATGAATACCTTCTATTTCTTTTTAATTGTCTGATTGCTGTTTCTAGGACTTCTAGTACTATGTTGAAAAACAGTAGCAAGAGTGGACATCATTGTCATGTTCCTGATCTCAAAGGAAATGCTGTCAACTTTTCCCCATTGAGGATGATATTTGCTGTGGATTTTTCATAGACAGATTTTATGAAGTTGAGGAATGTTTCCTCTATCCCTATTGTTTGAATTGTTTTAATCAGGAACGGATGCTGTATCTTGTCAAATGCTTTTTCTGCATCAATTGAGAGGACCATGTAGTTCTTTCCTCTTCTCTTATTGATTTGTTCTATCACATTGATTGATTTGCAAATGTTGAAAGACCCCTGCATCTCAGGGATAAATCCCACCTGGTCATGGTGGATGGATAGTCTTTTTAATCTGGAGGTGCTTTATATCTACATGCTCTCTTTAAAACAGTTCTTACTCCATGTACAAAAAAGTAAAATCAATCCTTACCTTACACCGTATAGAAAAATGGACTCAAAATAGATCAAAGACCTAAATTTAAAACTCTTAGAAGAAAATATAGGATAAAAGCTTCCTGACTTTGGGTTTCACAAAGACTTCTTAAATATGACTCCCCAAAGTACAGGCAACAAACAAACAAAAAGAAAAACAAACAAGAGGGACTTTGTCAAAATTGCAAACTTCTGTGTATCAAAGGGTACAATCAATATATGCAAATTATACATCTGATAAGGGGCTACTATTCAGAATACATAAAGATCATCTATAAACACAACATAAAAATCAAATAACTGGGTTTAAAAATGGGCAAAGGACTAGAGTAGTCACTGGAGAATAGATGATTCTCCAAAGAAGATACACAAGATACACAATGGCCAACAAACACATGAAATGATGCTAAACATTGCTCATCATTAGGGAAATAAATACAAGTTCAAACCACAGTGAGATACTGCCTCATCCTCATTAGAATGGGTACTAAGGGAAAAAGTTCAAAGTACAGAGCACCAGAAAAGAGAAAAATAATTCAGAAGAGAGGCAGAGAGTGCTCCTGGATGATTCTGCAGAGAACAGACCAGCTGTGACTCTGACGAAACTACCAAAGGCATGGAGAAAGAATCACCAAAAAGGATCAGAGGAAATAATATAAAACAAGAAAACAAATAAACAAAACCCCCTCTCATTTGGTAGAAGAGGCACCAATGTTTCAACAGTTTTGTTGCAAGATAGTAGTTATAAAAAGAAAAAGTCAGAATTTGCATCTAAGTTTCTTTGATTCACAAAGCCTCACACTCTCCATGAATACCACTGTTCTAATTCAAAGAGAATTAGTTACAACTTTTTAAACCTTTATCTTTATAAAGAACCATGTTGTGAGAAATATGTTATTTTTTTAAATCCACAGAGAAGCTTTCCGTGTCATTTCTTAGAGGTATCTATTACATAAAAATGATTCATCACTGTTACTATCCAATTGAATCTTGCTGGAATGATATTTCTATGGAGTTCAGTAAATTTTCTTGCTGGCTAATTTTCACAGTACTACCATTCTTTGAGGACTAAATGATTATTTCCTAATTGATCATAAGTTTCCTTCTTGAGCTAACTATCTACAATTGACACAATAGAGAGCCCCGGATTTTAAATTCATAAGAATAGTTTCTCCTTGGAGAACCAAAATATGAAAGAAAGATCACAGAACTGACATTGATCACAGTGCATTATTATTCCTGTGAGTGAGTAAAACATGGCTTTTCTGAGAAAGTTCAGAAGCCGAAGCAGATAACCTCTATGGATTTGTCTATTCAAGTTTAAATTACTTCTATATTCAAAAAAATTCAATAGAAAAGCACCTTCTTGACACTGCTCAGAAAATGTTATGGATTTCCCGCAGCAGTATGGACTTATTGTTGACCTACAGTTAGTCTTACAGTTTATTTTCTCTATTGTGTTGGCTTGTATCACTGGGCTCATATGTTACAATTCTTACAAAATATAATCAACATTCTTTATTCATACTAAAATTTCACAAATAAAGTATCAATCAAGTTGAAGAAGTGGCGCTTATGGTTTTCTGGATTTTCTAATGAAAATCTGTTTTAACCATAATGCATGTCAAACATACATTAAGATTAGATGATTGTTTTCCTTTTTAATTTATATCATTTAGTGTCATAATCTCTCATAAAACATCAAAAGACTTATTCCTTAATATTAAAAATATTATGTAATAAACTAAGGTATATTACTTTAAATGTTGCTCATCATTACATAATACAAATGAAATTAAATACAGCAGGGTCCAAATGCATGAAAATTATAAACCCCTGCAAATTCTGTTTTGCTTTATAGGCTCTTTTCAAATTAGATGATGATTTGCTGGGACAACTAGAATTCTAATTTATTTTCATACTTATATTTACTGCAACTATTTTTATGTATTTAGAACTGTTTTATATTTCTAGCACCTATTATTCAAATAAATCTCTGTTAGGCTCACTTTATGACTCATTTTTAATTTAAATATAACTAGATACGTCCCCATAACTTAAGAAAATGATCATGTTATGATCTTATTTTAAAAAATCAGGATGCTATATTATAGGACTATAACTTCATTATGAAGTAAAAAGTAAAGCTTAATGTTTGAAATGATGGGATTACTAATGATTTTTATTTTCTTTATATCCCTTGTAATTTAAATTTCACAGTGAATGTATTTTTTTTAAATCATTATGGTAAATCCTAAGTACATATAATAGTAGAAAGGTAAATACAATAAACCTCAGATGCTGATCATTCATTTCAACAATATAAAGCATGACCAATGTTGTTTTCTTTATATTTCAACCCTCTTCTCCCCATTGACCACCTGCTCCTGACTGGAACCAATGTATTATTTTGGAGTCAATGCCAGACATCACTCTTCTGTAAACTTTTGTGGTTTTTTTTTCCCTAAAAAAATAAGTGCAACCTTTAGTACATTGACATATATATTAAAAAAATAATAACTCCTTAATATCACCAAAAATCATTTTAGTTTTTAGATCTCTGATGCATAAAGATTTTTATATAGATTGTGAAATCAGAAATAAATAAGATCTAATATTGAATTTGGTTGATCGGTCTTTTAAGACTTTTTTATTCTATAACATTATTTCCCCTCGGCTTTTTCCTTGAAATTATTTCTTGAATAACTAACTTTAGTATTCTGTAGTGTTTCTCATATTCTGGAATTTGCTAATTCCATCCCTTGTGCTGTTTTACTCTAGTATTTCCTGATAATTGTTACAGTTACTTTTAGAGCCTTGATAAATATTTGAGTAATAGTCTATTTTTTAACAATTTATACTTTATATGCAGAATTTAGTAATTCCTATAGCATCCTATCAAGAAATGCAATTTCTTTTTTTTTTTAAGATTTTATTCATTTATTTGAGACAAAGAGTAAGGGGGGGGGGCAGGAGCATGGGAAGAGGCAGAGGGAGAGGGAGAGGGAGAAGCAGACTCCCAACTGAGGAGGGACCCTGCTGTGGGCTCAATCCCAGAGTCCTGGGATCATGACCTGAGCCAAAGGCAGATGTTTAACTGACTGAGCCACCAAGGCACCCCAAGTGATGCAATTTCTTTTTTATATATCTGAAATAATGTGTTCATGTGTTCCTATCCACTCTTTACAAAATTTCCATCTGAATTTCACTTAATGGTTGAAGATTGCTTGATTTCATTATTCATTTGAAGGCTATAAGATTATGATATTCTAATTTTATGATGTTTCTTCATTTGTTAACTAAATATGTCTATAAATAAGAATTTTCCCTAATGAACAATATGGCTATCCTATCATAAAGCACTAATGACAGGATAAATTTAAGGTTGTTCTTTCGTTTGTATACCAATTTTTAAAACAATGAGGTGGTTCAACGGCCTCACACAAACTCAACCAATGGATCCCTGTGGTACCTGCTATGTACTTACCAATTTACACATATTTGTAATTATTATGCTGTTGAAAAGGCCAGTGGATATCCTTTCATTTTTGCTACAGGATCTGTTAGACAAGATTCCAATAGTCTTTGGTAGCTTGAATATGTCCATATGCAATGAACTGAAAAGACTTATACTAGTAAATACTGTCTTTAAATCCATTTCACAAGCCTTATAGAAAACGAATGTCAATATTTTCTTTTACCTTATTTAACTTATTTTAAATTTTTCATTGGAAAAACATGCACAGGATCAAAACAAAATAGATTTAATATGTGCACATATTTTTGTTCTGCCATCCAACTCTACCCAAGTTCTGCAGTCCCCACTTTATAGATATATCAATGTCTTCAGATAATAATTTTATTTGGAATTATCAGCTTTGCATATTGTATACTGCTTAACTCAGTTAAGTCACATACATCTCTGGTCACTTTCTTCCCAACATACTCATTTTATTGTTTCGGGTTGATAATCTCTGTAACATCAGATATTTCTTCTTCTAACAAATATAGGCACTACTATTCCTATACCTTGGTTTTTTATAATAAATGTCTTCTAAATGTCTTCTACAAATGTCTTATAATAGTAATATCAACTGTTAAGTAATAGTTTAGCAATTAAATCTTCTAAGTTTGTATTTAAAGTTCACTATGGCTAATTTTATTTGATAGAGGAAATGTTTCTGTGTGGAACTTGGCTAAGTATTTTGATTCACTTTTGTCATTTTAAAATAAAGAATGTGTCCTAATTTGTGACCAGCTTGCTATGAATTACTTATTTGTATATAACTCATTTTATATTTTCATTTTTTCCATTTGGTTATTCTGTCTCCTATATTATTTCCTTTTCTTTTACATTTTTGCTTATTTTAGTACTCTTAGTGTGCTAAAGGAAAACTACAAAGATGTAGAAAAACTTTCTTTAAAAATGTAAAGAAAAGAAAGAAAGAAAGCAGTAGGGAGAAATCTTTTGTACTCTGAAACAGGTGATTAAGTCATTTCTATTTCCACAGAAAGGGGAAATACACCTTTGCTATTGTTACTTCAAAAAAAACGGATCGAGGAAATTTAATCTTATTATCATTAGTAAGTAAATATTGCATTTTTCTACAGTTTCTGTGATAATGTCAACTAGCAGCCATGTGATGAAAACATAGTATTTAAAAATTTAATATAAAAAATATTTTCTAGCCATATAGTTTTCTCTCACCTAGTGCCTGATTTTATCTCTCAGCTCAGAGATGATTATCACTTCAATTATTAATACTATATGGAATCATGTTTTCACTTCAAGGTGTGCTGAGTTAGTGACAGTTAATGTACTTGAAAAGTATATTATTTTCTACTGCAATGATGATTTTAAAGTTCTCTGTGGATTTCTTCATGGTAAGTTGTACCCTAGTTCTGTCACAGGGTAGAATCCAAGACCTGCCCTTTACCATCCACGTGCTTGGACTCACTAACCTTCGTCTTACATTTTTCCCTAAGTCTTCTTTCCAGCTCACCTCTTCACTCAGGCAAATCATCCCCCAAACCACCACTCAGGTGATACTAACTGCCTTGATCAGACCTCCCATCAGCCCAGACCACTCAAGCCTTTTGAGCTAAATCCATTACATCCACCTGTATTGATGGACCATGGAGTGACCCCTGGAATGACGACCATTTACCTTTCCTCCTTATAATACTAAATACTAAATCTCCACCCTATGAGGAGCCTCAGCTTCATTCACATAACATATAATGTATGTATAGGCATCTTTCCTTAAAGCACATGAATGACCTTATGCCCACCTCTATCTAAATATTCACCATAGCACTCAACAAAATGTACCCATTCACCCTCTCTCAGGGAGTCACTACTTTGGAAGCTAGTCCACGAGATCTCCTTACTTAATGCAAATAAAGTTTACTTCATGGGAAAACTCCACCTGGTGTACATATGACTCACTAAGGAGCAAACTCACATTCGTTCAGCTTCAGTTCTATAAAAGGTGAGGTCATAATTATAAGTGCTCTTCTTTTTACCAAGAGCATTAACACTTTTAGTATAAAGGAAAGTACTTCTGTCCAGTTCAGTATAAACTTCCTCTCTCATATCCTAACATTCTAATGATTTGTTAAGTAGGACATCACTTGGCTGCTGCTTTCTACCCATATCTTCCATGAATAATGAATAAGCAAAACTAAAATGCAAAATTTTAAGTGGATTATGATTGGTCTCAAGCATTTAGAGAAATTCGGATTTCACTATGTGATTACTCAACTCTGGATAATTAACCTACCAGATTTCAGTCAGAATATACTCTCTGGAGATTTCTGAGGAATAAGTCAGCCTTAACAAGGAATATAACACAATCTACAATTTGCTTTTTAAAACTATGTCCTTGTCTCTGCCATGAAGGCCCAAACCAAAAAAAATCAACTCAGCCAAGTTAGGAGAGCTCTACTTCCTTCTCCACATCTGCATCCCTTTATTTTTTATTTTGGCTGCAAAAGCCAAATATGATTTAGACAAGACTTTAAGTAATGTTTCTATCCAAGAGGTAAGGCAGTCCAGAGTTCTTCATTTCTGATCAGATAATGAAATGTAGACCCTAACTGACACTCAGAAGATTGAGTGGGGATTGACATTTACAAAGTGTGTTTCCTATATTATCAAACCCTTGGGGTATATGTCAATAGTACCTGAGAAGTCAAATGGAATACTCTGTAAGGAACAGAGGCCTGATCCCAACCAGAATCAAGAATTTCCTCTGTATCACAGGCTGAGAAATATGATTCAGCCAGAATATAACCCCCCAAATATTAAACATTATTCAAACCATTTTTGATCTAAGAAGTTGGGGAGTTTCTCAGCAAGGCTGCTTATCTTATAAAGCTTTACATACTATGATGACATATGACTGGCACATTCAAAGAATAAAACAAGGCAGATAAACTATAGAGTGTGCAGGGTAGATATTAGAGCTGAGGTATTGAAGGCAGGGATAAGGATTGTGTGAATATAGGTGAAACTATGATGGCCTTGAACAAGTATACAAAAGAGAACAAAAATATGAAAAGAATATATTAAAGAAAATTTTGGTACCCTTGGGCAAAGGAAATGGATAATCTCAGAAATGGGAGTAAAGGGGTAAAGATAAAACTTGGAGATTTTCATGAAAGTCGGTGAAATGAAGACTGAATATTATTACCCATTGTAAATAAAAGTGCTAAAAGTCACAGAGACAAGGAGTAGAGTGTTAATAAGGAAGTGATTAAAATGGTAAACCAGGGGCGCCTGGGTGGCTCAGTGGGTTAAGGCACTACCTTCGGCTCGGGTCATGATCTCAGGGTCCTGAGATTGAGCCTCACATCGGGCTCTCTGCTCAGCAGGGAGCCTGCTTCCCCTCTTTCTCTGCCTGCCTCTCTGCCTACTTGTGATCTTTCTCTCTGTCAAATAAATAAATAAAATCTTAATAAAATAAAATAAAATAAAATAAAATGGTAAACCATGTGAATTTAGTCTTTTCTGGGAGACAAGTAGATGGTGGGTCCAAAGCAGATGCTGTCTGAGTTATTACTTTTTTAAAAAAATTCTAGATATAAAGTGGAAGGTATAGAATAATGGAAGGGCAAAATTAAAACTATTGGGCTAACAGTTGGAAGAGGAAGTGCACATTTTTTAAAAGGATGTTTCTAAAAACACGTAAGATAGAATGAATAGCACAGGTAAAATTTCAACCTTGGATAAGACTATTCTAATATTAAATGCCATATGTAAAAGCAAATTGACTATACTTTTTTTTCCCTCATGAGTGATTTATTTGCAACTGATTTATAGAGTTTTGCATAAATTAGATATGTATATACATAGATGTTTTTAGACTTTATTAACACTTTAATTATTTTAACAATTATTCTTTTAAAAAGAAAGCTCTTTCTTTGCTTTTTTTAATTCTTATTTTACAATATGGTATGTATACTCAGTATATTCAAATTAAATACATGGATTTTTTTTAAAAAATCCAGCCTCATTTTAAAATTCCAAACATTTGAGCCAAACTGGTTAAAGCTAAACATTTCTTTGAGTGAAACAGTCATCATTTTCTTGGTAGGGTCCAACAGTTTAGAGCTCTATATGATATCAGCATTCTCATACACACTTTGTTTTTTTTTGATAGTTATTGATCTACACATGTCATGTCTTCTTTTAGTAATAAATTTCCTAAAAAGAGCTTCATTCTATTTTACACATGTCTCTTACATGTTTTGCATTCAAAATGCATTAATTATTTCACAAATGAATTAAATAACTGAAATGCCAAAGGGCTTGTGAAAGTGGTCCATTAGAGATGCAGGTTTAAGGTGTGTTGCTATAGTAAAGCTGAAAAAATGTGAGCCCTGAGCAGCCAGCAGTAGTTGTCCAGCTAGTTGGTTTCAAAAGCTAGTGTGCAGGGGCCCCTGGATGGTTCAGTGAGTTAAGCCTCTGCCTTCAGCTCAGGTCATGATCTCAACGTCCTGAGGTCGAGCCCCACGTGGGCTCTCTGCTCAGCGGGGAGCTTGCTTCCCTCTCTGCCTACTTGTGATATTTCTCTCTCTGTCTGTCAAATAAATAAATAAATCTTAAAAATAAAATTTAAAAAGCTAGTGTGCAAAAAAGGAAAGCAAAGATGCAGAAGTACAAAATACTGTAAATACTGTTTTTGGTCTTTTGATTTGAGTTTTTGGCGCTCCTGTTCTCTTTTTGCAAAATTTTGTTAGAGTTTAAATTTTCTTTTCTGCCTAAGTTCAGCTGAGTTTCTGTCAAATGCAATGAAAGACTCCTGAATAATACATCATGTCTCAATTGAAGGAATTCCTCCAGGTATTGTTAAAATATATGTTAGAAAGTGATGAATTCCAAAGAACAACTGTCGTTAAGAACTTTGCATTTGCAATATGCAGGAAAGAAATCAGTATTCCTTAATACCTGGTACCATAAAATGTTTATTCTGGCCTCAGTATGAGTATATTACATAAATAGCATTTTTTAAATATCTTTATGTATTACTCTCGTGGAAAGTCCACTAAATAGACTTAACATGTAACAAAATTAGTTTTACTACAAGATACATCATTTATAGAGTAAAATAATAAACATTATTTTTAAACATAATAAACACTCACATGCCTATCTCACAACCTAAGAAATATAATTTATCAATATTTTGTAGCTCCCTCTGTGCCTTTCTATAATAAATCTCTTCCAACTTATAGCCTACCCTAATATGAAAATTACCATGAATTTCTGGTTGATCATTATTTGTCTTTCCTTATAATTTACTATATATATGATAAATGGCACATATGATTAAATTTTTCCTGCTTATGATTTTAGAAAATCATTTTTAAAATGGAATCACACTATTTAGTCATTAAAAAAGAAAAGAAAATCTTACCATTTACAACAACATGGATGGGCCTTGAAGGTGTCAGCTATGTGAAGTAAGTCAGAGAGAGAAAGACAAATACCATTTGATCTAACTTACATGTAGCATCTAAAAACAAAACAAAACTAAAACCAAACTCATAGATACACAGAACAGATTGATGGTTGCCAGAGGTAATGATTGGGGCTGGGTGAAATGAGTGAAGGTGGTCAAAAGGTACAAACTTTCAGTTATAAAACAGGTAAGTCATGAGGATATAATGTACAACATGGTGAAAAAAACAACATAAAATATATCATAATCACAGCATGTAAATTCTTCTTTGGCCTGCTTTTATCATTCAATATCATGGGATTTTTGTTTTGCTTTTTTAAAGATTTTATTTATATATTTGACAGAGATCACAAGTAGGCAGAGATGCAGGTGGGGAGGGGTTGAGGGGGAAGCAGGCTCCCTGCTGATCAGAGAGACCAATGCGAGGCTTGATCCCAGGACCCTAAGACCATGACCTGAGCTGAAGGCAGAGGTTTTACCCACTGAGCCACCCAGGCACCCCCAATATCACGTTTTTGAATTTCATTTCTACAATTGTAGTTCATCGTGCTTTTTAAATACAAATTATTTAGCCATTCATTTGATTATTGATGTTTTTGACTCATTCTAGTCTCTTGATATTAATAATAATGCTGTAATGAAATATTCCTGAACATGTTTCCTTAAGTGTACATATAATATTATCTTGGGTGTGGTCACCAAGGAGAAAGATTACTGAGACATAGAGTGTGCACATTTTTAAGGCAAGCACACAGAACTAAATTGTTTTCCAATTAAGGTTGAATCAGTTTATACTCCTCACCTGAGAATATAAAAATCTCTGTTGCTCCATTTCATTGCATAACATTTATTATTGTCTTTACTTATTTTTTTTAAGATTTTATTTATTTATTTGACAGAGAGAGAGAGAGATCACAAGTAGGCAGAGAGGCAGGCAGAGAGAGAGGGGGAAGCAGGCTCCCTGCTGGGCAGAGAGCCGGATGTGGGGCTCGATCCCAGGACTCTGAGATCATGACCTGAGCTAAAGGCAGAGGCTTAACCCACTGAGACACCCAGGTGCCCCTATTATTGTCTTTAAATGTTTGCCAGTGGAAACAGAATATTATTTCAGGTATTTTTAATTGTATTGGCTCTGAAAATAATGGGGCTAAACATACTTTCTCATGTTTATGGAAAATTCATATTTTCTTTTCTGTAAAATGCCTATTCATTCCTTCTACCTTTTTATTAAATTGTCTTTTTTGCTTATGGATTTCCAATTATTCTTTATATAATGCAAATATTTATACTTTATGATTATATGTGTTATAAATATCTTTTCCAGAAAGGTAGTTTGTCTTTTCAGTTTCTATAAGGAACTATTGGACTAAGCACAGTTCATATATTTAAAATTAGTTTATCAGTTTTTCTTTATACTGTTTTTTTCTGGATGTTTAAAAAGTTCTTTCCTACCTCTAAGTCATAGGATAATCTCTTATATGTACTTTTTAAGATTTATTTATTTATTTGAGAGAGAGAAAATGTGTGGGGAGGTGGAAGGGCAGAGGGAAAGAGAGAATCTTAAGCAGACTACTTGCCAAGTTGGGAGCCTGATGCAGGGCTCAGTACTATGATCCTGAGATGATGACTGAGCAGTAAGCAAAGTCAGAGGCTTAACCAACTGAGTCACCCACGCAACCCTCTCTTATATGGTTTTTAAAATTTTTCATACCTTGGCTTTTTACACTTACGTTTATAATCTATCAGAAACATATTTTATGTACTGTATTGTAGTACAAATATAATTTCACTTTTCTCCATGTAGATAAACAGTTCTCCAGCATCACATACTGGATAGTCCTTTTACCCACTGATCACTGGTACAAGCTCTTCTATGTTGCAATTTTTCAAAAAATCAGGGGTGTCTGTGCGGCAGAGCCAGATAAGCATCTGACCGTTGGTTTTGGTTCAGGTCATGTACTCAGGGTCAGGCCCCACAAGGGGCTCCACACTCAGTGTGGAGTCTGCCTGAGTTGCTCTCTCCCTCTCCTCTGCCCATCCCTGCCCTGCACACTCACACACACACATACACACACACACACACTCATCTCTCTCTCTCAAATAAAATAAATAAATCTTTAAAAAAATCATAGTGTGTTTGAGGTTTCTATTATATTGCATTTGCAAGTGTGTTTCTTCTGTGAAAACCACAAATGCCTTTGTTACTTTAACTTAATAATCACTCTTAATATAAGCTATGAGTTAGGTTCATTGACCCAAAGAATATCTAATCTCTTCTTTGCCTTTCATTTTCATATAAACTCTATAATTAATTTGTCACATTTCTCAGCAGCACCCAAAGAAAACTGTTCAGATCCATATTGGAATTGTATTAATTAGAATCGAATTTCCTGAGAATTGACATTAAGTATAGCATTTTCCCATTAATGAACACTATTTGTTTGTTTATATGTTAATGCCTTTCAAGAAATATTAATCGATTCCTACCAAAGGTTTCTCATAGTTTTAGTTTGATTTATTTCTGTATCTTATTTTTTCTTAAGATTTTATTTTTATTTCTTTGACAGACAAAGATCAAAAGTAAGCAGAGAGGCAGGCAGAGAGAGAGGAGAAAGCAGGCTCCCTGCTGAGCAGAGAGCCCGATGCAGGGCTCAATTCCAAGTCCCTGGGATCATGACCTGAGCCGAAGGCAGAGGCTTTAACCCACTGAGCCACCCATGCACCCTTGTATCTTATTTTTTGTTTGGATTTAATTATATTAAATTTTTAACTGTTTGTTACTATTGCTGTTGTATAAAATTGTGATCGATTGTGTGTGTGTGTGTGTGTGTGTGTGTGTGCTGGTGACTTCATTGTGTCTCAAATTTTTTCACTGCCTTTTCATTTATATCAAAATCCAAAGCTATGTGCCTCTAGAAAACTGTATTTCTTTTTTTTTTAAGATTTTATTTATTTATTTATTTGTTTGGTTTTTTTTTTTTTTCTTTTTTAGAAAACTGTATTTCTAAGGCATCATTAAATGCAGCTGTGGGCATGGTACTATTTTTCCAGGTTAGTTATAAACAATTAGCAGAAATGTGGCACAGAGTCTCCAGGTAGTCTCTTTACACTGAAGGGGTTATCCCTCCTCTCACTTTCTCTTATTCCTGCATTCTGAACTTTGGACTCAATAACCGGATGTTCCCACTAAAGATGGTAGAGGGAAAAAAATGGACAGAATGTAGGCTCTGATAATACTCGATCTTCTACACTTGCCTGCAAAACCGACCTCCACCCTCCTTTTTATGTGAGAATAAGTCCAATCTCTGTTTTTCCCAGAATGAAATTCCTAACCCTTACATCAATGGATTTTAATTGTGATAGTATCTGTACGTAAGAAGAAAAGTCTGTAAGTAAGACTAAAGTCAGGAGAAAAATATGGAATATATTTTTTTGTTAAATTACAAGTCATTTCCAAATAAGAAAAAAATTAGCAGACTTCTGTTTTCTAAAATAGCTCCATTTATGAAATTGGCTTAATTCAAAAAAAGTGCCATTAAGTGCAAAAATGACTGGGACATGATGAATTGTTTTCTATAGACTCTCAACCAATAGTAAGAAGATTTCCCCTATGTTTTTATTATTGTTTATATTAACCTTAAAACTCCAAAAATCAAGTTGAGACTTCACATATTTTACTTCTCTTAAGGGAAAACATGTGCTTGTTATCAGCCAGCAGCAATGAAACATTTTCTTTGTCAAGACACTTGCCATTTTAAAGCTGTACAATACGAAGCATCATTATAAAATGAAGCATTCAAGTGTTGATGATCTGTTTCCTCTCTATTGACAACTAAGAAAGGCTAAAGTTGTGCAGCTGTTACATTCCCATGATGCATGTACTTTTACCTTTATACAAACTAGGCAACTATTTCTTTTGGTATGCATAGGCTCAGAAGACAGGCACAAAATAAAGTTCCTGAAACATTCTTTGAAAATTTTTTTATAGAATCTCCTCTCCCTAACGCTCACTGGTTTGAGAAAGAAAAATAAATGGATGATTCATGAAGGTTAAACACTGCCAGCTGATACTTTTTACTAGCTGCAGATGGAGCAGTTTCTTTTTAAAAGCAAAGTTCAAGTCTTCACACAAACAACAATTAAAAAAGTTAATGAGTCTCATTTTATTTAAACAATTTTAGTTCAGCTGTGAGAAGCTCAGCTACTGACTATGTTATGAGACACTGTATTTAATTAAATGTTGTTTCACAAGAGGGCAGCTGAATATACTCAATTTTCCAGCATTAAATTTGTTTATACAGACTTCCGTTCAGCACACTTCTTATCACCTTCTGGCCTTCCTATTTTTTTTTTAATATTTATTACTTTCCTAGACCATCTCTCGGATTTATTTATCATGAAAGACATATGCATCACCTGCCTTCTATGTGCTAAATACTGATAAAGCTCAGAAACATAAATTTATAATAGAGTGCTCAATGATGAAAGACTTGAAAATCAGTATATCATCTGAGTATTAATGCTATTAGAAGTACACAAAAAGTGATCAGAGTAAGTCATGATTTACAGAATATGCCTCAGAGGTAAGTATAGTATAGTTTCAGATATCTCATGATGCTTGTGAAAATTTGAAAAATTAATCTGCCATTCAATCATTAAAAACAATGTATTTCAAACCAAAATTTATAAGAAGACACGGAGAAGTGAAAACAATTTGCTCTTATAATGATTTGGCCAAAGTTTTCCTATATAGGTCAAATTTTGCTTTCATTAAAGTATATCTATGGTATGTGATTGTGGTATGAAAAATATGTTTAGAAACTTAATTTTTGACTACTTGGAAATATTTTTCTATATTTTAAAAAGTCTAATGAAAAGTATGGAATGAAGTTTTATTTCATTTTGTTTTGTTTTTTGTTGTTGTTTTTTTAAGATTTTATTTATTTATTTGAAAGAGAGAGAGATCACAAGTAGGCAGAGAGGCAGGCAGAGAGAGAGGGAGAAACAGGCTTTCCACTGAGCAGAGAGCCCAATGCAGGGCTTGATCCCAGGACCCTGAGATCATGACCTGAGCCGAAGGCAGAGGCCTAACCCACTTAGCTACCCAGGCGCCCCTGAAGTCTTGTTTTATATGAAATATATTAAATGTAACTATTAATACAACAAATGTTATGCTGCATTAACAGACACACCTAAATTATATTTTATAAATACCGAGTAACAAAAACAGAATGCTGCTATTCCAAAGATGTTTTGGAAAAATTCAGATTTTCTGAAGAAAAAAAAAATATGTGTAATAAATAAGTGGAAAAAGAAAACAGGAGCATTCAATGGCAGAGGGCTTTGTAATAATTACCAGAACTCTGGTAGTTAAAAGTTTGCTTATCTTCTTATGGGGAAATCACCCAGGAATTCAATTGATTGTTGCTCCAGAGTCCCTGATTGATGGGTCAGATCTTATAAGAAAGTCAACTTGTTAATCCATTAACATGTTGGTCTTGAATATCTAATAAATTAAAGATCACAGACACTGAAAACAATAGATTATTTTTCCCTAATGAAGAAACACCTTTCGATTTTCACAGAAGTTTAGATATACAAGAATCTATAAAAATAACAAGTATTGATGAGGATATGGAGAAATAGGAACTCTTGTGCTCCGATGGTAGGAATGTGAAGTGCAACCACTATAGAAAACAGTATGAAGGTTCCTCAAAAGATTAAAAATAGAACTACTATATGATCCAGCTATTCCACCTCTGGGTATTTATCCAAAATAATAATAACAGTAATAATAATAATAATAATAGCATCAAGCCAATGAGATATATGCACCCTTATGTTCACTGCAGTATCCTTTACAATAGCAAAAATAAGGAAGCAAACTAAGTGTCCACTGAAAAATGACCAGATAAATGGATACATGGATAAAGGATGTGTGTCTATATACATATACATATGTGATGAACATATATACACACATATACACACACAATATGTATATGTATACACACACTCATACAATGGAATATTAGTCATAAAAAAGAATGAAATCTTGCCATTTGCAACAACATGAATGAACAAAGAGAGTATTATGTTAAATGAAACAAGTCATACAGAAAAAGAAAAATGCTGATGAATGAATTATTTCATTTATATGTATACAGGGTGTGGCAGGAGGTTGTTTCCTCATAAAGACCTCTGTTGCACTTACCTTGAGTTTGTAATCTTGGATATGGGCCTTTGTTTCTACACAGTCACATTTATAATGCTGCTCCAAATTTCTAATCCATTATAAGTTGATTTGTTTACCTAAAATATGACACCCCTAAATTCCTTCTGGGAATTCTGCATTGAATTCTCACTGCCCAAACCACTCCCATGCTGTCACTTCTAGTCTTAAGTACTGTGCTATCTTTAATCTGTTCATCTGAAAAATTGTAAAATACTTCCCTAAACTCTAATATATGTTTCTACACCAATTTTTCATAATTTTTACTGGAGAATAGTCTTGAATTCTTCTTAAATGGCAACCTTATTTCTTGGTTCTATTTCAGGTCATACTCATTCATTATGAGTTCTGTTCTGTCTTTTGATTTTTGCCTTGGTGATCCTAGCTCAACTCATATTCCTCAGAACTACACCTTTGCTCAGATGTTGAAAGAAAAATCATTTCCACTACTTACTCTCTAGTATCTGTCAGCAGCCCACATCGGCCTGAAACATATATATGGGTTAGCAAACACATAGAGGGCAAAGACTTTGAGTTATAGAAAACAAGAACACTTATCATTTAATGTAAACGAATACTTACTAAAAATCCATTATGCTCAAGACACTTTACTAGGCACCTATAATAGACCTATAATCATTATATTTATCTTGATTTATTGTACTTTTAGAAAATAATAGCTTTCAAGATCATTTTTAACATGTACAGCATGCAGGGATATTAATCTACCCAACTACCTAGAAAGTGTCTACCTATGAAAGAGAGTTAGTATTGTATCTGATACTTTTGCACTTTAAAAGCTATAAAAGGTCAAGAAGAGTTGCCATGTGCAAAATATTTTAAACAATTCATGATGTTGAATGTTTACAATGGCTTCATTCTATAATCTCCAAGAAGCTGAGGATATAAAAAATGTAATATATAAGAAAATGTTATGTATTACAACTATTTCTAACATTTAGTAAATGGCAAATAGCAATAATAAAACATTCAGGATGGGGATAGAGTTGAGGGAAAGATTTTTACTTTGAATTTGTATTACTTGAATTTTTTAATAATATTTTACTTTAATTATTACTTAGAAAATGACATATTACAATGAAAAGAAAACCAAGGAGTAAATTCTTGATAATTATTTTTTGAAAGCATAAAGAATTGATAATGTCCTCTATAAATATTTAAAAGTAAAAGCTAAAAGAATATTGCAGTGGATCATAATCCCATCAACCACTCTTCTAGCCTTTCTTTATTTTTTTTTAAATATTTTATTTATTTATTTGAGAGAGAGAGAGGGAAAGAGCATGAGAAGAGAGAAGGTCAGAGGGAGAAGTGGACTCCTCATGGAGCTGGGAGCACAATGCAGGACTCGATCCTGGGACTCCAGGATCATGACCTGAGCAAAGGCAGTCACTTAACCAACTGAGCCACCCAGGCACTCCTAGCCTTTCTTTTTCTTGCCTTTTTTTTTTTTAAGATTATAAATTGTAGTAAAACTTTCTATGGTTTTTATTCTGTACTTATCACTGTTTTTCCTTCACTCTTTACCACCCATACTAAAACTATATTTTCTATTCCTTTTTTTTTGTATAAGTTCATCAACATGGTTAGGATGCTTTTGTATTTCATAACTTTGAGAGCAAAATAACAATTCCAGCAAATTCTCTGTAAAACTCCAAGGTTATATGATTCATCTTATGTTTATGACCAGAGGGCCAATTTGTTGTTTTAGTTCTCCAGCCAGTTGTTCATCTCTTATTTTCTTTCTAACACACGTATTTATCTTGGCTGTATTTGTTTTTAACAGTTTTTTTTCTTTTTTGTTATTTTCCACACAACTTTTGAGCCATATCTCAATTTAAACCTTAACACTGAGCCTAGATTCCCTCTTTCCCTCTCCTTTTCCCCCTCCCCCCTCAAATAAATAAATCTTAAAGAAGAGAATAAAAGGGGCACCTAGGTGGCTCAGTTGAGTATTTGATTCCTAATTTAGGCTCAGGTCATGATCTCAGTGTCCTAGAATCCTGCCTCAGGTTCTCTGCTCAGTTGGTGGGGAGGGGGGGAAGGTCTGCTTGAGATTCCTTCTTTCCCTCACCCTCTGTCCCTCCCCCACCCTCTCTCTCTCAAATAAATAAATAAATAAATAGTTTAAAAAAAAAACTTAGCTTAGATTATCCATCTCTCTTAACCTTACCGTTTATTCAACTTCACTGTCTACCCTTATTCCATGTCCATTCATAAAAGAATTATTAGAAATTTCCTCATTATCCAACCTCAGTGATTCTTCTATATTCACCCCTAAATAAACTATCCTTTAAGAAAAATAAAAGATTATATTTATTTATTTATTCGTCAGAGAGAGAGAGAGAGAGACACCACAGGCAGGGGGAGAGGCAGGCAGAGGGAGGAGCAGGCTCCCTGCTGGGAGTCTGAAGTGGAACTAGATCCCAGGCCTGGGATCATGACCTGAGCTGAGAGCAGTCACTTAACCCACTGAGCCACCCAGGTGTCCCACCCTTTAATAAATTACTCCTATGCTTAAAAATTTTAATTCATTTAAATTCCATTATTGGTTTTAAACGTAATAATATATTCATCCAACAAATACTGAAATACTCATCATGTCTGAAACTATGTGTGAAGTACTGGGTGTACTCTGGTGAATGAAACAGACAGGGCTTAATCTTCTGGAGTTTACAGTGAAAGGAGGAAGGCAGACTCCAAGCAAGCAAATACACAAGCTACTAGACTGTGATACACATTATTATCAGAAATAAAAATATTACCAAGAATATTTTTGGGATAGAGATGGAACAATTTAAATTGGAGAATATGATGCCTATGATGAGGCCCTGAAAATGAAGTTATTTGGGCAGATGTGTGGAGAGGCTAAGACATGTGAGAAAAAAATTCCAGGGGAAAGAAATAAATCATGTAAAGTTCTTGGAGGTAATGCGTTCCTTAGAGGCCTAGAAGGCCTGAAATAAGCGTAGTGTCCTAAGCATACGTAAGTGGTGGAGTAGAGAGAGATGAGTTTGGAGGGTCAGCCATAGCTGGATCATAAACTGCCTTGAAGACTCAGGTAAGAAAAGTGTGTCTCATTAAGTGCAATGGGAAATCTTTTAAAGAAAGAAAGAGATGCAGAGGGACACAGGGAGAGAATCTTCAGACAGACTCCCTGCTGAGCCAGGGAGCCTGATGCGGGGCTTGATCTCACCACCCATGAGGTCAGGATCTGAGTTGAAACCAAGAGTCACACACTTAACTGAATGAGCCACACAGGTGCCCCACTCTGAAGGTTTTTAAAGAGGAGTGTTTCCCTCCTCTCTCTTTCCTCTCTTCTTTCCTTCATTTATTCCTTCTTTCTCTTTACTTAACTAACATATATTGAGTGTACACAGCCAATTAGCCACAATTTTCCATCCTTGTGAAGTTGTTAGTGGTTGGTTCAGTAGATCTTTTAAGAGAGGGTTATTATTAATATCCTATCATTATATCATTAGTTATCCATTCAAATTGATGATAGAAATCTTGACAACATTAACTCTTGAATTAAAATTATTCTGTAACACCAAGCATCTCACTTTCTGTAGACAATTTTGTTGGTCTTTGGAGAGGAGTTTCAGTATGCTACACCTTAAATAAGTGAGTTTTCCTCTGATTTCTGAAGTTACAAGTCACGTGAAAATGTAATATCCCTATAAAAGCCAGAAAAATGAAGTGTAGAGAGTTAACTAACTTTATAATTTCTGGAGCATTTTCTTGTCTATTCCAGTTCCTGGAATATATTTCAGCCCCCTACTAACTGAGGTGAATTGTGTCCCAAATGCTAAAATGATCTACAAAGTCATGTCAAGCTTGGTAAGAGAGTGAATTATTAGTTTGAGATAAAGCATTAGCTTTAGGCAAGAAAACATGAAAATTAATCTTCAACCCATCCATTAAGAAAAAGTAATTAAAGCAAAATAAAGAATGAAAAATCACTATAAATCTACATTAGAAATTTATCTATCTCTCTCTCTCTCATACACATACACACACAGCACAAATAAATTTAGTGAAAACAGAATTGGTAAAAATGATGCTTAAAATTTCCTCTTCCAAACAATGAAACCATTCTTGTTAACCAAAGACTTGCGTCAGCACCCAAAATACAATCTTGAAAATGAGTAGAATCCCTGAAGAGAAAAAACAACAACTAGAGCAACTGATGTTATTTAAGCTTTAATTAAAGCCACACTCATTAAAACGATGGATCAAATTGTCTCTTCTAGTCTTGGAGAAAGAATGAAACTGAATCTCACTAGGATTCTCAATTTCATAGCCAGCCTAATTGTAAGAAAAAGCACTCACTCAGGAAGTCTTCCCAGAGAAATGAGAGTGCTCGCTAAAACTGTAGAAAACATTCATGTGGAGCTATAGGATGCTAACATTTTTTTCTAATTGTAACATTCTACATTTTCTCTGGAAAAGAAGAATCATGTATTTTATGGCATTACAAATATATTAGCTTTATTAAATGAAAATTAATAGTAAGAAACCATTCTCTGTGCTTACGCAAAGTGAAGTTCTCATAAAAAATGCATTTTCTAATCCATCTCAATCTCATCTTCCTTTCTTTGCCCTTCAATTTAATTGTATTTTAAAAAACAACCATATTTCCTGTATGTTTATTTTCCTCAAGTATTACATCTATAACAGACTTAAGAGCAACCAACAATTAGGGCTTTGATGAAAAGGAACATTTTCTTAAAGATACAGCAAGAAATGAAAATACAATCTGAAGAAATCAAGAAATACTGAATAAAAGGTAAACAGAAATCTGTGATAGTGATTATGAGGTAGGTAAGAGCAAAGCCAACATTTGCTGCCTCTCTCTCTTTTTTTTTTAAAGATTTTATTTATTTATTTGAGAGAGAGAGAGAACATGCAAGCACGCAAGCAGGGGAAGAGGGAGAAGCAGACTGCTTAACTGACTGAGCCATCCAGGCACCTCTCATTCGTTTCCTCTTGTATTTACACTTGTCTAAGCCTTAATAGGCCTCCCTTCGTGACCTGCCATTCCATACCCTAATTTACTCATTTTGTATTTCAGATCACTTTCCTTGTTTGTTCCATTCAAGTATCTATCATCACTAATCATAAGCATGATTTTCAATATATAGTCATACTGAAGCCTCTATATTCAAATACTTTTCCACACTACAATTGGATCTTTCTAAAACAACCTCTTAACTTCTTTACATCTTTTAGTTAAAACAACTTCTTACTAACTCACTGGAAAGTATTCTGCTATTGTCTATAATAGCTGACAGGCTTTTTATGTTAGTAAGACAAGCTGTATTTCTAAATGCATTAGGGAACTTACAGACTTCTTAAAATGTTTTAAATTAGTCTCCTTTGCTTCTTTTTTTCTTTTGCTTCTTAATTTCTTCCTTATTGTTATGTGTGTCAGTCATCTTAATTAGCAAAGAATAATACCAGTTCCCACACGCTTCTTTCAAATAACTTTTATCTTCTTTAATATTTCACATTATTTGAGTCTTAATTTAGTGTGATTGCAATTGTATAAACTAACCAATGTCAGTGGGGTTTTGTGAGAAAATAGAAACTTTCTTTTATATTTCTAATAATTACTTGAAAAGAATTTTCAGTTAAGAAAAAAGTCGTATTTTTGATGGCGCCTCATTATTATCAGAAATACTTGACAATCTTCAAAACTTGTCTTTATAAACTTCTGAACCGTCCTTAATTGTAAATGAATGTATTCTTACCTGTACTCTGCCTCCCCTCAAATTTTGTAAGGAAATATAAAATGGATAAGAAATAGACAAGAATTTCCTATTGAGTGGACATTTCCTAAAAAGATAATAATCATAAAAATAAAATATGCATAATTTTTATCTGGTGTTGCATTTTCATTTGCAAAACTTTAGGGGAAAATTTTACAACATATATAAATAGAATAATAGTTGTGATCTACCTTTAAATGTAAAATCTTCCCATAATTAAAATGTAACTACCATGTGAGCCAGGTGCTCATTAGTACAATATGCATATTTAGCTTCTTTACATTTTCTTCTGTCTTAATTGGCAACCATGGTTCCTCTTTTGAAAGAATACAATGAATAATGAGCTTATCTGTACAATTACCTTTCATGCAACTTGTCATAGTAAGACACAATTATTTTAAACTAATTAGGGGGAGGGCTGCTATAAATTAATGAAAAGACTATTTTATAAAAGTTTTAAAGTCACTGTATTTCTAACATGCATATACAAATATATAGTATGGCATATCATTTTATCTAAATGCTAATGATTTGTTAATACATTGACATTCCATTTGTCTTCTATAACAATTCACAAATAACTAGCCAATTTTTTTTTAAGATTTTATTTATTTATTTGACAGAGAAAGATCACAAGTAGGCAGAGAGGCAGGCAGAGAGAGAGAGAGGGAAGCAGGCTCCCCGCCGAGCAGAGAGCCCGACGTGGGACTCAATCCCAGGACCGTGAGATCATGACCTGAGCCGAAGGCAGCGGCTTAACCCACTGAGCCACCGAGGTGCCCCTAGCCAATTGTTTTTATCTAAATATCCTTAATATATTTTATTTTCATAAGTGGGAAAATATTTCTCCTCTAGTTTTTGTTTACACTATTAATTTGTTTTGTACATACTTTATTCAAAGAGAGTTCAAAGATAAATGTAAATGTAGCTTGGATAAATTTTCCTTTAAGACCAAACAGCCTCTACCACCTTACCAAAAGGCTTCTGTGATCTTGGTTAGCAAAGGACAACCTTTCCTAGTTGTCAAACAAGGGCTGTTTCTAAGAGCGTTAAAAAGACTTACACACTTTGTCTCAGAGTGTGAAGAAAACATCTGCTAGCCTGAATCAAGACGTAATTTCCAGTCTCACTGGGATACTGTGCCAAGTCACACTCTTTTCTCTCACATACACTTTATCTTGGCAGCTACTTAGCCTCAAAGCCTTTGCATTTAGATTTTTCAACATTAATCTAAAAGGAAAAATTAGATATAACACTAGTCACTGTTACTCTTACTTATTGGAACTCAGTGATATTTGTGCCAGTTCTAGTTAGACAATGTTTACACTGTGTAATCCCACAGCAGGGAAAATATCTCCTATATTTGATAAGTGCTCTCTAATTATAATGTTCATCCCAGCCTTCTCCTGAACAAGTTGCTTGAGTCAGGGATTCAAATTCGTACAGACAATTTGAGTTGTTAAAAGTGTCATTAACAGACTATTTTGATAGGTATTTTTCCATTTTTATTAAAGTATGAATTCCAAGGGAACTCAAACTTTTAAATTACTTTAATTGAAATTTTATCTATTTAAATTCCATTTAGTCAACATTCATTTAATAAATATTTATTTTATTCTAAGCTCTGATCTCGATGCTAGAAAATAAAATAATTAACTCAGAGATGTAGGCATTATGCTCTTTCTAATCTATAATGGAATATTTGCAATTTATTTTAATAAGGGCTATAATATTCATAAAGATGTATGAGAGCAGGGAAGAGAGACTTTTTAAATCCCTCACGGGGAGGCTTCAAAAAATAATTGACATTAGAACTAGGCCTTGAAAAGTGAGTAGAATTCTGCCATGGTAAAAGATATTTTGGGTGACGAGGAAGGCGTGGTTAGAATGCAGTGTAAAAGTGCGATGGAAGGACACTGAAGTTAGATTGTAATGGGCATTGTATTAGTTAAGGTGGTTTGGGCTGCAAGAGACAAACATCATTTATTATCTCAATAAATAAAAGGTCTGCAACAGGTGTTTCAGATTTGGCTCAAGGGGCTCAGTGATGTAAATAAGGACCCAGAGTCTTGCCATCTGTCCCCATGCTGCCATGTGAGTGTGTTGAGAATGTCTCTGCTCCTGGTTTTTGAGTTGGCTGCATTCGCTCCAAGCACCAGGAGCTTGTGTAATAGCTGCAAGTCAGAAACGAAGGGACAGGAACAGAAAGGGCTTTGTCTTTCCATGTTCTCACTTTTTATCAGAGGGCTACATTTAGCCATGGATGGGAAGACGGATTATAGAGCTGAAAGTTTTGGGTTTCGCTCTTTAATTCTCTCCTCACACAAAATACTATATTCACTTTCATTATTTTCAGGATTTATCTAGAAGAGCTGTATAAATTTGGGATGATGAGCACCTTGATCCTGCTAGCTAAAATACTCTCCTAGCTAATAGATCAAAGAAAGAGCAGATATAAAAACTACACGATAAATAGCTTAAAAATTGACTTAAGATTGTATGAAGACATATAATAATAATTTGCAAAGATTAATGTTCTAGTATCTTGCAGTGTCCCAGGTGTTTAGAATACTTTCTCCAAACATATTTGGGCAATAGTAATTCAGAGGAGGTGAGAAGAAAACATAAAATAATAGAATTCTCATTTATTTTATTTTATTTAATTTTTTAAAGATTGTATTTATTTATTGGGCAGACAGAGATCACAAGTAGGCAGAGAGATAGGAGGAAGCAGGCTCCCTGCTGAGGAGAGAGCCCGATGCGGGGCTCGGCTCGATCCCAGGACCCTGGGATCATGACCTGAGCCAAAGGCAGAGGCTTTATTTAACCCACTGAGCCACTCAGGCGCCCCTCATTTATTTTATTTTTAAAAAGATTTTATTTATCCATTTCAGAGACAGAGAGAGCACAAGTGGGTGGTGGAGGAGAAGGAGAGGGAGAAGATTCCCGGTTGAGCAGGAAGCCTGATGAGAGAGTTCCATCCCAGGACCCTGAGATCATGAACTGAGCCTAAGGTAGATGCTTAACTGACAGAGCCACGCAGGCACCCCTAGGTTTCATTTTAAAAGGTGGACTGAATATTTGTTTGCTTTCTTCATCTCCCTAGAGTTCACTAAGATATGAAGATATGAGATTTTTTTTCTTTTTAAAAATTGAAATTCTATAAACACTAGGAATTTAGAAAATTTTAAAAGGTGCATATAATCTATCAGAACATTTTAAAAATTTTTCCAACTAGTAAAGAGGTTGGATAAGACTGGAAAAGCTCTCAAAGCATAATTATTGTCCAAGATAATAGGTTTTGTTCTTCTCAAGACAACTTCACAGTTGCTCCAACATTGGAAATCCAAGTAGAAAACATAAAGAATAAGAATGATCATGCTGACAACCATTTGCAACACTCACTTCAGACCAGGGTAGGGATAATGGGAGGATGGAGTGGAGGAAGGAAGTGTCCTTTCTTTCCTATTAAACAGAGATTTTGTTTAAGATGTGATGACTTTTACCAGATTATGTATTACTCCCTAAATAAAAACACAGAGATGTGACTTGGTTGAAGAAAGTATGAGTAAAAAGCATTCCTGGGGCATCAGGTTGGCTCACTCAGTTAAGCATCAGAATCTTGATCTTGGCTCAGGTCATGATCTCAGAGTCCTGGGATCCAGCACCACGTCTGGCTCCATGACCTACCCAATCGCCTGTATGCACTCTCTCTCTCCTCAAATAAAGAAAACCTTAAAAAAAAAAAAAAGCATTATAATTTCTTTCCAATTATCAAAATAGCAAGTAGAAAACAAATTGGTTTCACTCGTTACTTTCTTTAAACCAGAAAAGTGTAAATGCCATTCCACTGGACTCAGAGGAGTCCCTGGAATCTGAATTTAAAAATATACCAGATGTTAGTGATGCTGTGTCAGTGAACCATACATACTTGGAGAAACATTTTCTTATTGTGTACTTGTTTTCTGGTCTTTTTTTTTAGTCTCCATCTGCCTATGCTGTAGTTTTAGTTGATCAAAAAAGTTAATAATAACAAAGTAATTATGCAGAGCATTTATTTCTAAGTTAACCAATGTACACTGAATGAATAGTATGCAGCAAAAGGTAATATGCTTAAATATAGTAAAATATTTAAATATTCTGTGCAGTGAAAGGAGATACAATCAGTACCATCTCCTTTTAAATGTGTTCAAAATATTTTGTTAGTTTTCACTATTTTCTAAAATTTGGTGGTGGTTTGACTGTATTTCTTGTGGTAATGATGATGGTGATTGTATTCCACATCATGTTTTACCTATTTGAGAAAATGTGTTATAATCCATAATAAACCATAAATTCCATGATTGAAAAATTATATCAAAATCATTTTTATAGACCCACGACACATTTCGGGTCTCAAGAAATGTCTGTTAATTTATATGTATAGTTGTATTTTTGTATAACATCTGTTGATATTGTAGCTCTAAGAACACACTTCAAAATTTAAAGAAGTCAATAAACACTCTTTTTTGGACGTAGTTTTGGGTGCCAAACAAAAAGATAGGTTTATCATTTTGCACAAAAGTGCAACTGTCTCCTAATGGTATATGGGAAATTATAAGCTGAGTGTTTTGACACTTTATATTGATATTTAGAGAAACAGGTGTTAAATATATTCCTGAAAAGTATTAAGTAATGACTAATATTACTTAATAGAATGTATAATTTTGAATTATCAGGGTTCTATAGACCCAAGTGACCAAATTCATTGAATTAAATTTTAAAAATCTCTCCCTTTTTAATTTTTCTCTAGAAAATTGGAAATATAAAGTGATACAGTAATAGATTTAGGCACTATTAAATCCTAGTGCTTAGTGATGTTTTCATAAGCTTTCTCTCCCCATTTTCAACTCTACTTTTCAGTTTATTTTATCGCATTTTTGTGTACAGGCGTGGAAGTTAACTTTATTCTCACACAAATTTAAGGTCATTGTTGGCATCTTTGGCTTTTATCAAGCTCACAGTAGCTACTGGTGTATGAAGCTATACAAAATTTTCAGGTTGAAAATCAGTAGTCTAGTTGTTTGGATAGTCTGTAGAAGAGGTAGAAAATGGAATATAATTAGGAGATGATGATTAAAAGGTAGTCTTAAAATAACATTATGAATAACCTCCAGTGCATGTTACGGAGTATGTGATTTATTTGGCAGTAAATATTAGGCACCAGGGAATGAAATAACCAAATCTGTTATTATGAAGCTAATTGGTATAAGTGATATGTATTTCAATACTATTGATCCTTTCCTCCTTGAAAGCCCAAATAAATTAGACAAATTATTGGTTGTAGGATTTATTGGACAGTTTTTGCTCTGAGACTTTTCATTTCTTCTATTTCATATTTTACTGATATTAAATTACTTTATTATTTAAACAGTAAAAAAATCATTTACATATTTATCTAAACAGAATGCAAGGTTCTCAAAAGTAATGGTCACATTTTATGTTTCCATGTACTACCTTTTTGTTTAACATACTGACTTCCTATACCCTATTTTCAAATAAGTTTATTGATTAACTTAATTATAAAATTAACTTGTTTGAAACAAATATTCATGTGAATATATTACTTAAACCTAGTTCTAGGAGTAAAAATTTGGTTTCGAGAGAAAGCATTTTAACTGGCATTTGTTAGAAATATTGAAAGTATGCATCAAACATATTTGTTTGATAAACAGAAATATAAATTTAATGAAGTTATAACACCAGTGTATTTATATACACATATATTTTGTGTATGTCTATCTCCTCCCAAGCATGTAATACAGTTTTCATGGATACAATTTCTTAATCAGAGTCAGATATCATAGTGTCATCTTTATCTGCTTCTCTTTTTTGCACTTTAATCATTACCATGTATATAGAGGGACTTAAATATACCACATACACAACAACAAACTGAAAAAGAAAAATTATATGAGCATGTAAATAGACATAGAGAAAGTACTGATAAATTTAACACTCATTTGTGATTAAAAAAAGGAACTATCACAAACTAGAAAAGAGAAGAATTTCTTCAATTTAATAAAGGACATCTGCCAGAAAATCTACAACTAACATCATGCTAAACTAGATAAATTTCCTCTAAAATGGTGAGCAAGGCAAGGACATTCCTCCCACTATTCTTATGCAATAAGACAACAAAGAGGCAAAAAATACAGATTGGGAAGAATGATTAAAAACTATCTTTGTGGGGTGCTTGGTAGCTCGGTGGGTTAAGCCTCTGCCTTCAGCTTGGGTCATGATCTCAAAAGGTCCTGAGATCGACCCTCGTGTGGGGCTCTCTGCTCAGAAAGGAACCTGCTTCCCCCTCTCTCTCTGCCTACTTGTGATCTCTGTCAAATAAATAAATAAAATCTTAAAAAACAACAACTATCTTTGCTCACATATGACACGCTTCTCATACACATGTCCTATACAAATAATATAACAAGACACCTCTATACACCTCTTAGGATGACTAAAACACAGAGAACTAACAACACAAAATGCTAGCGAGGGTGTGGAACGAGAGACATTCTTCATTGCCAGGGAATGAAAATGGTATAGCCACTTTGGAAGGCAGTTTTCCAGCTTCCTACAAAGGTCAACATAGTTTTATCCTGTGATACAACAAACGTACCACACCAATGCAAAATCTTAAACATAAGAAAACCGAGTGGGGGTGGGGATATGTAGTATATGGAAATCCTCTGTACTTTCATATCTATTACTCTATAAATTTAGAACTACTCTAATAAATATAATCTATTAATTTACAAAATTACCACTGTTATTAGCAACAATGTTACTGTTACAGGCTCTAATCTAAAATGATTAATTTGAAGTAGTTCATCGTCTGTGTCAAGTTCACACTTCATTTTAGATTGCTGGTACAAACACATGATTAACTTAATGTCTGGCATTCATCAGGTATTCTGTTCATGTGTTTTATTTATGACATTCAAACTGTTCTCTGTTTATGATGTCTTCACCTTCTCTTTCATTATTTTAATAATAAGTATTTTCTTGTGTATTTGATAATAAGTTAAATATTTTACATGCTACTGTTTATATTTCTTGAGATGTACTTTGATTTCAGCTCATTAGATACCCATTATTTTCTTTTTACCTATTTATCGACCTTTACATTCAAAAACTTCACTCAGACTTTAAAATGATTACTTAAGAGAATTTTCTCTCTTCCTCCTTCCTTATCTCCCCTCTATTTATGTACCAATGCATAAAGGACTAATTTAAAATAATTTAATATCATCATTAATACCTTTAATAAAGATTGATGATATTATGTTTAAGCACTTTATGGAATTGATACTGTTAACAATTCATAAGGAAATTGTCAGACCAACAATCTGAAGTTTTAAAAAGTTTAATATAGTATTTTGCCAGATGAATTTAAGTATTCTATGATTCCTATAGGAAAATGTGAAAGTTTGTAACAGCATATATTTGAAAGCATCAATTTTTCTCTTATGAATACTCAATGTAGTCTTAAGAATGAATTGTTATATAGTATGAGCTCTTAAATTTGGGGGTTAGAAAATATTCTTTTATATCTAGATGATTCAAAGACTTCTAGGTTTCTATTTTCTGTCTCCAAACAGTACAGGAAATAATCATTGTTCCAAAAATATTATTTTGAACTTTTCAAAGTTGATTTGTACTTGATTGGGTCACAAGGAAAAACAAATGTTCAACAAAAAATAAATTCCCAAACCAAATAAATGAAAAGGTATTATACCTTACTTCTATAAAAATATTCAGCCTTTATTTCCAGTAATTATTTTATCTTTATCTTGGAATATTTTGAGGGGAATTTTTTTTTGCTTTTGTACATTTGTCTCTGAATTCTAAGTGTTGAATTGAAAAGAAATTTGAGTAAGATACACACATACTTAGTGAAATATGCTCCTTATTAACACAAAAATCCAGCTTACAAGTAGCCAACTAGTTCCAGGATAATTCTCAGCATACTGTACTGTGTAATTAAGCTGCTTTCCATTCCTTTTATTACTACATTAATTTCCTATTCTTTTTCTCTTTTTTCCCCCTTGGTGACCATGGTTTAATATCAGAGTTTAAAATTTTGTTTTATAAGAAAGAAAACAGAGATAAAACTATTAAAATTCACATATTCTTAAAATTGCTGGGATAGTTTTGTAGATGATACAAAAATAGAGCAAAAAAGTCTGTTTTTAAAAAAGATTTTATTTATTTATTTGGCAGACAGAGATCACAAGTAGGCAGAGAGGCAGGCAGAGAGGAAGGGAAGCAGGCTCCCTGCAGAACAGAGAGCTGGATGTGGGGCTTGGATCCCAGAACCCTGAGATCATGACCTGAGCCAAAGGCAGAGGCTTTAACTCACTGAGCCACCCAGGCGCCCCTGATTTTTTTCATACACACTATTTCACATAATGTTAAGTGTGTATTTTTCCTCTCTCATATTGCTAATTTCCAATTCCACATTGAACATGAATAAAGAAGGCCACATAGTTACAGCGTTTATACTACCAAAGAAATGCAGTCATTGATTCAAAGTGCTGGAGTTTAAATTCAGTATCAGCATAGCTATTTTCAAATAACTTAGGTCTACATGGAAAAAATATGCAAAGTACTCTTTTTTATGATACTTTTCTTTAATGAAAAATGTGACCATTATTTCTGTGAGTGTTTTCTATACACCTTTAAGTCTTTATGGAAGAGAAGATTTAGGCTCCTTTACTGGGAGGCTCCTTTACCTACTTCTTACCCATTTAAGAAATTTTAAAAAAGTATGTCAAATATATATAACAGGTCACAACATGATCTACTTCTGAGATACGGAAAGTCTCCATTCCTGCCATTTTCCTGCTAGGCTCTATTTACTCATGTTCGGTATTTTGCAGCTGAGTAAAAACCAAAGAAACTATGTACCTACTCCAAGGAAGAAATAAGAAAGTTAATCATTCCCTGACTTTCTTCCCAGGACCCAAACACCCAAAAACCTCTAAGAGCCAGATCCCAAACATGTTTCAAGATAATAGCTTTGAAAAAACCTCACCTGACACTGGCATCAATACACCTCACCTTCAATAATTTATAAAATAACACCTATTATTCATGTGTCACTTGCCTTTGATTGGACCCTACCCTGGATTCCTGAAGGAACATGTATCCTGGACCCCTTTCCAAAAAAACCCTTAGCCCCAAACAATGAAGAGCCTCATTCTCCTTTTCTTTCTGGGTCTACCAAACACTCCATCTGCTATACTCTTATGTCATCAGTTATTAAATAAACTCTGCTTTCACTTCCTCCTCATTCATGTTTGATTTCTGTCTTGCAGCAAGAACCCTCTTGGTTGGTCCTGCAGGACACCTCTGTGGGTTCTCAGACCCCAGCCTCCCTTCATCATTTCCATAGCAATAACTTTAACTCTACTATAGTTTTGAAAAATAGTCTGAGCATCTGCTAAACTCATTTTAAAGATTCTTAAAAATATACATTTCACTTATAAAAATAGATGCATAAATCTTATTAGTAAATACAAAATTCAAAGAAGTTTTAGGGATCAGTATATTTATAAAAAGTCACAGTTTAGAACAACTATGTGAGCAAAAAGGAAATATAATAAATCAAAGAGATTTTAAAGATCCAAGTGTCTAACTTTTTGAAGTTAAAATGAATCTTGAAAACTAAATAAATGTTACATAGAGAATTTCAGTGTGATGCTGGAAAGAAACAGTAATTTGAGTTTCTGAGTGATAGTGTACCATATTTTATTTAAAAAGGAATGCTGCTATTTATAATTTTATGTTTCATTAATATCACTCTTTTCTCACTGCATCTTAGAAAATATGAAAAGTTTGGAAAAAGTTAAAATAACTGTGACTCTTTTAGTCAGTGGTTCAAAAAAAGTATCCTACTCATAGGAATTTCAGCTTATGGCAATGGAGATTTTAGGGACTAAGTATCCTGCAGGGATCCTATTTCAGGAAGCACTCTATGGAAAACATGCTCCAAGTGCTTTCTCTGGAGCATCTTACATCCTGTGCACTTCAATACTCAGAGTAAACAGATTAAGACAGAGAATTAATTTTTCCATTTAATTGGTAAGTGATTTGTTATGTTGAAATATTGGAGCTATCTAAACACAAAACATTACATGTTAGAAAGGAATTGATTGTAATGTTACAATTTTTAAGCCAAAATAACATAATTGTTTACAAAAGTTCAAATTTAGTAAATATCTGTAAAAAAATTTAAAAAATAAAATCAATGGAAGATTAGAAAATCGGTGAGAACAGAAAGTTTCAGAAAAACAAAAAATCAAAATAAGCTGGGAAGGAGTTATGCTTCTAGCAATAGTAGCAAAGGGAATTCAAATCAACTCTTACAATGAGAACAACCAGAAAAATTAAGCAAAGTATAAAAAGTGGCATTGTAGAACTAATAAGTCCATGAAGAATCATATGACTAAGAATATAGAAAGAACAGGTCAGCATTCAGAACTACTTTTCTATTAGATCTGTATTTTCTGACAAGGTAGCTTCTAGAAGTAGCTATCAAATACATGAAATACCACTGATACAAACTGAGCTGTGACATAAATTTAAATACCCAGCAGATTTTAAAGACTTAGCATGAAAAATAAGGTAAATTAGTCATTAACAATTTTTACATAGGTTACATGGTGAAATGATGTTTTTGATATATTAGGTTAAATTAGGTTTTATATATTTGGTTAAATATATTAGGTTATATTAAAATTAATTTACCTGGTTCCTTTTATTTTAAAGTTTTATTTATTTATTTTAGACAGAGAGAGAGAGCATGAGTGGGAGGGCCTAGGGAGAGAGAATCTCAAGCGGACGCTAGGCTGAGGGCAGAGCCTGACTCCAGGCTTGACCAAAGGACCCTGAGGATCACAACCTGAGTAGAAATGAAGAGTCTGATACTTAACTAACTATGCCACCCAGGCAGCCCACACCTGGTTCTTTTTATTATTTGACTATAAATATGTGACTATAAAAACATTCTAAATTACATATGTGATTCACATGTCTCACTTATATTTCTATTAGTAGCAGTACTCACAAATTTTGCAGATTACCATAGAGACATCTGAGACGCTGGGAAACTAAACAGAGTTCAGCTAACTCATAGGGTAGACTGGAAAATATTAGAATTCCAAACCTACCAAGTAGAAAAGGACCACTGGTAAAGACTGCAGGATTTAACTGAGATCATGAGCTCCTATCTTTCTCTAAAACAGAACTAAATTTCATTCATAGGAACTAATATTCACCTTTGACTCATCTCATCCTTGAATGTATTATGGAGAAATCGGGTTGAAAATAGCTTTAGACTATTTGTCTGTGAGAAGCAACTAGAAACTTCCTGGAGGATTATAACATCAAGCAGAGCTCAATCTGTCTTTAGAATTGTGTTTCCAATACCAAGCATGCTCTCATACTCAATTAAAAATAACCAAGCACATGAAATGACAAGACCTAACTTAAAACCAAGAGAAGCAATAGACAAAAGAGACAGGCCAGCAAGAAATGCAGTAAAACACAATTTTCAGACACGTGTCTTAAAATAGTTAACTTGATAATGAAAAATGTATTAAATTATAAGCAAAATGGGTGACTTCAGGAAGAAATAGACAGTTTACAGGAAAGTACAAACAGTAAACTGCAGAAGTGAGAATGCTGTAAGTGAAATTAAGAGCTCAGTGGATGGGTTTGGTAGATGATTAGATGAAACTAAAGTGTTGGTCAATAAATGGAAATACAAATTAAAGAAAAATATCCATAGTGAAGCAAGAAGAGAAATGCTGAAAATACATATCAAAGGGTACAGAACTGTTGAAAAATATATAAGCAAGAAAAATAAATGAGGTATTAAAAAGATATAACATACTTATAATTTAAATCCCAGAAAAACAGAAGAAAGAAAATGGAGCGGAAACAATACTTGAAGAGCTAATGATTGAGAATTTTCAATACGTGATAAAATACATCAAGCTGTAGATTTAAAAATTACTCAACACCAAGCTCAATAAATACTAAGGGAACTACACACCAGTTGTTCAGAATAAAGACCTTATCTTTGTTAAAGGCTTAATAAAACTTAAAATCTTAAGAGAAAAATTAAAACTGATGCTTATTTATTAAAAAGTGATTGATGTCAGGAGAAATGGAATGATGCTGTGGTAGGCAGAAAAAGACACCTCCAAAAATGTTCCTATTCTAACCTGTGAATATATTAAATTACAGAGCAAAGGATAATTACAGTTATAAATGTAATTATGCTTGCCTATCAGATGACCTTAAAATAGAAAAATTTTCCTGAAATTGTATGGACAGGACCCATGAAATCAAAAAGGTCTTTAAAATTTTGAAATAACAAATTATGATAAAATATATCTTATCTACCATTATCATGTCATAGAATGAACCTAGTAGAATTTTATTCTAAAATGTGCATTTTTCAACAAATCTCATAATACAAACATGCAACATATGTTTGTATAACTTGAGTATAAAATTACAGTAAACATCTTGACCAGAAGATTCATCTTGAATAACAACTATTCAAGTTGGTTCATGCTGGAAATCACAAATATTATTTGAGCATTATTTGGCTCTCATAGCTCTGAGTTATTCTTAAGAAAAATAGCAGAAGAAACATTGAGTCATGAATAAACCACTTTTTATTTCTTAACTGGAACAAGGAATTTTGAAGTTGTTGAAGGAAAGTTAGATGAAAACGAATTTATTTGGTAAAAAAAAAAATTTATGCATCTTTGAGACATTATCCTGTGAAAGTTTTACGACTAGAATATTTTGTGAACAGAATATGAACATATTAGAATAAATGCAAAATGTAGTCAGTAAAGCTAACAATAAACGTTAAGCACAATAAAAATGTTTCCCCACTATGGTGAATGATCAGTAGATCTCTAAATGGTTTAGTGAGCCAAATGATCTAGTCAGGAGGCTATTGAATGGGAAACAAATTACACAGCTTTCAAAAATCCATAGATTAACATTCACAGAGTCTCTCAAGTTAGTTTCATTGCTTTAAATATTATATGTATTTTTATGACAGGAAAGACAGCAGTATTATGTGAAAACCAATTAGCATTTTTTTCCTTACTGGACTATATATTTCAGCTTTAATATTTTCTTAAATAAAATTTAAAACAATTAAAAGCTGACAAGGGATTAATATCTAAAATATGTAGAGAATCTATGTACAACCGAACACCAAAAACAAACAAACAAAAAAATGGCAAAGGACCTAAACAGACATTTTTCCAAACAAGAGATACAGATGGCCAACAGACACATGAAATGATGTTCAATATCACTAATCATAAAGGAAATGAAAATCAGAGCCACAATGAAATATCATATCACATCTGTCAGAATGGCCAGATTTTAAAAGGTAAGAAAAAACAAGTGTGGGCAAGGATGTGGATAAAAATGAATCCTCATGCACTGTTGGTAGAAATGTAAATTGATACAACCCCTATGGAATGTGGAAGCAACCCAAGTGCCCACTGAGAGATGAATGGATAAAGAAAATGTGGTATAAATATACCATGGAATATTATTCAGCCATAAAAAGGGATAAGCTCTCAATATCTGTGACAACACTGACAGACCTACAGAGTATTATGTTAAGTGAAATAAATCAGAGAAAAAGAAATAGTATATTACTTCACTTTTATGTGGAATCTAAAAAACAAAACAAATGAATAAACAAATGAAAAGCAAAATCAGACCTATAAACACAAAGAACAAATGATGTTTGACAGAGGGGAAGGATGTGGAGGGATGGGAAAAAATGGAAAAGGGGAGTGGGTGATACATGCATTCAGTTAAAGCAACAAAAGGCACAGCATATAGTCAATGGTATTGTAATAGTGTTGCACAGTAATAGATGGTAGCCACACCTGTGGTGAGCAGGGCATAACGTATAGAATTGTTGAATCACTATGTTGTACACCTGAAACTAATGTAACATTGCATGTCAACTAAACTCAAATAAATAAATAAATAGGTGATCTTTTATTAGTAATTTGTTTCCCTAACCAAGATAGGAAAGGACATAAACTTTCAGAAGAATATTTCAAGTTATTTCCTGAAGAAGAGTATCTTTCTTTCCTAACTTTTGCTAATGCTGTATGGTTGTTTTTATTACACAATGTGCTCTATCCTTTTCCCCATGATTTAAACGTACTATTTTATAGATTTTGTTCCTATCTTAATTTCATCTGAATACTACATAAAACTTAACCTGGAAATTCTCATTTTTCAAAGACTTGACCATTTCCACCCTTAAACCCTTAGCACTAATTACTCTCCATCCATCCCCTTTATGGAGTGACTTAGAGTTTTACTGTAAAATTGTTTAATATATCAACATTTGAACTAAATTCTTTTTTTCTTTTTTAAATTTATTTGAATGAGAAAAAGAGAACTTAGAGAGAGAGAGAGAGATCACAAGCAGGGGCGGGGGAGCAGTAGAGGGAGAAGCAGGCAGAGAGCCCAATGAGGGACTCAATGCCAGGACCCTGGGATCATGACCTGAGCTGAAGGCAGATGCTTAACTGACTGATCCATCCAGATACCCGAACTTCAATTATTTTTTAAATTCAATGTCTATCCACTGCAAGAGCACTACTGAATTTAGTACAGAGTAAGCACTCTTGGTGAATTCAGGTACAGATCAATCCTGGCAATACCATATGAAGATTTGGGACATGAGATCTTGGGGGGAAAAATATCCCTGGGAGAATCCGAGTTTGGAATACTGGAATAAAGACCTAATTGATCAATTAACTCTCTGTGAGAACCACCTCCACCTCCTCCCCCCAACCAAGTCCCATCTGTGCCTCAAATTCAGTAAAATGAAGCGCTTGATTCATAGCCCTGCAAAATACGGTATTTTAACTTGTTAATAAAGTAATACATGAAAAAAAATTAATACACGTGTTTGGAAAAGATGAAGAGGCATAGGAAGACAAAAAAATAATCTATAATCTAAACAGCAAGAGAAAGCAAATTTTATCTTTTTGGTCATTTATATTTGAAAAATGTGCTAACTCTGTACAATTTTTAATGCAGCAACTGTTTAAATTAATAATTCAAAAGCATCACAATCTTTTGAACACATTGTTTTAGGTTGCAGAATATTTCATTATGTGCTTGTCACATAATTTATCTACAGATTTCTTCATAGATTTTTTTTTCACAATGTAAAGTATGCTTTTAATGTAATCATCCATTTTTTTTTAATTTTTTATTTTTTATAAACATATATTTTTATCCCCAGGGGTACAGGTCTGTGAATCACCAGATTTACACACTTCACAGCACTCACCAAAGCACATACCCTCCCCAATGTCCATAATCCCACCCCCTTCTCCCAAACCCCTTCCCCCCAGCAACCCTCAATTTGTTTTGTGAGATTAAGAGTCACTTATGGTTTGTCTCCCTCCCAATCCCATCTTGTTTCATTTATTCTTCTCCTACCCACTTAAGCCTCCATGTTGCATCACCACTTCCTCATATCAGGGAGATCATATGATAGTTGTCTTTCTCTGCTTGACTTATTTCGCTAAGCATGATACGCTCTAGTTCCATCCATGTTGTTGCAAATGGCAAGATTTCATTTCTTTTGATGGCTGCATAGTATTCCATTGTGTATATATACCACATCTTCTTGATCCATTCATCTGTTGATGGACATCTAGGTTCTTTCCATAGTTTGGCTATTGTGGACATTGCTGCTATAAACATTCAGGTGCACGTGCCCCTTTGGATCACTACATTTGTATCTTTAGGGGAAATACCCAATAGTGCAATTGCTGGGTCATAGGGCAGTTCTATTTTAAACATTTTGAGGAACCTCCATGCTGTTTTCCAGAGTGGCTGCACCAGCTTGCATTCCCACCAACAGTGTAGGAGGGTTCCCCTTTCTCCGCATCCTCGCCAGCATCTGTCATTTCCTGACTTGTTGATTTTAGCCATTCGGACTGGTGTGAGGTGATATCTCATTGTGGTTTTGATTTGTATTTCCCTGATGCCGAGTGATATGGAGCACTTTTTCATGTGTCTGTTCGCCATCTGGATGTCTTCTTTGCAGAAATGTCTGTTCATGTCCTCTGCCCATTTCTTGATTGGATTATTTGTTCTTTGAGTGTTGAGTTTGCTAAGTTCTTTATAGATTCTGGACACTAGTCCTTTATCTGATATGTCGTTTGCAAATATCTTCTCCCATTCTGTCAGTTGTCTTTTGATTTTGTTAACTGTTTCCTTTGCTGTGCAAAAGCTTTTGATCTTGATGAAATCCCAATAGTTCATTTTTTTCCCTTGCTTCCCTTGCCTTTTGCGTTGTTCCTAGGAAGATGTTGCTGTGGCAGAGGTCGAAGAGGTTGCTGCCCGTGTTCTCCTCAAGGATTTTGATGGATTCCTTTCGCACATTGAGGTCCTTCATCCATTTTGAGTCTATTTTTGTGTGTGGTGTAAGGAAATGGTCCACTTTCATTTTTCTGCATGTGGCTGTCCAATTTTCCCAGCACCATTTATTGAAGAGGCTGTCTTTTTTTCATTGGACATTCTTTCCTGCTTTGTCGAAGATTAGTTGACCATAGATTTGAGGGTCTATTTCTGGGCTCTCTATTCTGTTCCATTGATCTATGTGTCTGTTTTTGTGCCAGTACCATGCTGTCTTGATGATGACAGCTTTGTAATAGAGCTTGAAGTCCGGAATTGTGATGCCACCAACGTTGGCTTTCTTTTTCAATATCCCTTTGGCTATTCGAGGTCTTTTCTGGTTCCATATAAATTTTAGCATTATTTGTTCCATTTCTTTGAAAAAGATGGATGGTACTTTGATAGGGATTGCATTAAATGTGTAGATTGCTTTAGGTAGCATAGACATTTTCACAATATTTATTCTTCCAATCCAGGAGCATGGAACATTTTTCCATTTCTTTGTGTCTTCCTCAATTTCTTTCATGAGTACTTTATAGTTTTCTGAGTATAGATTCTGTGTCTCTTTGGTTAGGTTTATTCCTAGGTATCTTATGGTTTTGGATGCAATTGTAAATGGGATTGACTCCTTAATCTCTCTTTCTTCTGTCTTGCTGTTGGTGTAGAGAAATGCAACTGATTTCTGTGCATTGATTTTATATCCTGACACTTTACTGAATTCCTGTATAAGTTCTAGCTGTTTTGGAGTGGAGTCTTTTGGGTTTTCCACATATAGTATCATATCATCTGCGAAGAGTGATAATTTGACTTCTTCTTTGCCGATTTGGATGCCTTTAATTTCCTTTTGTTGTCTGATGGCTGAGGCTAAGACCTCTAGTACTATGTTGAATAGCAGTGGTGATAATGGACATCCCTGCCGTGTTCCTGACCTTAGCGGAAAAGCTTCAGTTTTTCTCCATTGAGAATGATATTTGCGGTGGGCTTTTCATAGATGGCTTTGATGATATTGAGGTATGTGCCCTCTATCCCTACACTTTGAAGAGTTTTGATCAGGAAGGTATGCTGTACTTTGTCAAATGCTTTTTCAGCATCTATTGAGAGTATCATATGGTTCTTGTTCTTTCTTTTATTGATGTGTTGTATCACATTGACTGATTTGCGGATGTTGAACCAACCTTGCAGCCCTGGAATAAATCCCACTTGGTCGTGGTGAATAATCTTTTTAATGTACTGTTGAATCCTATTGGCTAGTATTATGTTGAGTATTTTCATATCTGTGTTCATCAAGGATATCAGTCTATAGCTCTCTTTTTTGGTGGAATCCTTGTCTGGTTTTGGGATCAAGGTGATGCTGGCCTCATAAAATGAGTTTGGAAGTTTTCCTTCCATTTCTATTTTTTGGAACAGTTTCAGGAGAATAGGAATTAGTTCTTCTTTAAATATTTGGTAGAATTCCCCCGGGAAGCCGTCTGGCCCTGGGCTTTTGTTTGTTTGGAGATTTTTAATGACTGTTTCAATCTCCTTACTGGTTATGGGTCTGTTCAGGCTTTCTATTTCTTCCTGGTTCAGTTGTGGTAGTTTATATGTTTCTAGGAATGCATCCATTTCTTCCAGATTGTCAAATTTATTGCCGTAGAGTTGCTCATAGTATGTTCTTATAATAGTTTGTATTTCTTTGGTGTTAGTTGTGATCTCTCCTCTTTCATTCATGATTTTATTTATTTGGGTCCTTTCCCTTTTCTTTTTGATAAGTCGGGCCAGGGGTTTATCAATTTTATTAATTCTTTCAAAGAAACAGCTCCTAGTTTCGTTGATTTGTTCTATTGTCTTTTTGGTTTCTATGTCATTGATTTCTGCTCTGATCTTTATGATTTCTCTTCTCCTGCTGGGCTTAGGGTTTCTTTCTTGTTCTTTCTCCAGCTCCGTTAGGAGTAGGGTTAGGTTGTGTACCTGAGACCTTTCTTGTTTCTTGAGAAAGGCTTGTACCGCTATATATTTTCCTCTCAGGACTGCCTTTGTTGTGTCCCACAGATTTTGAACCGTTGTATTTTCATTATCATTTGTTTCCATGATTTTTTTCAATTCTTCTTTAATTTCCCAGTTGACCCATTCATTCTTTAGAAGGATACTGTTTAGTCTCCATGTATTTGGGTTCTTTCCAAACTTCCTTTTGTGGTTGAGTTCTAGCTTTAGAGCATTGTGGTCTGAAAATATGCAGGGAATGATCCCAATCTTCTGATACCGGTTGAGCCTTGATTTAGGACCGAGGATGTGATCTATTCTGGAGAATGTTCCATGTGCACTAGAGAAGAATGTGTATTCTGTTGCTTTGGGATGAAATATTCTGAATATATCTGTGATGTCCATCTGGTCCAGTGTGTCGTTTAAGGCCTTTATTTCCTTGCTGATCTTTTGCTTGGATGATCTGTCCATTTCAGTGAGGGGAGTGTTAAAGTCCCCTACTATTATTGTATTATTGTTGATGTGTTTCTTTGATTTTGTTATTAATTGGTTTATATATTTGGCTGCTCCCACGTTGGGGGCATAGATATTTAAAATTGTTAAATCTTCTTGTTGGACAGACCCTTTGAGTATGATATAGTGTCCTTCCTCATCTCTTATTATAGTCTTTGGCTTAAAATCTAATTGATCTGATATAAGGATTGCCACTCCTGCTTTCTTCTGATGTCCATTAGCATGGTAAATTCTTTTCCACCACCTCACTTTAATTATGGAGGTGTCTTCGGGCTTAAAATGAGTTTCTTGGAGGCAACATATAGATGGGTTTTGTTTTTTTATCCATTCTGATACCCTGTGTCTTTTGACAGGGGCATTTAGCCCATTAACATTCAGGGTAACTATTGAGAGATATGAATTTAGTGCCATTGTATTGCCTGTAAGGTGACTGTTACTGTATATGGTCTCTGTTCCTTTCTGATCTACCACTTGTAGGCTCTCTCTTTGCTTAGAGGACCCCTTTCAAGATTTCCTGTAGAGCTGGTTTGGTATTTGCAAATTCTTTCAGTTGTTGTTTGTCCTGGAAGCTTTTAATCTCTCCTTCTATTTTCAATGATAGCCTAGCTGGATATAGTATTCTTGGCTGCATGTTTTTCTCGTTTAGTGCTCTGAAAATATCATGCCAGCTCTTTCTGGCCTTCCAGGTCTCTGTGGATAAGTCAGCTGCCAATCTAATATTTTTACCATTGTATGTTACAGACTTCTTTTCCCGGGCTGCTTTCAGTATTTTCTCTTTGTCACTGAGACTTGTAAATTTTACTATTAGGTGACGGGGTGTGGGCCTATTCTTATTGATGTTGATGGGCGTTCTCTGAACCTCCTGAATTTTGATGCTCATTTCCTTTGCCATATTGGGGAAATTCTCCCCAATAATTCTCTCCAGTATACCTTCTGCTCCCCTCTCTCTTTCTTCTTCTTCTGGAATCCCAATTATTCTAATGTTGTTTCGTCTTCTGGTGTCACTTATCTCTCGAATTTTCCCCTCGTGGTCCAGTAGCTGTTTGTCCCTCTTTTGCTCAGCTTCTTTATTCTCTGTCATTTGGTCTTCTATATCACTAATTCTTTCTTCTGCCTCATTTATCCTAGCAGTGAGAGCCTCCTTTTTGATTGTACCTCATTAATAGCTTTTTTGATTTCAACTTGGTTAGATTTTAGTTCTTTTATTTCTCCAGAAAGGGCTTTTATATCTCTCGAGAGGGTTTCTCTAATATCTTCCATGCCTTTTTCGAGCCCGGCTAGAACCTTGAGAATTGTCATTCTGAACTCTAGATCTGACATGTTACCGATGTCTGTATTGATTAGGTCCCTAGCCTTCGGGACTGCCTCTTGTTCTTTTTTTTTGTGTTGAATTTTTCCGTCTTGTCATTTTGTCCAGATAAGAGTATATGAAGGGGCAAGTAAAATACTAAAAGGGTGGCAACAACCCTAGGAAAATATGCTTTAACCAAATTAGAAGAGATCCAAAATCATGAGTGGGTAGAAAGGGGATAAAAAGAGGTTCAAAAAGGAAGAAAGGAAAAAAAAGCAAAAAGAAAAAAAAAAAAAGAAAAAAAAAAGAAGAGAGAAGAATTTTTTAAAAAAGAAAACACCTAAGAAAAATGTAAAAAAGAAAAAATATATATATTAGATAAACTAGTAAAAAATCGTTAAAAAAGAAAAAGGTAACAGTTAAAAAAAAAAATTTTACCCGAAGGCGAGAAAAAAAAAAAAAATGAAATAGAAAAAATTAAATTACCTGCAAGACTAAAAAAAATCACAGGGAAAAAGCCATGAGTCCGTGCTTTGCTTTCTCCTCCTCTGGAATTCTGCTGTTCTCCTTGGTATTGAAACCGCACTCCTTGGTAGGTGAACTTGGTCTCGGCTGGATTTCTTGTTGATCTCTGGGGGAGGGGCCTGTTGCAGTGATTCTCAAGTGTCTTTGCCCCAGGCGGAATTACACCGCCCTTACCCGGGGCCAGGGTGAGTAATCCACTTGGGTTTGCTTTCAGGAGCTTTTGTTCCCTGAGCGCTTTCCGTCGAGTTCCGGAGGACGGGAATACAAATGGCGGCCTCCTGGTCTCCGGCCCAGAGGAGCCGAGAGCCCAGGGCCCCACTCCTCAGTGCGTCCTCAGAGAACAGCGCCCAGTTACTCCCGTCTGCCTGACCTCCGGCCGCGCTCCGAGCTCACTGAGCCTGCGACCGGTTCAAGGTCACCCCAAGCTGCGAGCTTACTGTCGGCTCTGTCTCGGTAGCCGGCTTTCCCGATCCAATACCCGCAAGCTCTGGGACACTTAGACACCCCCGATCCTTCTGTGACCCTGCGGGACCTGAGGCCACACTGACCCCGCGTGGGCTTCGCCCCGGTTTAGCCTCTGGAGCAATGTCCCTCAGCGGAATAGACTTTTAAAAGTCCTGATTTTGTGCGCTTTGCTCCGCTGCTTGCCGGGAGCCGGCCTCTCCCCCCGGGGTCTATCTTCCCGTCGCTTTGGATTCACTTCTCCGCCGGTCCTACCTTTCAGAAAGTGGTTGTTTTTCTGTTTCCAGAATTGCTTTTCTTCTTCTCTTCGATCTGCCGATGGATTTTCAGGTGTTTGCAGTCTTTAGATAAGCTATCTAGCTGATTTCCGGCTAGCTGAAGCAGTCTCAGCTTGCTACTTCTCTGCCATCTTGACTCCTCCCCCCAGATATTTTATATTAATAATGCTGAAATGAGAAAAAATATTCATAAATCCTTGTGTGCAAGAATTTTTTTAGGTTATAGTCTTGGATGTGTTTTGTTAATATTTGTCACTAAATTGTCTCTGATGAATTAACAAACCAAATGACAGAATATTATCATACCAATCTGAATGCACAATTTCATACACTAAACATTATTTTCATCTTAATGTATTAATTTGATAAATTTAAAAACTTATTCTGTTTTATCACTTTGATAAAACTTAGCAGGTAAAAAGCTGAAAATATTTTTACATATTTTTATCTATTTTATTACTTGTTCTTGCTTATCACCCAGTTACTCTCTGGAACTATTTATATTTTTGAGTCTTCCTTGTAATTATGCTTTATAACTAACTTATTGGAAAACTCAAGTGATTTGTTACAAACTTTCTTTTTATTTTCTTTTAATTTTTACGATATTTTTGTCATACACAGTTTAAATTTATATTGTGAAATCTGCTGTGTTCAGTGCTTACATAGATTATAAATATATCCTTATAAAACTTGTATAAAACTGGGGCACCTGCGTGGCTCAGTGGGTTAAAGCCTCTGCCTTTGGCTCAGGTCATGATCCCAGGGTCCTGGGATCGAGCCCCATGCTGGGCTCTCTGCTCAGGAGGGAGCCTGCTTCCTCCTCTCTCTTTCTCTGCCTGCCTCTCTGCCTACTTGTGATCTCTATCTGTCAAATAAATAATAAAATCTTAAAAAAAAAAAAACTTGCATAAAACTTCCAAGTCTTAAAATATAAATTTCCTATTTCCTTCATCTTCTCTAGAGGACTTAGCATTTAATATACACATTAAAATTCATGAGAAAAGTTCATTTTTTGTTTGTTTTTCTAGTATTTGAATTGTTTTCCTCAAATAAACAAACCAAATGAAAACTCCCTAACAACAACAGCTAGGTGAGAGGTGTGATTATCTACATGAAAAAAATTAAAGAGTCATCATTACTTTGAATAAATGGTTATATGACTAAAATATGAAGAAGCCTGGTTTTATTTTTTATTTTTTTTTAAAGAAAGGCAGAGATCACAAGTAGGCAGAGACGCAGGCAGAGAGAGAGGAGGAAGCAGGCTCCCCACTGAGCAGAGAGCTTGATGCGGGGCTCGATCCCAGGACCCCGGGACCATGACCTGAGACGAAGGCAGAAATTTTAACCCACGGAGCCACCCAGGTGCCCCAAAGCCTGGCTTTATTAAAACATAACAAAATAACCTAGACCTTTCCTTCCTGCTTCTCAGTGACAAGAAGCAGAAGGAGGAGGAAAGAATCAGGTCATTTTGCTATCAGCTTCCTTGGTATGGAGAGATGACTCTAATTGAATATCCCAGGAAAGGTTCACTGAAAACACTTAACACAATCCTTTACACATGGTTTGTAATACTCATTTTAAAACTGTCTCAGAATCGGAGCACCTGGATCGCGCAGTTGGTTTGGCTCAGCTCATGACCTCAGGGTCCTGAGATTGAGTCCCCTGTTGGGCTCCCCACGGAGCATGGTGTCTTCTTGAGATTCTCTTTTCCTCTCCCTCTGCCCCTCCTACTCATGCTCTTTCTCTCTCTAAAATAAAGGAGGAAAAAAAAAAAGACCAAAAAATAAATTCAGTTTTCCCCTTATATTTTTAGGACTTGAGCAAGAATACAAACCTACTCTTTAGCTATTTATATATATGGAGACTCAACATATGTATAAATATGTTATTATTTAAATTAAGCCATCAAATGTTTAAATAAAATATGTCCGTGAAGATTATTTTCATGATCTTGAAGATTATGTTATGATCAGGTTCAGATCTGGTTCAGAAGACCAGATTCAAATTTAGAATTCTCTATTCCTCATATATCCACAGCAGAACATGGCAGCAGAAAAGAGAGCTGGCCAATGCCTCCTGCCTCCTGTAGCCCATCAGCCTCACCACTTCTGTTATTTCACAGGTACATGTGGACAATCCAGCCCAAGTCCCTGCTGCTGTCCATGCCCCTCTCCCCCATTAAAATAGGGTCCAGATACACAGATAGCAGTATGGTCTGCTTTTAGAAAGAAGGTACTTGGCAAAAGACCAGCACAGGAACCAGAAAGCAGGCTCAAGACTTTTAAAGAAAAGTACCAGGTATCTGGACCATGCTTTAGAGCAAAGACAGTTGTACTCTAGATGTGAGGCACTCCTTGGCCAGGACTCTGTGGAAAGGGGTTTAGCCACAGAAGGTCAAGAGTGGGCCTCCTTCAAGTTCAAGATGCTTGTAAGTGCTCGTCCCTGTGCTTCATAATGTTACACCTGTGACTAAAGATGGCACTTAGGTGAGGCAAACCAAAAAAAGAAAAAAGAGAGGCATGAGAGAAAAAACACTATGAAATTTCTTAGATTAGTCTTCTTTTTATTGGTTGTTTTCAGTTACTGCTGGCTCAATGGTATGTCTCTTAAAACTAAATTATGGAAATATATTTAAGACAAGCATATGCATAAAGTGCTTTAGAAACATGACTGATGTTACCACACAGCAGTAATATCCATCTTTCAACATTGCAGCCCTAGCCCACTGATTAGCTTCCATTTTAAATAGTGACTTACCTTCATTAGGGTTCTATTATTCAAGTATTATGGTTTCATGCATAGCAATTTAAGCCACAATTTTTGTCAATATTAGGAAGGGAATATTTCAACAAGACATCATTTTTTTCATGCTGGTTTGCATGTAATAAACTCTGTGTCTATACAGAAATCTTGGAAAATGACAAGTCTATAATTTGGTAATTTGGTGTATAATACAAACTGTGACGCAAGCACAAAAGAAGATGTATTTCTTATTTGGTTTCTTGAGTTACAGATTATTTTTATCCAATTAATGTTAATTGGGGCTATTTTATCTAGTTTCTTAAAAAGAGAGAAAAAATGATAAGACAAATGTGGCACATCCATAAAAAAGAATACTACTCAGCAATAGAAAAGGAAGAATTATTGATATGAGTAAAAAAACATGGAAGGGTATGAAAAACAGTGTGTTGAGGAAAAAAAAAAAAAAACCAACCCCAGCCAAATACAAAATAATATACAGGATATAATTCCACTGAAACAAAATTCTGGAAAAATCAAGTCTGACTTATTGTGTTAGAAAGCAGATTGATGCTTCCTTTGGTACCAGAATTGACTTGGAAGGTCCAGGGAAATAAAACACTCTATATATTAGTAAAGTGGTGGTTCTATACATGAATATATATCTGAGTCCTAGTCAATAATATACATAAAATAGGTTTATTTTAGTGACGCAAATTATGTGGAAATATTTTTTAAATGTTACCATTCAGATAGGACCAAGTGCTTATACACAACTGCAGAGCAGAATCACTATAACCCCTCACTCCTAAACTTATTCCACCTTGATCCCTTCAGGCATTTGGAATCTTCTTTGTCATGGTGCTCACTGTGAAACCTGTTGTCACCAGAAACAGAAAATCAAGAAATCCAAACATCTTAAAACCAAACTACATTGCTGGAGTGCTGATAGTACTGAGGTCATTTTTGGTGCTAGAGCTCATTCATCTACAAGCAATGACCTCCCTCAGGGCTATGCGTTCCAGACCCCTTAAGGTTAATAAGTGGGCTGACCTGAATGTGGAAAGACTTGTTCTCATCTTCCCCAAGGCTGTTTAGATAACCAGTATAGGTAACATAGTTTCTTCCCCACCCTCTTCTCTTGTGCACAAATGGCTCTACAAGCTCTGTAACTGTTAGACCCTTTGACTTCACCACAGTGACCCACATACACCCACCTACTCTATAAAATCTATGGATTAAGGTCTGAATTTTCCAAAGAATAGAAGAGTAGTGCTTCAATAATCCATCTACCTGGTTTTCCCTGCCAGTAAGTTACCCTGAATAAAACTATGTAAATGATAAGGAGTGGTTTGCCTCATTTTTTGGTCTCAAAGTGCCCTTTCAGTATGGAGGATAATTTACCATCCCCCCTCCACCTTCTAACATATATCTTTGTATGTTAGTATAAGGACATATATTTTGGACACTTAGAACATATTGTATTTTTTGAACTCGTAGTCCATACTTTTGAATTCCAGTAAGCATATTTCTCTTTACACCCTCTTTTCTAATCAAGTGTTAAATGACATAGGAACTTGAAAGATAAAAATAAAAGTTTTTTTTAATTGATATTAAAGCCAAATAGAAGATTATTGACCTCTAACCCCAAATTAGGCTTCTACAACTTCTCACTGAGTTTGTACTTCTAAATATACTGTAAGTTAATTTAGAGTTTCAGAGAAGACAAATTTATCCAGCCAGATAAAAGAAAAATTAGTGAGTCTATCAAGTCCTAATAATAGAAACATGGAAAACAGAAGTCAAAAGTTATAAAATAGTGAAAAATGTCATACTTTAAGAAATTAGATATAACAATCTTCTCCCAAGGGACAGGCAGTCATAGACAGAAAGATAAGCTAAGAGAAGTATATAAACCAGCATTTTGTCTCAGACCTAGGGAATATCCTACTTCTAAAAGTAAGATACTTTGTCTTTGGGGGTCCTCGGCAGAATTCAAGAGTTGTCCTATACAGATGGAGAAATAATATTTCTCTAAAGGTATCAAGAATTCTCTGTTGAGAATAAGGTCACTGTTCTGCCAGTGTAGAAGTCTTGTCCACGGAATCAATGGAATTCAAAGACAGGTTATGATCACACTACTTTAGGCTTTTTTTTTTTTTTTTTTTTTGAGAGAGAGAGAGAGAGAGAGCAAGAGCACATGAGTGAGTGGGAGAGGCAAAGGGAAAAGGAGACAGAGTCTCAAGCAGGCTCCATGCACAGCGCGGAGCCCAGTGCTGTCCCTGAGATCATGACCTCAGCTAAAAATCAAGAATCCGAAGCTCAACCGACTGAGCCATGCAGGTGCCCCTATTTTAGGTTTTTAACAGTGGGGTTGCAAGAGAGTCTCAAAGTGCCCATACACTTAGGCTACAACTCCCTCTGCCAAATCTGAGCCCCTGACAGAAGCAGTCAAGTCAGGGAGCCTCATGCAAAGTGAGCTTGCATGTATGGCCTACGTTTTTAGGCTGCAAGCATGTTCAGCAATGAGTTTCAGTAAGAAATAAGGAAGAGAGAGAATTTCTCAATTTCTCTTCTACAGAACTAAAGACTACAGATGACATAACAGTGCTTTCAAATTTATGAAAAAAATATGGGACACAGGAAACATATATCCAGCTAAGATGTGCAAATATGCAGGTAGAAAAAAGGCACTGGAGACATTCTATGATTCAGAAAGTATAAAATATGTATCTTTTCTTTAAAGAATTACTCATGAGTGCACTCCATAACTCATTTTCTCAAACTCTATTTTATACAAGCTCTTAGTTGTGCTCATATTATGCTCCTAATGTTGCGAACAGAAAAAAAAAAAAAATATATATATATATATATGAACTCTTTCTCTCTATATATGTATATATATGTGTACACACACACACATATGTATATATACAATTTTCTTGCTTCCTTCTGCTCTGAAAGCACCCTATTAGTTTATTTCCATATTTTTCTTTGTGCATCACAGGACCAGACTCCTAAGGAATAGCTGATATTGAAGTGAATGGACCTTATATTCATCTTACAGGAAGAAATCACACTATAATGGAGTAAAGAAATAATTCCTGCCCAACCCTACAGGTGTGTTTCTTCCCTGCTGCCATACTATGTACTCAGACACATGAATAAAATCTTAGGGGCACCTGGGTGGCTCAGGGGTTAAGCATCTGCCTCTGGCTCAGGTCATGATCTCAGGATCCTGGGATAGAGCTCCACGTCAGGCTCTCTGCTCAGCAGGGGGCCTGGTTCTCCCACTCCTTCTGCCTACTTGTGTGTGCTCTGTCTGTCAAATAAATAAATAAAATCTTAAAAAAAAAAATCTTACACATTGAAAAAAACAAGACCATTAAGGATCCCTTTCACTGTGTGAAAATAAGGGGTCAAAATGGAAAATAAAGGGTGTGAGCAGATAGTGGATGGTAGTTATTGCCTTGCATACAGTTGTTGAAATCAAATATGAATAATATTCTTTAATATTAGGTTATTCAAGAATATAAGGTTATTCAAGAATTTACAGGGCCCTCAAATAACGATTATGACTTCATAATCACAAGTGCTTCTTATGAGTTAGGTATAACCTGAACACAGGCCCAGTGAACTGACTTCTTGGGACATATAGGACAGGATGTCATTTGTATAGAGAATTCTAAAGTCAGCTTTAATTTATAATAGGATGTGTATTACATGGAAGGGATAAAATACATTGATGTGTATTTATAATAAGCAGTGTAAGGAGGACTAAATCTTAACGGGAGAAGAAACTAAAATTTTCAATAATCCTAAAGATAAAAAAACTATGCATAAAAGCAGAAGAAAAATAAAATAACAGAATTTTTAGTTGTGGTTAGAATTAGACAAATGACAAAGACCAACAAGCAAACAAAATGAGCATTGAACTAACATTTTCTGTAAGTAGTGCAATGTTAAAAGTTAAGAACTCTGAATTTTCTCAACAAAAATTTTGCTTCTATCACATTCATGAAACAAAATACCCCTTAGTTAGTTATGGGTCTTATAAAATTTAATAAGAGGATTTTAACAGTGGAAATGCCTCTGTATAAAAGTGACTTCTCAACATTTTGAGTGTTCAAGTATATTCAAACTACTTGCCTGAGTTATGATTCAAAGAATTAAATAGGCTACGTGGTTGAACTAAATGACCTTCAACTGTCTTTCAAATTTGTAAATTTAAATACTTTCTAAAGATAAAAATCTAATGGATTTTTTTTATTCCCTTATTTCCAAATGCTATTAAGAAATACAAACATTTATTTGCATTCATGTGGGACTTGGTTAAAGGAATTATTATATCTTAACTAATGCCAGTGAATAAAGTAAAAGTACTTCAAATTGCTGGCAGTTTTTTTTTTCTAGTTCAGAAGAACCAATATGACAGACAATATCATACTATTTTCCAGAGAAATTATAACTAAAGTATATCATTACTGTCAACTGATGCACTTACGGAGATTTATTTATCTCTGAGGAGTTACACTTGGTGGCACCAGATTGAAATGGGTGTGGCCAGTGTTTATAAATGGGCTTGATTTGCTAGACATATGGAGGAAAATCATATTTGATTCATTCCAAAATGTATCAAATGTAATGTGAATGACAACTAAACTCTCCTTAAAAGAAAAAGCCATCTGTATAAATGTAGACCTATTTTCAGTGGGGGGGGAAAAAAAAAAGGATGGCAAACTATCTCTCTCATCATGCTTACAACTGACCTTGAGTTGGTCTGCACATTCATCTATTTTAGAAAGTTTTTCCCCATTTATTTTTACCAAGTTATTGCCTCTGCTCTCCCCTCCTGCAAATACAAAGTAACCTTGTTATAATTCCAGAGAGCACATGTTGTAATGGTTCTATTTTAAAGAGTATATTCCAATCTATATGTTTGAATCTATGTCCTTTGTGCAATTTAATGTCATTTTCTCTTAAATCATATTTGAAATACTAAAATAAACCTAAAGCTGCAGTACAAAAGGATGTTCTATATTTATTGAGAAAATTGTGTTCATTTCAAAAGAAAGGAATTTCTGTGTTTAGATGAAAGTAGGAAATCAATGTATTTAGGTTTTTATTTTTACATTTTTTTTTAAGATAGGGCAGGATGTACTGTAGAAAAAAAAGTTTCCATTTTTCTTTAAATCTATTTAAAGTTCAAAAGCTACTTATTATTTTAGATTATAACATACAGATGTCAAATTTTTCCTCCTATTATTAAACATTTAGAATAATTATAAACATTCACTAATGCAGATTGCTCATCTGCTGAAGAAAGCTGAACAAAATAGGTATAAATTGGAATCAGCATATAAATTTCAGGAAAGTAGCCTATTATTCAAAAAATAATACCTGCTACTATGGCATAGTAATTTCCCTGAGTTGATGAGAGAAAGTGTTTCAATTTTACAGTTGTAGAGACCATCATTTTCTACTAAATTAAAGTAAAAATAAAATGGCTTCCAAAAATACCAGTTATATCACATATAACCATGGATTTCTTATATCATGTAAAATTAATAAAGGAAGGTGATATAAATAATGGAAATTAAAACCTTTTTATTCTATAAATTCTAGTTACTTTGTTTCATGTGTAAACAGACTTTCAACTATTTCCACATACACTTTCAAAGGATATCTTGATGACTGAAAAATTTTAGTAATATTTTATATTTTCTTTGTGCTTCTCCAACATTGATACTCAGTTGTTATCAAACACATACCCTTGGCTGAGACCAAAAACGCAGTCTTGATCATGGCACACAAATTTTTTTTCTCCATTGTTGCCAAGATAAATATAGCTCGAAATTTAATAAATTAAAGAAGTGTATCTACTAACCACAGTAGAAGTCCGTCTCCTGTATGGCACATAATTTAAATGACAGAAAATTATTTTTATAAAAACATGGCCACTTCTTTTCCTAGTTGTCAACCTTATTGTATCCCTCACCCTGATATTCTCATCTCCTATTCATTTGACTATTTCTTTGGTCATCAAACATCAACCTAATACCATAGTATGCATATATTCATCCCTTTCATGGTCATTTAGTTGAATCATTATTTTACTTGTCACTTTAATAATATATGTTCTTTTTTTTTTTTTTTAAGATTTTGTTTGTCAGAGAAAAATAGAGATAGTGAGTGTGGGTACAGGCACAAGCAGGGGGAGTGGCAGACAGAGGGAGGAGCAGGCTCCCTTCTGAGTAAGGATCCTGATGCAGGACTCAATCCTGGGACCCAGGGATCATGACCTAAGCCAAAGGCAGACACTTAAGGGACTGAGCCACCCAGGCATCCCTATGTATTCTTTGATCTAAATCTTAGTACATACAAAATAAAACTCATTACATTGCTCCAAACAGACCTTGAAAATGTTTGGGTTTCATTAAAGATTTTTTGCTATTGGTGTTTCTGTTTGGTTTGTTGTAATGTATGCTATGATAACTTCATACGGTCTTGCAAAAATCCCCATTAAAGACCCTTAAAATATGAGCTATTCAGTTCATATTTGCTAAAAAATAAATTGGTGAACTGAGTGAATAATATAGGTGAAAGGTACACATAAAAGCATTTTCCATTTACAGACTAGTTCATACTTTTCATATGTGTGAACATGTTCAGCTTTAAAGATTATTTCCTTTGTACATTTTAATTCGGCCCTAAAGGAGGAATATTTTATTTAGTTATTTTCTAATGTATAAAGGACATGTAAAAAGGATGAGAAAGAGAAGATATGTTCATATCTTTGTTATCTTTGATCTTGTTAAACTATTCTAATATTACCAATGATGCCATCATAAAGAATGAACAATGAAGAATGGATATAAAAATCCCAGGACTGGCTTTATTTTGACTTGCCAGAATCTTAGTATAATTTAATTTTAATATAAAAGAGACATTAAGTATCACCTATTGCAACCCATTTTTCTTATAACATTCTTTTTTGAGGATCACATATACGTAAATATCATATCACTGTAGAATTTGGACTACCAGCAAATTGTACCTAATCTGTAAAAACATCCTTTGCCATATGTGTATTTTTCACAAGAATATTTCTTGAAATTCCACCTAAGAAATTCATCTCAAGTATATGAATAAATGAGTCAGACATATATTGACATATTTCTTATAATTGTATAGTTTAGGGAGGCTGCTCAGTTGAGAGAGCATGAGACCCTTGATTTTGGAGTTGTATGTTTGAGTCCCATGTTGGGTGTGGAGATTACTTAAAAATAAAACCTTTAAAAATTGTATATTTTAAATTTTGATTTCTGGTATAAATAAAAGTTTCAAATATAAACTTAATATTGTTATTTTGTAACCAATACTTTGAAAAAAGCAACATCTACTATTTAAGGACTGACCCAAGAAAGAGGGTATAATTTTGTCTTTAAGAAGTTGATAAGAGCAGGAAATTTAGCAAGAAAGGTTGAGTTTAATTTTCAACATATTTGATATTTAGATCATATGTAAACACCCATAAATTATGTGTTAAATTCAAATTTTGTTGAGCAATACAACATATGGAATAACTGTGATCTTCTGCAGGACTTTCTCTATCAATAGCATTTATATGTCAAACATCATATCATCTTGAAAAGCCTCTTGCTCCTAATAGTGTAAAACAGCATTATTTTATGGCTTTATTCTGTCAAAGTAGATTTATATAAAATCTTTTAAAAAATTCAATGGAATAAGACACATTTTTTATTTAGAAAAGTAAACTGTTTGTTCTAATGTCCTCTGGCAAAGGAACTTCAAATCTTACAGGTGTCTGTAACTTCAAAATAATTCATACCAAACTGGCTGGTCTCTAGTGGCTATATTAAGATTTAATCCAGTTGATAAAGACAAATAGCAATCTTTCCTTGCCAGTGAAAAGATGGACTGAATTCATATCTTATATATTCATCTTTGATTCAAGGTAATGGAACATATCTTATATCAAAATGGATATTGACCTCTCCAAGCATCTTTTGCTACCTAACAACAGGCAACAGTGATGTCACTCCACAATGCGCGCTCGCGCGCGCACACACACACACACGGTTCTCATCATTGTAATGTTAAAAGCTTATTAGGATCTACTGCATTTCTCAAAGCACTCTTAAGCTGATAATAATTTTTCACTGCCAACATTTATGCTTATTTATATATTTTAATCCTGAGTAAATTATATTTTCTTAAGTTTATCTGAATTTTTGTTTCTACAGTCCTTATTAAATATCTCCTTTGACGAACTTAAGGCAATAGAACAGGGACTGATAGAAACAATGAAAATATCATAGACTATAAGCAACTTTTCTAGTTTTCAATAGCAAAGTCGTGCTAAAGCCTGCTTGTGGTCTGAGAAAATATATCTGTCAAGATAAGTATGTATACATTAACTTACTCAATTATCCAAAAGTTACTAAAATGGAGCTATTACTATGCAAAATAAAATATATCTCCTGTTTTAAAAATATTTCAGCTGACTATAAGCAAAGATATATACTATTTAATCCAAAGTGGTAAATGTTCCAAAACACTTCTAGAAAACAGAGTATATGGATATGTGGATATAAGGAAGTATATGGATATATAAAATAATCACCTTAGAGTTTAATGAAGGGGTACAGTTTAAAGTCAGTACTTGCATGTCAATAATATTGTCAAAACAACATTAAAAATATCTTGAACCATTCACAAAATACTTGGTATGTATTGTTTTGTGTAAACTTTGATGCATGCAAAAATACATGAAACTCTTGAGATGGAATATAGAAGGAACTAGAGGTATATCTTACAGGAGATCTGAATGTTTGATCCATTCTCATTTTATGCCAACTATGAATAGATAAATTTAAGTAAATGAAAAAATGGGTCAAAATTCTAAGTTCCTTGCTGGACTTTGGTGTTTATAGCATTCAGCTTTAATGTTAAGCCTTACTAAATTTAACATAAGAAAGAAATTATTTTTGCTTTCATAAGGACTACACAGGTTAGATGAGATTGGCTTTCAAGTTCAAAATTTCGAAGAAATTTGAATGTGCATGTATGTTTACCAATCTCTCTCTCTTACATAGACTGGGGTCAAGTGGAAAATATTCCTAGACAATACATGAACTGAGTTTTGAGAGATGAGTAGGATTTAGCCAAGCAGTGAAATGAGCAGAAGCACTCACTAGGCAGGAACATGCAAAGGCACCCAGGCATGAGGAAATGCAGCATTGCCAAGGCACAACAAATTACTCAGTGTGCCTGGGACACAGGTGTGAGGGGAAACTGCCAAATGATGAAACTGGAGAACTAATCACAAGGCAGATTACAAAGGGTCTGGTTTGCCAAGCTAAGGGGTTTGAATTTGGTCCTGAAGGTAAAGGGAATCATTCATCAAACAGAATTCAACTCATCATGTGAAATTAAAAATGGGAAAAATGGGAAGTACCTACTAGTAGACTTCATCTTCTCCATGTAATAAACAGTTTTCAGAAGATAAGGCATAATGTGTAAAGTTGTTGAATCACTATGCTGCACACCTGAAATTAATATAATGTTCTGTATCAACTTTACTAAAATAAATAAATAAATAAATAAGGTTGTATTAGTAACACTAAACATAACTTATCTTCCTCCATAATAGGCTTCAAAGCAATGATACAGTCAAGAGTGAAATTATATCTGATAATTCACAGTCATAATGGCACATTAGAACGTAAGTATATAATAGTCCTGTCATGGGGGATGGGGGAGCATCCAAATAAGACTCTTCAATTACAAGCAAATAAAATATTTTAAATGTTTGAAATAACTCATACTTTCTAATGCCTTTCAGTTTTGATACAATGTATCTGAATGGCTCTAGGGCTTCAAAAAAGGCCAAAGTTGAGGTTTAAGTCCTTTAAAATTAAATTGCTGGTGAATACCTAGTATGGGTCAAATCTAGTGCATCAAAATATATTAGTTCAATTTCGGCTGACATGATAAATGTAAATAACAATTTACATGCAAGATGGACAGAAAAGTTTTGAATCCAGGCTGTGTCATTTCTAACAATATGTCCTTGATAATTTTTATGAACATTAATTTCTTGATATAAGAAAGGGACGGATACCCCCCCACACTTTTAACATTCTTGAGGAGATAAAGTGAAATAATGTACACAAAGGTCTCTGGTCGAATAACAAAGATAATATAAATTAGTATCTCATTAAATGTGTCTTGAATGATACACACTATTAGTGGCTTTTGACTTAGTATAAAAGGAGATCAGTATAGTCTTGTGGAGTCAAGAGAAACACAAATACACAAAATACCACAGTGATATGTGATATATATATATATGCCACAGTGATTATATATATATATATATATCTATGATTTTATATACATATGAGATTATATATATGGTTTATGGTTTAGATATATTTTTATATATATGTACATACACATATATATAAATTAATTATATAATATATGATTTAATTTACTTATTTGACAGAGAGAGAGCACAAGTGGGGGTAGCAGAAGAGAGAGGGAAGGAGACAGAGAAGCAGGCTCCCACCAATCAGAGAGCCTGATTCGGGGCTGGATCCCAGAACTGCGGGACCATGACCCAAGCCAAAGGCAGAGGCTTAATTGACTGAGCCACCCAGGTGCCCTGCCTCGGTGATTTTTTTTTTTTTTTAATTTGTGCCACATTGTTAAGGTTATACTATTACACAGAGAAAATCAATTGGGAAGTTGCTAAAAAAATGGACTAAATTTTTAAGAGTCTGAAGAACTACTACAAAAGAAAGTTGGACTCTTCATTGTTATTGTTATTCTTATACAAGTTACTGTTGTCACTGAAAAACAGAACTGGATAGATTTGATCTTGCCATGAGTAACTACCTTCCCAAAGCAAATTGTTCACCCATGTGTGGTGAATTACAATGCCCCAAGGTACAACTTAGTAAATTGCTTCTTTTTTAGGCATTGACTGGAACCCCTGAAGAAAAATAAAATCATTGTGTGCTAGTGAACTCTGTGTTCCCAGACAAATTGTTTCCTATAGGATTAATGTAACAAAACAAACTTGTATGTCTATGGTGTATTACCTTTTTTTTTCCCCTTACAAAATGACCCAGAGGTTTATATTTGCTTAAGGTCATGCATATCTTCAATCCATTTAAAAGAGTTAGAAATGGGAAAGAACATTATTCTTTTCCCACTTAGGTGTGAATTCAGTCATAAAGAAAGAATTCAACTGCATCAAAGAATCAGTATTAACAGTAAGTAATTTTATATCAAGTCTGGAGTATACTGCTCTTAGAAACACTGTATGAATTAATTGAAATATTTTTAGATACTCTTGGATATTTACTTTGCGTATTAACACTAATTTATTCTCTTTCCTCCATGTTTTTTGAGACAATACTAATAGAAATGCACAAAAAAAACTCTGTATTTTGCAAGGTTACAGGACTGTCACTCTTACCTATGACAATAAGGAAACCTTTAGAGGCTGGTGATTTCTGCACAATTTAAGATAAACTGGAGAATTAATTTTGCAATCACATTTTAATGATCTACAATTTTATATGCAAAGTAACATAATTGAGTATTAGAAATATGAAAATCAGACTTTTGAAACAACATGATCTAAAACAAAATTTAACTTATGCATAAACTTCTTTTATTGTGATTTATGTGATCTATAAAATATTACCACTTTATCTCCACATTGATAGGAAGTTCCTGATATGTTTGATGAATTTTTGCTAAAGCTCAGATAATAGCACATTATTCCTATTCCTACTGTCAACATAACCTTAGGATATTTTATCTACAGCCTTCTGGGTTTCACCCAGACCATTTCTTCAAAGTCCATCCTTAATGCACTGAGAGAGCACACAAGTACCTTTTTCTCTTCATCATCTGTAAAATCTTAATACATTTTAGACAGACTTTTCAATTTTAAGTTTGTATTTTAATTCCAGCATAGTTAACATACAATGTTATATATATACAATATATACATACAATATAACATACAATGTTATATTAGTCTCAGGTGTGCAATATAGCAGATCAACACTACCATACATCGCTCAGTGCTCAAGGTAACTGTGCTCTTTCCTTCACCTATCCCACATATTCTCCTCACCCCCCCCCCCCTCTGGTAACCATCCGTTTCCTCTCCACAGTTAACAGTCTGCTTTTTGGCTTGTTTTTATTATTTTTTTAAGATTTTATTTATTTATTTGACAGACAGAGATCACAAGTAGGCGGAGAGATAGGTAGACAGGGAGGAGGAAGCAGGCTCACTGCTGAGCAGAGAGCCCGATGTAGGGCTCGATCCCAGAACCCTGAGACGATGACCTGAGCTGAAGGTAGAGGCTTAACCCACTGAGCCACCCAGGCACCTGGCTTGTCTTTATTTTTTTTTGCTTATCCCCCCTTTGTTCATTTGATTTGTTTCTTAGATTACACATATGAGTGAAATCATATGGTATTTGTCTTCTCCCCTATTGCACTTAGCATTATGCTATACTCTCTAGCTCCATCCATTTGGTTGCAAATGGTATGATTTCCTTCTTTTTATGGTTGATTAATATTCCCTTGTGTAATTTTGTGTGTGTGTATATTAATATATTATACACACACACGCCACATCTTCTTTATTCGTTCATCTATTGATAGACACTTGGGCTGCTTCCACAATTCAGCTATTGTAAATAATGCTGCAATAAACATAAGGGTGCATATTTCTTTTTGAATTAATGTTTTTGTGTTCTTTGGGTAAATACTCACTAATGAAATTGCTGGATTACTAGGGTAGTTCTATCTTTAAATTTAAGAGGAATCACCATAGTGTTTTCCACAATGGCTGCAACACTTTTTTTTTTTTTTTTTTTCAGCGTCACATTATTCATTGTTTTTGCACCATAGCCAGTGCTCCATGCAATACGTGCCCTTCCTTATACCCACAACCTGGCTCCCCCAACCTCCCACTCCCCACCCCTTCAAGACCCTCAGGTTGTTTTTCAGAATCCACAGTTTCTCATGTTTCACCTCCCCTTCCAATTTCCCTCAACTCCCTTCTCCTCTCCATCTCCCCATGTCCTCCATGCTATTTGCTATGCTCCACAAATAAGTGAAACCATATGATACTTGACTCTCTCTGCTTGACTAATTTCACTCAGCATAATCTCTTCCAGTCCCGTCCATGTTGCTACAAAAGTTGGGTATTCATCCTTTCTGATGGACGCATAGTACTTCATAGTGTATATGGACCAGATCTTCCTTATCCATTCGTCTGTTGGAAGGCATCTTGGTTCTTTCCACAGTTTGGCGACCGTGGCCATTGCTGCTATAAACATTGGGGTACAGATGGCCTTTCTTTTCACTACATCTGTATCTTTGGGGTAAATACCCAGGAGTGCAATTGCAGGGTTATAGGGAAGCTCTATTTTTAATTTCTTGAGGAATCTCCACACTATTCTCCAAAGTGGCTGCACCAACTTGCATTCCCACCAACAGTGGAAGAGGATTCCCCTTTCTCCACATCCTCTCCAACACATGTTGTTTCCTGTCTTGCTGATTTTAGCCATTCTAACTGGTGTAGGGTGATATCTCAATGTGGTTTTAATTTGAATCTCCCTGATGGCTAGTGATGATGAACATTTTTTCATATGTCTGATAGCCATTTGTATGTCTTCATTGTGTAAGTGTCTGTTCATATCTTCTGCCCATTTTTTGATATGATTATCTGTTTTGTGTGTGTTGAGTTTGAGGAGTTCTTTATAGATCCTGGAAATCAACCTTTTGTCTGTACTGTCATTTGCAAATATCTTCTCCCATTCCGTGGGTTGCCTCTTTGTTTTCTTGACTCTTTCCTTTGCTAAGCAGAAGCTTTTGATCTTGATGAAGTCCCAAAAGTTCATTTTCTCTTTTGTTTCCTTTGCCTTTGGAGACATATCTTGAAAGAAGTTGCTGTGGCTGATATCGAAGAGGTTATTGCCTATGCTCTCCCCTAGGATTCTGATGGATCCCTGTCTCACATTGAGGTCTTTCATCCATTTCGAGTTTATCTTTGTATACAGTGTAAGAGAATGATCTGTACTCGAGGAACTACAGAACACTCATGAAAGAAAATGAAGAAGACACAAAAAGATGGAAGACCATTCCATGCTCTTGGATTGGAAGAATAAACATTGTTAAAATGTCTATACTGCCTAGAGCAATCTATACTTTTAATGCCATTCCGATCAAAATTCCACTGTTATTTTTCAAAGAGCTGGAGCAAATAATCCTAAAATTTGTATGGAATCAGAAGAGATCCCGAATTGCTAAGGAAATGCTGAAAAAAATAAAACTGGCGGCATCACGTTACCTGATTTCAAGCTTTACTACAAAGCTGTGATCACCAAGACAGCATGGTACTGGCACAAAAACAGACACATAGACCAGTGGAACAGAGTAGAGAGCCCAGATAGGACCCTCAACTCTATGGTCAAATAATCTTCGACAAAACAGGAAAAAATATACAGTGGAAAAAAGACAGTCTCTTCAATAAATGGTGCTGAGAAAAATGGATGGCTGCAACACTTTACGTTACCAACAGTGAATGAGGGTTCCTTTTTTTCCCACATCCTCACCAACTCTTGTTGTTTCTTGTGTTTCTGATTTTAGCTATATGACAGGTGTGACATGATATATCATTGTAGTTTTGATTTGCATTTTCCTTCTGATGAGTGATGCTTGTTGGCCATTTTGACAGATCCTTCAAGTGAGGAATTAGTAGAATTCAATTCCTATACCTATTTGTGTTTGAAGTTTCTTTCTCCTTAATATTTCTTTCTTGCCAAATCAACCATAATTTCCTAACTATCTTGATATCAGTGAGAAAAAAAAATAATTGAGAAGATGTAGGTTCTTGAAGATTCAGTGCTAAGGCACTCAGAAATCCTGGATTTTCGTTATCTAGAAAATAATTTTCCTCATCGTAATGTGATTCCTTCCGTCCTTCTTTCCTTCCTTCCTTCCTTCAAGTAAGTCATTCCTTCCTATAATTATTCTTTATTTTGAACCTACTATGTACCAAAACTGTGTTAACCTTTGGAGGACGTAACATGAACAAGCCATGATAATTGTCCTGAAGATGTTTATAATCCATTAAAGCAGTGGATCTCAAACATTTTTTATTGCCAATTCCATATCTTATTTCATTTATAATTCATCCTCTTATAGGTCTGTAATCATTTTAATAGTAATATTACATTAATATCTTTTAAAACTTATACATTAAATGGATAATTATTACATGAATGATATTTTATTTTATTTTTTAAAGAGTTCTTTTACGGAGGGAGAGTATGCATGAGTCGAGGTGGGTGGAGGGTCAGAGGGAGAGGGAGAAAATCTTGAGCAGACTCCCCACTGAGTGGGGAGCCCAATGTGAGGCTTGATCCCAGGACCCTGAGATCATGACCTGAAGGGAAATAAAAGAGTTGGATGCTTAATAGACTAAGCTACCCAGACACCCCATGAATGATATTTTAAACATAAATTACTTATTGACATTATAAAGCACTTTTATTCTTTATAAATATTATTGGTAACATTTTAAAATAGAAAATTTTGAATATTTTATGATCTTTTAAATACAGAATTAAATCATGTGATATAATTACATTAGAGTTTTAATCTATTTATTTGAAATTTTAATTTTTATTAGATTTCAAAAGTGAATATTTTACTTAAAAATGGTAAATAGAGGCTCATGTAAAGAGTGTGCTATTGATATCAATTCTTAAATATCAATACTGTCTTTTTATTTCTTGGACCAACCACATAGGAATTTAAAATATTAGCCAAAACATTTTACTTTCAGTGATATCAATTAGTTCCCTGTCAAAATATCTGAAAAATCCTATATAGACAATTGTTCAAAAAGTGAGCCAAAATCCAATACATTTTTTCTTTTAGTGACTTTTTTGCAAAGGTTAATTATATTTTATTATATTTTCCAGTATTTTTAAAGTAAATGTACCAGTGTGGATGTTTGGCCTAGATTACACCCTTTTATAATTTTTGACAACTAAATAACATAATACTGCAGATATCTATAAACATCATATATACATATATATATGTATGTATAGATATATATGTAAATATATAATATACATATGTATTCTCTTATTCAATTTTTTTGCCCTAAAAAGCAATTACTTTCTCATTCATTTTCAAAACGACACTTAAATTAAAAGGATAAAATGTGGGTTTTATGTAACATACTATTAACAGCTATTTGTCCTCATGGATAATTTACAATTAGTAATACTTTTAGTATAGCAAAAACAAGAATGATTTTCACAGAATTCAATAACAAATTTAAATTAGAATTTATTATTATTACTTGTTATTTTGGCATAATTTTATACTTAACAAAATAGCTACTAAAATTGCACAGAGTTCCCTAATCCACTAAATTTTTTGTTTCTGTTTTTGCTTTTTTCCACTCCAGGATCCAGTCTAAGATTCCATATCCCATTTAGTTACCTACCCCCCTTTACATCCTTTTTGTGACAAGCTTCAGACTTTCTTTGAAGTTTTAAGGAGTATTAGTCATTATTTTCCAGAATGTCCCTCCATTGGTACTATTGTTATCCCATGATTTGATTGAGCTAGATAACCACAAAAGTGATGTGATATCAGGGAGTAAATGATCTAAATAAGTCTTCTCATAGTCAATGTTAACTTGATCATTTTATTAAGGTGGTGTCTGCTGGTTTCTAAGCTATGAAATCACTATTTTAATATTTGCCATTAACAAACATCATAGGGTACATTCTTTGATACTATGCAAATATTGTTTCCCATTAAATATTTGCATAATAATTTTAGCTTCCATTGATGTATCTTGCCTGCAATAATTATTACTGTGATATCCTAATGGTGATTTTCTCTTTCTCTAATTCTGTCATACTTCTACTAACTGGAATGTACTATGAGACTTAGCTGTCCCTTCTTCTCAATTTATGCATTTATTGAATTACTTATATCAATATGGACACATGGATACTGATGGGTACTGGTATTACAGTACTAGCATAATTTATTTTGTTGTACATCTTTGGCCATTAGAAGCTGGCTCTTGTTACTCCTGTGTCCTTTCAACACCTCCCAAAACTTGTGAATCTTTCCTATTAAAAATGCTCCAGACTCATTTTTATATGTTCCCATCCACAGCACCAGGATCTAACAATTTTCCAGGAATCCCAGGTTTCTTTTATTGAAGAATAGGATTTAGGTATCAAGATCTGGGCACCAGATGTGTTTAGTGCTATTAGGGTGTCATTGCTCATAGACCCTAAGAGATACAGGTATGTATACTAGCCAACACATTATCTACCTATCTATCATCAATTTATCACATCTATATTTAAAATGAGTTCATATTGATACCTCTGATTCCAATAAGATACCAAAGTTTTCATGCTGTTTTTCTCCCATTTCTTATTTATAACATCTTTCTCCATGAGTGAGAAATCTGGCTTTCATTATATATATTACTTATTCAATCTAAGCATAAACATAAAAGAAATTTCAGAATTTCTTATAAATTTTCTAACCACACTGCAGTATTTATACATAGTTTTTAAATATTTTATTAGCTCTCAGTATCATTTCTAAATCCTACTTTTATTTATTTATTTTTTTTAAATGGTGACTATTGTTTTCTGTAATTTTTTAAAAGATTTTATTTATTTACCTGACAGAGAGAGATATAGAGAGATAGAGAGAACACAAGCAGGCAGAGTGGCAGGCAGAGGGAGAAACAGGCTCTCCACTGAGCAGGGAGCTCGATCCCAGGACCCTGGGATCATGACCCGAGCCAAAGGCAGTTGCTTAACTGACTGAGCCACCCAGGCACCCCTAAATCCTACTTTTAAAATTACTTAGGTTAGTCATTTTGTTCCTCTCACTGTGTTGTATGTACTATTTTACTTTGCTTTAAAGTTGTTAATTTGTATTAAGTGGTTTTGATAATTTATTTGATTATTCTTTGAATTTCACTAAGAATATTTTGATAGCACTACTAGATCTTGATTAACTCTATAATGATACAAAATTAAAAATTAATATTTTATTATCCTACCACTCAATATTCTCTTCACTCAGTTTTATTCATTGTTTTCTATTTGATGTCTGCCCTTTCTATCTGATGGCTGTACAGTTTATTTTGCTTAATTTTAACCAGTTCAACTATTAATTCAAATAATCATCCTTTCTTATGGGAGTCTTAAACTGCCACATAGAACACAATTTTTATGTGTAAAATTTTAATAGACCAATTTCAGGAAATTGTTCAGATAAAAGTGATTAACATATGCCATCCTTAATCTCTCCTCTTGTATTATTTTACTGGTACTTGTACTACTGTTCATTCTGAATTTATAAAGTGTTTGGTTTGCCTTTTCACCTTGATCTCATAATTTTAAAACCCTAGCCCTTAGAACCAAGTAGATAAATAAATAAAAGAGAAATGTCATTCCTTCCACATTTTTGGTTGAAAATCAAAACAAGAATACATACTATTTTATTTTTCACATTTGCTATGCAGAAACCCAGCCAACACTAAGCTTTTTATACACAGAGGAGAAATTAAATGTCCTAACTATGACATTCCAGTTTTCTTTATGCTAGTCACTTGTTTATCAAAAGAAATATGTTGTCATATAAATCTCTCAATGCAAGAGGATATCAAGTGGCTAAGTGGTCTGTTCAGAAGAAAACTAATCCATTTTCAGTGACAGCATTAAAATTTTGTCAATCAATTCAAAATACAGTATTGAAAATAAACAGGAAAAATGATTTAATTATACTGAACAACAAAATTAAAACTCAGCTTCTTGAACTGAAATAAAATGTAATTAATATTTCTTTTTATCATTTCTAAATACAGCATTGTTTTAACTTACTCAAATCTTTATGTGGTTTATTGCTTTTCTCCTATTTAAATAAGATGATATTTTGAGGAGGAGAAGCAGTTTATGTACAATATTGCCAGTAAGATGAATTGGTTCAGAGGTATAGTAAGTATTTTTTTTTTTAATTAATTTATTTGACAGAGAGAGATCACAAGCAGACAGAGAGGCAGGCAGAGAGAGAAGGAAGCAGGCTCCCTGCTGAGCAGGAGTCTGATGCAGGGCTCAATCCCAGGACCCTGGGATCATGACCTGAGCCGAAGGCAGAAGCCTTAAACCACTGAGCCACGCAGGCACCTTATAAGTATTGTTTATAATCAATCTCCCTTCTTCAACATAGGCTGGGGCACTGAACTTTGGAAATAAGGGAGGAAAGGAAAACGTACAGTTGGCAAATATAGGTAAAATTTGTGTCCTAACCACATCCTTCTTTATCTTGTCTCACATATTACTCATGTGGTTTTCTCTCCTTCTGGACTTCAGTAAAATAAACGCCATGCTGATTTTGGAATCTAACTTCATGGTCAATGAAAAAAAAAGGGTAGAGGAGATAGTTCCCACTTCGGATGTACCATGAACCATAGGAACTAGGAGATGAGAAACAGCCAGGAAGTAAGCGCTTTGACCTTTCTCTTTAACCTGGTACCATCAGTGGTATCACCTTTCAACCTTCCCAACGCAAATTTGTCTGCAACTAGCTATCTCTTCAGCATGATGGTACAATCAGGTGCTTCATATCTTTCTTTGCTTGATTTCCCCCCCGCCCCAAGCCTCATTATTTTGGGCTTGTACATCACAAATGAAGTTTTATTAGCAGTTTGTTTTTCAAAAGATTTTACGTATTTATATGAAGAGAGAGTGAGCGTTGCAGGGGGAGCAGCGGAGGAGAGGGAAAAGAAGGTTTTCTGCTGAGCTGGGAGCCTGATGTGGGGCTTGATTCCAGGACCCTGAGATCATGACCTGAATCAAAGGCAGACACTTAACTCACTGAGGCACCCAGGCAGCCCCAGCACATTAATTATTGTGCTCTGCTAAAAGAGGAATAAGGTTAACGAAGAAAATACTCTGCACAGATGAAATTCTATCTGTAGGTATCCCCATTTCATTTATAACTTATTTGTTTTCTCTTGAAAACAAAACAAAAACAGAAGAAAAGATAGCTATGAAGAGCTATAAATGGGTAAGCAATTTCTCTTCCTTGGTCAGACTGTTTCTTACGACACACTGTCAATTCAGTTATGTTTTGATTTAGTGTTAGCTGCATATCTTTTCCCATCCTTTACTTTTCATTTATTTATGGGGTTTTTGTTTTGTTTTGTTTTTGTATTTAAAGTGAGTTTTCTGTAGGTCGCATATTGTAAGAAGTTTCATTTTTATTCAATCCAACAATCTTTTAATTGGTATTTTCAGACTATTTGTATTTAATGTGAATATCGATATAGTTTGCTTTGAATTTATCATTTGCTATTTGTTTTCTATTTATCTCATTCCTTCTTTCTCCCAACCATTCCTCTAGTTCTTCTTCTGTTTAATTGAATGTATTTTTTAAAAGATTTTATGTATTTATTTGACAGACAGAGATCACAAGTAGGCAGAGAGGCAGGCAGAGAGAGAGGAAGGGAAGCAGGCTCCCCACTGAGCAGAGAGAGCGCACCCAGTGCCGGGCTCAGTGAGGGGCTCAATCCCAGGACCCTGGGATCACGACCTGAGCCAAAGGGAGAGGCCCTAACCCACTGAGCCACCTAGGCACTCCTTGAATCATGGTTGATTTTCATGAGTTTTATTTGCTTTTTACTTGTATCTCATTGTTTCAGTTTTACAGAATTCCCAATCGTCGCTGTGGGGTTACAGAATAAAACTTTAATATATCATAGTTTACCTTCTAGCAAAGGAATAATACCTCATATACAGTATATGAACCTTAACATAGTATAATTCCAATTTATTCAGCAGCTTTGTGCTACTGTCCATGCTATTTTATTATCAAAACTCCACATCCCATTGCTATAATTTTTCTTTTAAATTCTTTTATTTTACAGATACATAAAAAATAAGAAAAAAGGTTTAAAAAATTTTACCCAAATATTTACCGTTTCCATTGTTTTTTCTTTAAGTTGATCTTAATTTTGCTCACATTATTTATTCATCTGCCTGAAGAGCTTTATTTTTGTCTGCACTTCTGTCCAGCTGGTAATGCATTATTTCACCTTTATTGTGTCTCAAAATGTTTTTTTTTTTTTTTTTTAAGATTTTATTTATTTATTTAACAGACAGAGATCACAAGTAAGCAGAGACAGACAGAGAGGAAAGGAAGCAGGTTCTCTGCTGGGCAGAGAGCCCGATGTGGGGATCAATCCCAGGACCCTGGGATCATGACCTGAGCCAAAGACAGAGGCTTTAACCCACTGAGCCACCCAGGTGCCCCTCTCAAAATGTTTTTGTTTCATTTTTTTAAAAGTTAATTTAAAGTATGTAATTGTAATTTATTCTTCACTTTCTATTAGAATATTGGGGATATTTTTTCCATTGTGTCCAGCCTTGAATTGTCAACTATTACTCTATTTTTCCTTCTCTATACATATATCATTTTCCCCTCTATACTTCCAGTATATTCTCCTCATAATTGGTTGTCAGCAAAGTAATATGACATATATTTATGTGGCCTTCCGTGTCTACTGCTTAGAGTCCATTGGAATTCTTAGATCTGTGTGTTTATAGTTTTCACCAAATTTTGCAAACATTCTTAGCCATTATTCCTTCCCTTCTTTTGGGACCTTAATTACACTTATTTTAGACCATTTAATAATATTCAAAAACTGATGCTGTTTTATATTGATCAGTATTTTTTCTCTATGTTTCATTTTAAGTAGTTACTATTACTAGGTTTTGTGTAATCTTTGATTCCACAGACTCTAATATGCTGGGTATATTCCATCTCAGACAGTGTTTTTCATTACTATAAATACAATATGAGTCTTATGTACATTATCTATTCATTTTCTTATCATAATCATGTTTTTCTCTATCTTTCCAAACAAATGAATCTCATTTACAATGTATTTGCTTGCCCACTATTCCTAACACTTATCTCATTTCTGGAATTGTGTCTATTAACTGATTTTTTTTGGGGGGCGTATATTATTGGTTGCATTTTCCTGGTACTTCACGTGTGTGATTTTGTTTTTAATAAATGATAGGGACAGTGAATTTTTCTGTTATATTTAAAATTATCATCATTTTCAGTGACTATGACAAGATGCCTTAGAGATGGAGAAGGAGCAACCAGTGAATGAGATGAAGGCCAGGTGAGTAGAGAATTCCAGAAACAAAAAGGGTTATTAAAGTAATAATTATAGTCTGTGACTAAATGTTCACAGTCATCCATTTTTTATCTACTGCTTTGCTTGACCAAATATTAGTCAGGCACCTCTCCTCCCCAAAGACGTCTGAACTTGAGCTTGTCTCCAAGACTGAACACAAAAAAGAGGAAAAAGGGGAACATGCCCCTTGCCAGAACATCCTCAGTATCTTCTAACAGGAGACAGATTTCCTGTCAAACTATAATCATGTTCCCTTTTGATTACCCTATGTCTCTTTAAAGCGCCTGTAAAGTATTACTTATCCCTTTCTATAAAATAAAAACATTTTTTTCTGTTTTATTTTGAAATACTTACAGATTTCTGAGATTAGAACATTCTCTCCTTTGTAGTATGCTTTTGGAATAAAACCTCCATTTATTTAAACTCTGGATTTGTCTTTATTTGACAAAATTGTCTTTATGTATAATTCAATGCTACAAACTTACGTAAGACAATAAAAAGTAGTACCATGACAGCATGCTGAATCAATGTATGTGGCAGTCCCTATCTAGTCAGCACCTTAAATGAGGAGGCATTTTTCTAGACCAAAGGTCAACAAATTACAGGCCATAACAAAGTGTGTCAGTTGGTTTTCATTTATGGATTCTTTCACCATGGCCACAGGGGATGTAAAGCCTAAACTATTTACTTCTTGATTCTTTAAGCAAAAGTTTGCAACCTTTCCTCTAGACACTCAAATATACCTGGAAACAAGGCAAAGTTTCCAATCACATAGATATTCTGGTCCTCTTTTTGTAATATCTACATACATTTTATAAAATAAATCCAATTATTTTCTTGAATGATTACTTAAATATTAGCTAAACAAATACAGACAACATGATCATTCATTTGTGTACTTATTCATCTAGCTTAATGCTTGCCAAATACTTGTCTTTCTGTTTTTCAAAGAAAGGTAAGAAGAAGGATGAGCAGAAAGAAGAGAGGAAGAAAGAGAGAGAGAGAGAGAGAGAGAAGAAGGAATAGGGAGATAGGAAGGCAGATTTGATAATACAAAAAAGCAATTATTTCAAATAGTTCTTCAATTTGACATTCATCATGTAATTTTCCTAGTAGCATATTTACTTTTTGACCAAAACAGGATTTCTAAGGGTTGTGAGAGCTTCTGATACACTAATGACCAATGGAGCATTACTTTAATAATTTCTGTGTTCTGTGAATTTGGGGATAAGAACTTCTCTTATTATTCATATTTATCAGCTACTTGTGCCTTTTTGAAAAAAGTTTTTGACACTGTATATATTGTTTTTCCATAGATGTGTCCAAAAGTAAGTAATTCATTATTTTTAAACTACATTTTATGAATTATATATATTATCTGTGTTAATTTTTTCCTGCCATAATATTTTTAAGCATTTTAATACAAATTCTTTGGGGTCTTGCCAGAGATGAGTATCATGTAATATTAATTATATCATTAAAAATCCAATAAATCATTAAAAATAAGTCCAGTAGAGATGAAATGAGTAAAAATACATCTTTTTAAAAATTCTTATTATGGAGTATATGACACCCATAAAATTAGAGGTTCCTATGCAAAAGGTTGATGCTAGTGCTCCAGGGTCAATTCTCTAATTATATTTTGGTAAGATTAATATTAAAATCAATTTACATTGCAGGAGAATTTACCAACCAGTAGTGGAGAGAAGAGTTCCTAAAGCAGGGTAGTGCCTAAGGAATGTCAAGCTGGGACAAGAATTTGTTGAAGATAATTAATGAAATATCAAGTTGAGGGTATCCTGCAAATTAATGGAAAAAGTTAAACTCACTGCTGTAATTTCCAGCAATATATGTATTAAGTTATTCAATTTACTTAAATTATCGCATTTATTATTTCTTGAAAACATGGGCTCATTCTTTAAATGTCATTAATGTTAATTCTTTATTTTTATTAAATTATGACACATAAGATATTCCATTTTAAAATGCTAAATGCATTTTAACATCGTAAAAACAACGAAACCATAACTAAAGTTCTTCTTTCATTCCTTTCTCAAACTTCCTTTCCCAGAGGAAACTATTCTCAATAGTTATATACATACGAGTGTGTGAATGTGTGTGTACGTTTTGAAGTTTATTGCCACATACTGAAAATAATAATTAATAATTTTATATCCCCTAATTCTTTGCTTTTAAACTTTTTAGTGACTTCCCTTATGGGAGATAAAGATTTTAGGTCACTTTCAAATCCACAGTTTTCCCTCATCCATTGTCTTCATAAAGTAGGGTTTTCCATTCTGGTTAAATTCATATTCAGTATTGTAACTCCTGTAACTACATAAATAGTATTTAATACAAATCCAAATAGTTTTACCCAAATATTTTTGTCCTTGAACTTTAATTTTATCAGAGCTAGTGATTATTGTCTCCATTTATTTATTTTTTGCTAATTTATTTCCAATTAGTTAATTAATTCACTCCATATTAGTGAACTGATATTCTATTAAAGCAGAAAAGATATCTTTGTATGTATAGTTCCTCCTTGAATCCTCTGATTCCTATTTTTATAGATTTTCCTCTCTAAAGCAGTCTTTTATTTTTTTTTAGTAAGTTGACACATGATATTACATTAGTTTCATGTATACAACATAGTGATTCCACATCTCCCTATGTTTTGCTATGCTCACCACAGGTGTAGCTACCATCTGTCACCATGCAACACTATTACAATACCACTGAATACAGTACATAGGGAATACAATTCCCTAAACTGTACCTTTTATTCCTAAGATTTCTTATTGTCCTCCAAGGACCTCTATATACTCTAGGAATTTCCTTTTTCGATCATTTAATATGAATTCTATAGGTCTTGGATCTCATGTTCTTTCAATCTCTCTCTCTCTCTAATTGTTCATATTTGAAGGAACAAATTCTTGAGAATTTTCTTAAGTTATATAAAAGTAAGTACAACATTATACATGAGAACAGCTTTATGATACCATTACATACAACTGACAATTTTGCCAGTAATATAAATTTTGTCTGAAAATCATTACTCAGAATGATCAGTACATGTTTCCATTGTCTTCTGGATTCTAGTTATACAATGTGACCTTTGCTATCATTTTCAGTTCAGATTTTGTTTCTGAAAATTTTCAGAATTATCTCCTTATCTGCAAATGCTAAAAATCATAAAATTATGTTCCTTGGCATCAGTCTCTTTTTATTCCTCATGCAAAGTACTTAGAAAGTATTTACTTAAATCTGGGACTTCATGAACATCAGATCCAGAAAACATTCCTGATAGTTTTGTGATTTTTTTCCCTTGATTCTTTCTAGAATGCCTATGTCAGTTTTACAACTCCTAAATTGATATTTTTGTTTTCTTACCTCTCTCTTCTCATTGACTTCCATTTTATTTTATTTTTTTCTGTATTTTTTAAGAGAATACTTCAATTTTATCTTACACTCTCTTTATGGACTTCTAAACTTGGGCTATCATCTTTTAATTTCCAGTGTTTATTTTCTCATTTCTTATTGTTACATTTACCATGAATACAACATTTCCTCTTCCCCATTATAACTTATTTAACTTGCTTTCTTACCTCTTCATTGATTTTGTTGTTTCTGGGCTCTCTTTCCCTATTCATTTGCATTTGTCTCTGGCTTCTATTTGTAAATTTTCTTTGAATATCTGGTAATCCTTGGCCACCTATTCTTATTTGAAAATGGTAAACTGATTTATTTCTGGGCACTGTAATATTTTCCAGTGATCTGTGTCTGTTTTTATTGCAATGCCATGCTGTTTGATTTGTATAGTTTTGGAATATAGTTTGCAATCAAGGAGTGATGATTTTCGCTTTGCTCTGTCTCAAGATTATTTTGGTCATTTGGGATCTTTTGTGGTTCTATTCAAATTTTAGGATTTTTTTTTTATTTCTGTGAAATATTCCACTGGAATTCTGATAAGGATTGTATTGAATCGGTAAATTGATTTGAGGTAGTATGAACATTTTAACAATATTAATTATTCTAACCATTAGCATGAAAGGGCTTTCCATTTATTTCTGTCCTTTTTAATTTCTTTTATCAGTATTTTATAATACTCTCCAATGTACAGATCTTTTACCTCCTTGAATAAATTTAGTCCCAGGCATTCTGTCATTTTTTTTAATTTTTAAATTTTTTTATTGACATATAATGTATTATTAGCCCCAGTGGTATAGGTCTGTGAATCGCCAGGTTTACACTTCACAGCATTCATCCTAGCACATACCTTCTCCAATGTCCATAACCCAACAACCCTCTCCCTAAACCCCTCTCCCCGGCAATTGTCAGTTTGTTTTGTGAGACTGAGAGTCTCTTATGGTTTGTCTCCCTCCTGATCCCATCTTGTTTCATTTATTCCTTTCCTATATATTCTGTCATTTTTGATGCAACTATAAATGGGTTCGTTTCACTAATTTTTCTTTGTGATAGTTCTTTGTTAGAAATGGAACTGATTTTTATATGGTGATTTTTTATACTGCAACTTTGTTGAATTGTGTAATCGAAATTGAAATTTTCTAAGAGAGTAGAACTTAAATGTTCTCAACAATAAGACAAATAAATAAATAAATAAATAAGGTGATGTATGTGTTCATTAACTAGATGAGGATAATCTTTTTAAATCTGCATGTATATAAAATCACCATGACAAACACTTTAAATCTCTTATAATTTTATTTGTCAATTATATCTCAATAAGGCTGAATTTGAAAAAAATGATGCACTGAAAGACTGATTGGGAGAGTTTTGTGTGTTAGAAATATAGATGATCACAGATCATTCAGATCCTCTCCTAAAAACAACTGAGTGATCAGCCAGCTTTTTTCACTATATGATTCAAAATGGAAATATTTTCTTCAGTTTTTACAGAAAAAAAGAGTTAACTCCAGTCTCCTGCTTTGTTATACAGGCATCACAGGTGTCATTTGGAAGTTGGAAAACTGTATAAAATTATTTTTGTCTTTTTTTACTTCACCCAGAAAAGAGATGGGGGATGGTAGGCAGTATTCATGCGATTTCTTGGATTAAGTAATTTAGTTCTTGTATGTTGCTTTAAAATCAAACATACTAAAATCTGATACTATACAGGTAGAAATCATTCAACAAGTTATTATTGACATCTAAAATATTATTTGTAGGGGCACCTGGGTGGCTCAGTTAGGTGTCTGCTTTCAGCTCAGGTCATGATCTCAAGAGTCCTGGGATAGAGCCCTACATCATTGGGCTGCTTTTCTCTCTTCCTCTGCCTGCTGCTCCCCCGCTGTGCTCTGTCAAATAAATAAACAAAATCTCCAAAAAAATAAATAAAATATTCTTTTGAATGATTAAATTGCTTAACATGAAAAATGCAAAGACTAACGAGGACATTTATTTTTAGTTTATACTTTATATATCTGGAAAATTTCCTTATTTTTCTTTAAGCCTTATCTGAAATATTTTTTCACTGTTTTCTGGTTTTAGTCACACACACAAACACACACACACACAACCTAATGGTGTCCTTTTTATAGCATAACTACGGAGCACAACTAATGCTATTTCACAGGTTAGCACTTTTAGTATGTTTGATATATCAAAATAATATCTAAATATTTTGGTCAAATTTCTGAAACATTCTAATAAAAATATTTGTTAAAATTCAAATAAATAGCGGCACCTGGGTGAGTCAGTTGGTTAAGCATCTGCCTTTGGCTCAAGTCATGATCTCCAGATCCTACAACTGAGCCCCAAGTAAGGCTTCCGTGCCGTGGGGAGTTTGCTTTTCCCTCTCCTTCTGTGTACACACTCTCTCTCTCTGTCTCTCAAATAAATAAATAAAATCTTTAAGAAGTTCAAATGGTTTATTTCCAAATTTAGAGTTTCTTTTCCTATAAAACTTGCATTTTATTAGACTACACTAATTGACTTTTAATTATGCTTTAATGAAACAAAAAAAGGATTAAATTATAAACACTGTTTCAAAGTTAAAAAAAAAACTGGAATAAAGGTATAATGGCACAAAAGTAGACTTTCAAAAATGCTTTCACAATATTTTATTGCATCTTAGATATGCAGACTTTTTAATCCCTATCTTGATTTTATTTCAGAACTTTGGTGACACAATTATGCTTAGGGGAATTTAAAATTTTTTCTAGGTTTAAAAAAGACACAAAATTTAACTTTTCCCGAGAAGATTACTTTACATCCTAATAGCATTAGTCTTCCCACTGTATTGTCAGTAAAGACTTAACTTTTTTGAATAATGTCTTACTAAACATATTTTCATAGTGATATCACTTAAACAGTAAACTAAGTTTAGTCAGCAAAATATTTTGCTGGATGAAACTGCAGAAAAATAGAGTATTTCTTGTCATAAATGGAAAAGAGTTGTCTCCCTGTAGTGAGATGCCAGATTCGCATGAACCCATAAATTCTTATTTTAATTTGAAGCTAACCTGGTTAATTAATAGGTTAATATACAACTTGTTTCCATTTTACACAGTAGGTGACAGGTAGAGGAAAACTGAGAAAATAAGAAACATGAACATGGTAACATATTTTAAGATGCCTAGAAATTTGGGGGAGTGAATATTTCAAATCTCCAGTAATTCCAAACCAATTAGACTATTTTGACCAAGATCAGCTATAAAAATGTTTATTCACTGAGGACTCCCTTTCTAAACCTGTTTTATTTAGATTCTATAATCAATAAGTATATTTACCAAGTTTTCTTTTTTATACCCTGTTAACTCACTGGTATTATGGCTTATCCAAAGAAGGCCAGTCATCTGCACCAAGATTTAAGAGCTGCTTTTACCTATATGACAAAGGTTGTGGATGTGCATAATTTAAATAGAAGTAAATTATCCAACCATAACCAATTTGCAATGATATGCCCATAAGGTCCTGCCACGTAGCACTGCCTTAAAATACTAATTCTTCCGAAAACCCCGTCGGAAATTGGAATTATCTACTCTGTGCATCTTTCTCAAGTTAACTACAAGCATATAAAAACTATAACTCTCTAATTGTTTTCTGTGATATCTAGAGTCTATAATCAATTAATTTAAAAAATATTTAATCTTTAATGGTTGGCATAGAGAAAATCAGCCCCCCCCAAAAATAAGTTATTAAGGGTACATATATATTGTACACACATTTAATTCTGTATTTTCTCTCTGTTAGAAATAAATGCTCACTTACACATTTATGTTTTATTATGGAAATATGTCTACTTGACATTCTAGAACAATTTTCAAAAGTATTCTATTAACAAAATGTTGAGTTTATAAAACCAACTCTGATGCAATACAAAGTCTAGGACTGGTATTTATTTTCTTCACTTATTAAATGTAACAGACCTGATATAATAGAATTGAACACTGGATCATGTAGGTTTTTAAAAATTGCTCTATATTTTTTAAATAAAAAACAGATAAAATCAGTTAGTGCAGACGTTCCTGTATATTTTGTTAATACCCACTAGCCTAGGTGCAATCAAGTAACGAAGCAAAAAAAGTCTATGATAGGTTTACTTCATAGTGATAGGAAAGTACTCATTTTATTATTCACTTCACAAATACTTATTTTATCTTGTATATAATATTTGTAAATTTACAACAAATTTGTAAATTACTAATTTTTACTCATTTTTATTTCTTACTCTTAAATATGTTCCAGCAGTAAGGAAGATTCAAACTTACTCTAGATTCATCAGTATTTAAGTTGCTGTTAACAAGGTAGTAGTATCAGCTACAACAATATATTTCTTAAATTTTTTCTAGAGATAATTAATAGAGGCATCTGATGTTAATAAGGAGTTGCTAACAGACATGATAAAATGAATGGCAAAAATTAAAGAAGATTTAAGTGCTTATAGTTCAACAACACTATTTTTAATAAAATATGTCCATAGCTGAAACTTTTATTCCCCCACAGAACAGGTGCTTTCAAGTAGTTGGGAGGAATATTTATATAGTCTAACCTCATTGGGAAGAGAAATACATTATGTATACTGTATACATTACAGTATAATCTTATTATGTGTCAAATATATGCCCAGACCTCACAATGGATAGTATTCCTAGAACACATTCCTTGATATTATTAACCTTATAATATAATCGAGGAGGGGTGAATATCTTTTCTTATGCTTTATAATATGATATCAAATATCTACTCCTTAAAAGAAACATTCTTCTTATTTGACATTTATTCTCCTTAGAGAATAAATTGTCTTTGATATAAAATTTTCTACATTTTACTATAATTGTCTAAGCCTTCATTTAGAAATGCTCTATATCTCTTCACACTCTGTGCCAGGTATCAATTTATTGCCTCTCAGCTCCAAATTCACTCTTTACTACCTGCTTTGCAATTATGGACCACTGCCATATGTACACACAATAAATCTTACACTGAGCTTTCTTTAAAGGGCTGTGGCAATATACACAAGTGACCAAATGGGAAAATGAAATACCCATACCTTTTAGAGACTTTGAGACACTTCCTCTAAATGAACACTAATATTTTGGGACCCAAAAATCCACTGTGGCCTATCAAAGTGGAGATCAATGGTGCTCTGCTGATAGATGGCAGGTTGAGTCAGACTCAAAGGGCGTCCAGTTCATTCTTCAGACTACTGGGTGTTTCCCCCAGTTCCTGAACCTTTAATTGGAATAGGTGTAATTAATAATAATAACTGGAAGAATCTACACATTGGCTTTCTGACTCATGGGGTGAGGGCCATTCCATAAGACATGTGAAAGCCCCTGAAACTCTCCTGTGCCAAGAGAGTAAACCGGAAAGAAAACCACGGTGTTGATATTCCATTTAACCCATCAGTTTGACTTCTGATGCGGATCTTGGAAAATGAGTGTGGACCATCAAAACATTATCAGATGATGATATCAGTTGCTCTCACTGCAACTGCTATTCTTGTTTTACTTTTGTTTTAAAGATTTATTTATTTTAGAGAGAGCTCTCTCAAGGGGAAGGGCACAGGGAGAGGAGAGAGTAGGGTCACAAGCAGACTACACTAAGTGCATGACCCAGAGATCACGACCTTAGTTGAAACCAAGTAACCAGATCAGATGCTCAACGAACTGAGGCATTCAGGCACCCCACAGTTGCTTTTCTTAATGTAGTATCTTTACTGGAGAAAGTCAGCACATCCCTGGGTCCTTTCTATCCAGCTATTTACCTGGCTAATGTCTTTTTTCTTTCCCATACAAATGTGCAAGGGCCAGCTGAAGTAGCTTGCTTTTACTTCTGAGGGCCGCAATGTAACTTCACATTTTTGCCCCAAGACTATGTAAACTTTCTGGCTGTCTGTTAAAATATAGTCCCCAGAGATCTTAATCATTTTAGCACTTTATAAAACAACACACTGGTCCACGATGTTGAGAACATTATCCTGATTAGATCTGATAAGCTGGAAAAAGTTATTTTTGTACCTTAGTTAGACATTTGGAAACTAAAGGGAGGGGAGGGAGATAAATGCCAGAACAATGTAGGACCCAGTCTGTTGGGGAAGTTTCTGGCGGGTTAATGATATGGGGGATTAATGAAATAGCCTTCCCAAAGTGAAGACAAATTGCTGCAGTTTGCACCACCAATCAAGGAAAAAAAAAGCATACATTTGGTACGTCTTTTATAATTTTGAAGGCAAACTAAGCAATACTTGAGTGTGTCACTTTGACCCATTTACAGACTCATTCAGTTTCAAGTGCGTATCAGAACAGCACACAGACTGTGACAATTTCAGACTGCAGTACAAGTTGTATGGCCACTTGGGCTTTATAGTCATAAATGGTTATAGATCATTTGATCTGCATGATCAGATCTAATGATATCAAAAAGATCTGTCACAAATAAAGATGTCCAATGTGGACTCCAACAAACACAGAAGAAGGATCATAGGCGAAGGCCTACAGGATTTTGGAATGATCTACACCCTCTTCTTGGGATAACAATTCTCTAGCAAAAAAAGCTTCTGTTTATTATTAGGCTTTGGTAAATACTAAAAGCCTAACTATTCATCTTCAGGTGGCCTGAGCTTCCCATCATGAAGCTGATGTTGTCTGACTTTCCCAGTCTTAAGGTTGAGTGGGAACAGCGGCAATCAATCATTAAATGAAAACGTTCTATGAGACATGTGCTTGGGTGGGCCTGGAAGGTACAAGCAAGTTGTATAAGCAGGTAGCTGAGACTCCTTTGGCATCCATTCTGGTTGCATCACCTTCTCTTCCACAACCCACACCTATGACTTCACAACTAGACAAGTGTGGGTTAAAAAAAAAAAAGAAAGAAAGAAAGAAAAAAAAAAAGAAAGAAATTCACTCTGATTTATGGATGGGAGTTCAAATGTGTAGAATGCATATAGAAACTGAGTAGCTAGAGAGAAGACTGTACCAATTATCCAATTATGAATTGTTTCTCATCTCCAGACTTAACGTTTCAGGGCCTCTGTTCTGACAATGTACTGAATTCTGGCTCTGATACAAAACGCCATCAACTGACCTTGTGGGCCTGTGCCCCAGACACACAGTGTGCTCAGTTTCTTAGCAACCTTTCAGCTCTAGGCCCTGCCTGGTGATCAATATCCCAGAGCCCTCCTGTTCTGGACACTGTGTGTTCCAGGCCTCGTGACAGCACAGGTGTCCCCACTTCACAGCAAACCCCTCCATCAGCACCACCACACCCTGAGGTTTGTTTTTTGTAACTCTCCCAATGTAAATGTTGTACGCACTGGTCTTTGAGCTCACATCAGTGCCTTGACGTGCTCTATGGGCCCACCTTACAATTGTGGCAATAGCTCTTCCCTTGCTAAACCAGGGAACTTCTTAACCTTTCAGCAGGCTGCAACCTCACCTTTTCTAGAGCGGTATGAATCCCAGCTTTGGGGAACAGGCCTCCCTTCCAAATTTGATTTTCTTTGGGACTTCCCTCAGCCCTAGGCACCTTAGAGAATTTTCTTCATATGTTTATAGTTACTTTCGTATCATAGTTTAATAATTCTTCATGTTAAATTACTATATCATCTCTTTATTGGATCCAGAGTGACGTATATTTATTTTATTATTTAGAGTCTATTAGTAAATAGAAACAGTGTTGCTGTCCTGCCAGTGTGACTGTTCTTAGATCTCACACTGGTATTTTTTACTGTTTATACCCATTCTTCTCTAGTACATACTAGCATGAAGAAAGACCCCCACAGTCTATAATTTCTCCAACTATGTAATGCATAATTATATTTATGCTGCTATTGCCAAGGAATCAGTGCCAGTCACAGCACATTTTCTAAGATTCTTAATCTCAGTACTTTTCCTTTAAATCTATATTCAGAAAATAAATGAGGATTCCTATCTCTTAATCATTCTAAATTAGTCTCCTAAGAAATTATTAACTTTTTTTTCTTACAAAAGAGATTTATCCCACAATTTTTATGAAGCCATCATTGTTCCTTCTCATCTTCACTGGAATGACAGATCCTGCTCTTTCAATATGTATATATACCATATAGGAAGAGATTTAGTATCTTTGCTTCTTTTATACAGTTCATCTGTATTTCCTGTCAAATCTCGTCCAAGAGCACCGAGGCACTCCCCATCGGCTTTACATCCCTACATAAGATGTGGTTATTTAGATACTCCATGTGACTTAACCCATGAGAGGTAACCACTTTAAATATTCCCTTGAAAAATAAATATGCACACAAATATTATATATATTAGAAGGTTAAATTCTTCAAGATTTATGAGTTTATCCCTAAGTTTAAATTGACTTATTTTATATTTCTGACAGGAATCTATTAAAAAGTGTCACCAACAGACATGCACTACATTAGGAATCCAAGTGACAAGAAGAAAAAAATATGACCAAGCTGCTTTGTATGTCCACTACTGATGGCAGCTCTACTGATGGTAGCCCCATTAAATGCTGTGACTCTCACTAAGTGTATCAGGTGATAATCCTAATTGTTGGTATGTAGTCGTATCTCTCATTCTCCCAAAGTTATCTGAATGCTATGGCTACATTATGAACAGGATTAAACTAAGCGCCTCACCACCAATGTCCAGAGTGGACAATATGGCAGGAATCCAAAATGGTGGTAAATAGTGAGCTGAAATTCCAGGTGGAGATCCGATAGTCCATGGCCTGAGATCACTAGATCACTGAAGGAAGACTGCTTTTTTTCTGGGGATAGAGATAGGAAAGAATGAATTGTGAACATAATATTTGTCTACTTCAAAGCAGTGAAGCAATGCAATTTATCTGAAACGTGAAACATGAAACTGATAAATACTCGAAGAGTGCATTGCAAGTAATAAATATGAGCACTGGAACATGAGTGGAACATGAGATTTGGCAACACGGAAGGATTTGTAATTTAAAATAAGGTGGTAATTGTAGGCATCTTTGATCTAGTGACATTTGAAAAGTGATTGAAGTAGTGAAAAAAAATTTTTTTGTTTGGATTTCACTTTTTATATAGGAAGATGATGTTCCTGGACTAAAATCATCTCAGGTATGGGCCAAAGCCAGCATTAGACTGGATCCTTCTTAAGGAGAAACATTTTGAAACAAGCAATAATTTTCTTTTTAATCTTCATTAAGTGGTAGTTTCTAAGCCTCACAAGCATAGCTTCCATATTCCTTTCTATGAAAAGAGATTAAATTTAGGGACGTATCCTAGAAGGAGTTAAATAAAAAGCCAAAATTTGGCAAAAGAAAACAAATTCATAAAAACTGAGATCATTTTGTCCAAATCTGAGTTTCATGTAAGCAGGAAAAGAAAATGTAGAAATCACAACACAGAAGGATATGGAAATAGCCACACGTAAATCACTAAAATCTAAGTAACTTAAATATTATTAGAGAATATAAAATGTCAATGGCAAGTCTTATCATTTGATATTAAGTTTAAAAATGAATATAAACTTAGAGATTAAAACCCACTATGCAACATTTATTATTTAACTCACAGATTCAAGATGTAATTTGGAGATGTTATTTTACTAAGGAAAACTAGAGAACATAAAATTCTCCCTAGTTGGTGTCTGATTCATCTGATTAATTATCTAAAATTTTAGGAAAAGATCTGTTGCTACCAGACTGTTTAAATCTTAGAATAAGTAGTGAGCTTCAATCACTGCTAACCTATTGATTCTGATTAATCCTGTAGTGATTAAAATGCATTAAATGATCTTTAATGCACTAAGTGCATTAAATTTGTGCTTGAATTTCTAATGTAAATTGAAATTCAAAAACTTCTTCAACAGAATGATATATGAAGTTCATCTCAGAAATTCTGAAAAGGGTTTTAATATATTCTACTCTAAATTTCTTATTGAGCATCAATCTGTGGGTTGTAATATTAAGTTTCAAAAGACTAAATGTTAAAAAAAATAAAGATAGAAATTCACCCATTCCAATTCTATAACAAATCCAAGAGGTCAAGAAAAAAAAAAAAAGCTATTTTAAATTTCTTTTATAAAAGCCTTTGTCATTTATATGTACTTACAAGGTACTCAAGTAGAAAAATCAAGTAGAAAAATCAATACATTTATTAAGTATTTTTTAGCTTTATAACAAAATTGGCAGGAAGGTAGATTTACCATACATTCCCTTTCCATTATCAGCATCCCTTATCAGAGTTGTATATTAGTTATAACTGATGAACCTATATTGACTCCTAACCACCTAAAGTCCACAGTTTACACTGCAGTTCATTCTCGGTTTTTTTTACAATGCATGGTTTTGGAAAAAATGTATAATGACATGCATCAATCATTATAATTGCATACACAGTATTTTAACTTCCCTAAAATTCCTCCACATTCCTAACACGGTGCTCCACCATGTTATCCCCACTTCCCAACCCTTGGCAAGCACTGTATCCATAGTTTTCCTTTTTCCAGAATGTCAGAGTTGGAATCCCACAGTGTGTAGCCTTGTTAAAGATCAGCTTCTTTCACTCAGTAATATGCATTTAAGTTTTCTCCATGTTTTTTTCACAGTTTGGTAGCTCACCTTTTTTCATCACTGAATAATCGTGATGAATTGTATGGATGTACCACAGTTTATTAAGAACAACATGATTACTTCCAAATTTGGGCAGTTATAAATAATACTGCTATAAATATTCTTGTGCAATTCTTGGGAGGACATAAATTCTCAACTCCTTTGGGTAAATACCAAGGAAAATGATTGCTGGATCATATGATAAGACTATGTTTAGTTAGGTAAGAAACCACCGATCTGTTTTCCAAAGTGCTTGCACCATTTTGCATTCCCACCAGCCATTAGCGAGAGTTCCTATTATTTCATATCCTCAGCAGCATTTGGTGCTGTCAGTGTCCTGGACTTTGATCAATTTTATAGGTGTGTAGCAATATCTTGTTTTAATTTGTACTTCCCTGATGATAAATGATGTGGCGCACCTTTTAATTTTCTTATTTCCTATCTTTATATATTCTTTAGTGAGGTATATGTTTAGTCTTTTGACCCATTTTTATAATAGGGTTTTTTCCTTATTTTTGAGTTTTAACAATTCTTTGTGCTATTTTGGAGAATTCTTTATATGTGGGCTGGTCTTATTCTTTGGACATCATCTTTCACAGAACAGAACTTTTTAATGTTAGTGAAGTCTACCTTATCTATTATTTCTTTCACAGTTCATGCCTTTGATACCATATCTTTGTCTTTGCCCTTTCCAAGGTCATCTAGGTTTCCTCCTGTGTTATCTTTAAGGAGTTTTATAGTCTTGAATTTTGCACAAGACTCTTTTCTAGACATTATCCCATTATTAATATTTAATAATGTATGTGAAAGTGTTCATGAACAAAATTGAAATGTGTTTTTATGCATATGAACATAATATAATAATGGCTTGTCCTTGTTCACCACTTCACCACATGTATTTGTGAGTGTAATTTAGTATTTACATCAGAAGGCATCTATTTTAAAGACATTTACAGGAAATGCATTTATTAATATCTTAAATGTGTTTAAACATGAAAAATGGTGTGGATATTTGTAAGTCTCATAAGATGTATTCAACATGAATATTTTAATTGAGACAAAAAAGCAAATTCAAATGATCATAATTTAAACTTTTTAATTAGGTATTTTCATTGACATCTTCTGTAAAATTATTTCATATGTAGTTCTCAGATCTCCAGAATACCCAGAGCTCTAAGTCAAAACTAATTAAAGTTAGGTTATAAAGCCACAATTGAGATTGTTAATTTAATTGGTTATTTGGGAATTGGATCTTTTACAAAAATGTTTTCTGAAGTTTTTCTTTGCCTATTTTTGACTATATCACTGATGTTTTTGTAATTTATTACATTTAAAAAGTGACATTTTAATGTGCAATATTGATATACATAAATAAGCCTAAAATGGATTTTTTTAAAGATTTTATTTATTTATTTGACAGAGAGAGATCACAAATAGGCAGAGAGGCAGGCAGAAAGAGAGGGGGAAACAGGCTCCTGCTGAGCAGAAAGCCCAATGCAGGGCTTGATTAAAATGGATTATTTTGTAAATGGAATAATTCTTCTTTGCAGAAAAGAGGTGTTTAAAGTAATGAATTATGGTGAATAAATTACTAGAATTAGAATTGTAATCAACATTAAATGTAGAAACAAACAGAAGCACAGGGAAAGAACAAAATCCTGTACGTCCCAGATATCAGAGACTAATTTAGCTAATACTAATAATGTCCAGATGAAAACAAAAACTAATTTTTGAAAACAGTTCATTTTGAGCTAATTTTAGACTTAAATAAAAGTTGCATAAATGTTGCATATAGTTTTCATATATTCCTCATTTCCCCTAATATTTTCAACTTATATGATAAAAGAACAAGAAAGTAACATTAATATACTATGAATAACTAAACTATATAACTCGTTTTAATTTCACCATTTTTTCTACTAATGTTATTTTTCTGCCCCATGATCCAACTGAGGATCTCACATTGCATTTCATTATGATTTCTCCTTAATCTCTTTCAGATTATAGAATATCTTCAGTCTTTCCTTGTCTTTTATGCTCCTGACAATTTAGGAAGAGTCTTGAAGAATTATTTTTAGAATGACCTCGACTTAGATTTGTCTAATGTTTCCCAGTGTTTGGAATGAAGCTATGCATTTTAGGCACAGAAATAATGTTGTCCCCTCCTCTGTATATCAAAACTTGGGAGTTCACAATCCCAATGTCTTGCTATTGAATATATTTTATTGATCACTTGGTTAACTTGGTGTCTGCTGGGTTACTCAACCATAAGGTTACTCTCCTTGATTTTCACATTTAATAAATATTCTGGATAATATATTATATTAGGGAGGGTGGGTATATTATTTCTTCTCAAACCTTTGCCCAAATAAAACAATCTGATTTCTTTATTTACCTGCACTTAGAGGTTGCCCAGAGCCACAGTGATCCCGGCTGTTGATTATGAGCCTGTTTCTTATATTGCTTTAAACCCTTTCAGCTTTAGTGTGTTACATCTTACATCTGTACCTGGGCTATCCAGGCAGCTAGCTAATCTCACCTGAATGTATGTGAGTAAATTACATAATTCAAAACATGAGCACATGGACATTTAGTAGTACTTCAGAAGTTTTACATTTTAAAGTGTATTTAAAGTTATTGAATATTTTAATTTTTGTCCTCACTTACACATAAATACAAAAAGCAACTATTAACATACCCTTCAAAAAGTGAGAGATATTGAGGCTTGCTAAAGAAAAATAAAACTACTAAAATCACAGGCATGGGTAGCATTTAATATTGAAATTATATGCAAATTAATTCATCTGGATGATGTGATTGTGATTTTTCCTGATAACTCCATATTTTAATTTTCTCACAAATTTAAATGGCTAGGAAGATAATGTGTTGCCCTATTTGGTTCCTTCATTATATGACGAATGGCTTGGGCAGGTGCAGAGTTATGTCAGTAGGAGAAAGCTCAGCAGGTGGACCCCTGTCTTCAAGGTTTTTTGTGGCAAATGTGTTACAGATGAGCACTGGGCTTTTGTAGGTAAGGGCAACTGTGCTTCAGACAGCTGAAAGCCTTACAGGAAACTCCAGGCTGGAGGTTCTATTTCACTATCACATTTTCTCTCCTCTTCTCCCAGATCTCTGAGGCTCACTGTCAACCATCACTTGAAACCTTTTCACAAAGTATTAAGTATCTCCATCACTTTCTTAGGTGTATTTTCTTTTTGTGTCTTTTAGAAAATAATCTCTAGGCTTTTTTATTCCTCTGGAGCTACACAGCTTTGATTTAAAAAAAAAAAAAAAAAAAAAAAAAAAGCTACTTAGAGCATTCCTTTCCCTTCAGAACCCCCATGAGATTTTCATCGTTCATAAGGAAGCATCTGTAATCTTTGATATGTTTTGCATTTGTAGACTGTTCAAATCCATGACATTTTAAACTGCATATTTATGAGATCAGTGTCACCCCAGATGTTTAAGAGTTCTAGAGAATTTGGGACTTACTTTGTCCTCAGAATATTTCCCACTCTTGAACTTCACGCATTTCCTGATTTGTTCCCCTTCACTTATTTCTTCCTCTTTTTACTCATCTTTTCTGACAATTACTTAATGTAGTGACCTCTAGTCCATTTTTTTTTTAAACAAGGATAGTCCTTTTTAAAAAAAAGATTTTATTTATTTATTTGACAGAGAGAATGAGGTCACAAGTAGGCAGAGAGGCAAGCAGGGGGTAGGGGGAGCAGGCTCCCTGCTGAGAAAAGAGCCTGAAGTAGGGCTGGATCTCAGGACACTGAGATCATGACCTGAGCCACAGGTAGAGGCTTAACCCACTGAGCCACCCAAGAGCCCCCAGTCCATTTTTAAAGGAAAATCCAACATCCACAAATTTATTTCTATTCTCCATTCTCTATACAAAACTTCAATACTTTTATTCTGTATTTTTTTTTTTTTACTGCTTTTAAGGTATTTACCCACTTGTTTGCTAATCATTTTTTTATATCCAGCATTGTTTTATCTTTACAGCCTCCAGTATATTTTAATCTATTTTGATTTTTTTCTTTAAAAATCTTATTTATTTTATCCTCCCTGCTTATCCTTTTCTGGGCATTTTCAATCCAGTTACTGTCTTCTTACAACATTGTGGTCCTTTTTATAAGAAGTAAGTCTTGCATTCTACTGTGGTACCACACAAGTTCATGACATTTGGGTTTGCATCCTTATGTATAGATATTTTCAATATAACTTTTACACTCTTTTGTGTCCTTATGCTTCTACTCCTTTTTTCTTGTCCTGATGGATATTTCATAAAATACAAGTTGCTGTATTTATAACCATTTTTCTCCTAATTATCTTGCAACAAAGCAAGCTCCGTTTAACTCTTTCTTTGCCAGCAGTCATACTTGTGTGTGCAAACATGTATAACTGTGCACATTGTGCTTGGGTCAAAGAGGGATGAAATGAATCTATAGTTGCAGGTTGTTGTGAACAGAAATTAGCTCATTTTTAAGTTTCAGGTGCATTTACCTTCTTCCCCCTGTTCTAGCACCCGGCATACACTGCTTTATGATTTATTTTTCTAGTTTTAAATCCTGAATCCAGAATTTTATATATTCTTATCACATTTTCTACAATAGATGGTGGAAAATTTCCTCCTAACTGTAGGGGCCAAGGTTAGGCTGCTCCGAGATGGACCATTTTAACATGAACACTATTTTGAGTTAAAAGTAACCAAAACACAGAAGATGCAAGAAAAACTCTCTTCCTGGTCCTCAGCTGCCTACGTTTATGTTGGAAAGTAGACCCTGTACCAGGAAGAGGGCTATTCACAGAGACTTCCCTTTACCTAAGAAATTTACCTGCATAACAGGGTAACCTTTGTTTCACAAAACATCTCCTTTTACCCTCCTTCTAATGATTTTTCTCCCCCTCAGACTCTACCCCCCTCCCCCCAGCTCATATGAGTTTGATGCTGCCTCATGGTCTACAGAATTTCATATCTACATGGATTCCAGTTCTATTTTCTCCCATTGATCTATCTCATGTCAGTTTGATTCTAAGTCCACGTAGAAGGACCCTGAAGGGCAGATGAAAGAAAGTCTTGTCTTCCTTCTCAACATCCCCAAACCTCTGTAGCAACTTAACATCTGTGTTCTTTCTAACAGTATTTCTGAATGGATTTGGAAAATCCATTTGAAAAATACTCTGGAGATAACTGAAACATGTCTTACATGGAAAATATGTGTCTATCAGTGTCTTTAGTTTTTAGTTTTAGCTTTAGTTATTAGGAATAATAAGGAAAGTACAAACAATTTCACCACCATTTTTCATTAAATTCTGTCTCATAGAGTAAAACACACCTAGATGTGTTTTTACATTTTAATATAGTACAACTAATTTTACCTCCTAAGGACCTTCTAAATCAGCTACCTCCTTTTAAATTATAGAAGCTTTATTATATTCAATTTTTAGTAATTTTATGATTTTTTCATTTTTTTCTAGGTATTTTTGTGTCAGTTTGAGAACAGCTATAGTTAAGACATCATATTTATCCAGAAATGTTTATATTTGACATTTACTTCACTGAACAGTTATTAAATAAACCAATAAATTTGTTCTGTTTTGCCCCTATCTCATTGATTTGTACTAACTAGATATCTCTGAGTGCAAGGCTTTAGCCTTTGCTATATAAAAGTGTCTTTAAAAGCTCAAAAATATCTCCTCTGGTTCACTGCACAGTGAAATACAGTAGCAAATATAGTTATTATAAATATATTAATATATACTTTTAATCAACAACTCAATAGCAGCCTGCTGTGCTAATTATTTTTGGTACATGAAGACTGATTGCATTTTCTTAATTAAACATTTTTTCTTAGTATTTTGTACATTTACATATTCACTGAATCATGTCAAGTATTACTAAAATTTACTTTCCTGTTTCTAAAATTTATATTTGGAAAAAAAATAAAATGAAATATATTATTTTTCCTTCCATAGCAACCAGTAAATAAAGGATATTAGAAAATGTAAATACTAGACACATCAGATGACATATTGATCTACATCAAATATTATAAAATCATTTCAAAATTTTACTTAGGTCTTAATTTTAGGAGGTGGCAAAAGAAATAACTTACATGATTCTTATAAGAATAAATATATGAGAATAAATACTTTAAATTTTTTATCATCAATTTAATAAATATTCTTGAAAATATAATTTGTCTGGGTTTTGAGAATTCAAAAATGAAATAATATCTCTATTAGCCATAGTACATAAGATGTAAAGTAGGAGAAGCTTAAGTTGGCATGAGAGAGAAACAGAAGTATCCCAAAGGATTATTCGAAACTTATGGACCAAGGCTTGAAATACAAGGATTTTGCCATGATAAAAAATGGTGGATTGCAAATGATTTTAAGATAGAGCAAATTTTGTACAAACAGGCAAAGGAATAAGTAACTGCAGAAAATTCCTGGCAACAGGCATTTCAATTTGACTGAACTATTTAAAAAGCTAAGAAACAGGAGTTGTGAGAGGTAGGACAGATCTAATTAGACACTGGTTCATAAATATCCTTATACCTCAATCAAAGAAGTTAAAGTTATTACCCTATGCATAATGAAAAGAAGGAGCATCTCTGAAAACCTTTGATTTGGTGATTATCATTGTAAGAAAACTTCCACCACATGTAATGTGCAGGAAACATGGAAAGGGAGGGAAGAGCTTGTGGGAAAGAATAGCTAAGAACAAGGAAACTAGGAGAAATGTTTTTAATGAAATCACTGAAGAAACTATCCTTTACCCATTGCGTATTCTCGGTGCTGTTATTGAAAATTAATAGACTCTATATGCTTTGGTTTATTTCTAGGCTCTATTCTGTTACACTGGTCTAGATATCTGTTTTTATGTCAGCACTATACTTTTTAGGAGGCTGCACCTCCATGAATATTATCTTCATTATTTCTAGTGACTCTTTTCAATATACATCATATTGAAAACAACAGTTTCAAATTTCTCCTAGAAGTGCAGAATTTCCTTTCTATTTTTTTAATTGTAAATGGATATGCACATAGACAATTTACATGCTTGGGCCAATAAGGCCCATTGTACCCATTTAAATCTGTGTTCTTCCCAAGACAATTCCTTCTAAAGACTTGATACTTTCAGATTGTCTCCAAGAGCAGTCAGTATTTCCTTTTCCTTATTCATCAGTCATTCTTACTGCATCAGATTTCACTCTCACAGTTTTAAACCTCGGAAGTCTACTCTTGTCTTTCCCAGTACAACATGGTTGATTACTGAAATCTCTATGAAGAAGAGGAGAGTTTGACTGCAGTAAATTTTAGAGGTGAAAAAGTGTAAACATGCAAAAAATGTCACATATTTGGATATACTTACATTACCGAGAGCTTACATATTAGTAAGAGCACTAACATTCGAAGACAGATCTTTGTTCTTTTCCTGTTCCTATTGATCAGTCCCTGTGTATTCTGAATCAAATCACTTAAGACTCAATTTCCTCTTCTATGAAATAAGAGCATTCAGTATGTTTGCCTTCAAAACAAGAGACTTTATTCCTTTTCACAGGGTTTAAGTAGATACAATACACAATAACAAAGATGTTCTATTAAAAGTGTAAAGTACTAAGCTTTTATCAATTACTGAATAAACTTAACATTATTTGCTTTAACCCAAGAGTACTAATGTTTGAATATTCAACAGAAAATCTTCAGAGAATAAGAAATCAAGAGTAAATTCTGTGATCTTTATAATGTAAAAAATAGTGTACACATTCATAAAAGTAGGCCACAAAGAGATCTCTTAGCACAATGTAAACATCTGAGTAAGCACATCACAAAAGCACATCACTGATAATCTTAAAATCTCCCTTGTATTTTCTCTCAATAACTGATCTCCCTAGCAAAAATACTACCTATCTTAATTTTTATGCTGATTTTTTTTCTCTGTCCTCATGACTTTACCGTGTAAGTTTGCATCATTTAAGCATTACATTTATCTTGTAAAATAAATTCATATAATATGTGTGATTTTTCATCTGGCTTTTTTTTTTTTTTTTTTTTTTTGCCATTATGCTTTCCCCAATTATTTTTATTTCTGGATCATATTCCATTTTAAGAACCCACACATTCTTTAAACATTTTGCTGGTCATAAAAGTTTGGTTTGTTTCCAGTTCGTGCATGTTAGAATGCTTTATGAACCTTACTGCAATATTTTCTCAGTTTCACTCATATGCATTTGTTAGTACATACCTAGAAATAGTATTGCTAAGTTATGGGAGTATACATGTTTCTAAGGTTAAGAGAAAAGTCCTGCTGTACAAAGTGATTAAATTAATGTAGACTCCATATAGCAGTGTCTGGGGATTCCTGTTGTTTTACATTCTGTCTAACACTTAGTAATCTCTCTCTCTCCTCCCCTTTCTTCCCTCCCTCCCTCTTTTTTTCTCTTTCTCTCTTTTCCTTCTTTCTTTTTTCTTTCCCCTTCTTTCCTCACCTGCCTGCCTGCCTGCCTGCCTTCCTTTCCTTTCTTTTCCTTTCCTTTCCTTTTTCCCTTCTTTCTTTCATCATTTTTAAGGAGTAGTGAAGTTTTGGGTATCACATCGAGTGTTTTAATTTGCATTTTCTTAATGAATAATGATGACTAACACATTTGTGTATCTTCATTTTTTACATGTGTGTTTCAGGCTTTCAACTATTTTTCTTTTTTGATATTTCTCTTATTGTTCGTAGAGTTTTTCAAAAATATTCTTTGTAGATATGAGATTTTTCTGCCACTTTTGGTGCACGTATTCTCCCATTATGTGATTTAAATTTTCATTACATACTCTTTTAATATTAAATATCACTTGATGAACTGGAATACTTTTTATCATGCCATATTCTCCTGTATAGGTAACGTTTCTTGTACCCTCTTTAAAAAACTTTCCCTACCCAGATATTTTCCTATATTATTTCTAAAATTACTTTTTTTTTTTTTCATTTTGGGGACATTTGTATATGGTGTATATGACTTTTGTATATGGTGCAATGTAGGAGCCATGTTTTTCCCTTCTCTAATATGAATGAGATTGTTAATTATTGAAAAGATTAACCTTTTCCCACCATTCTTCAAATCCAACTTTATTCTCACCAAATTCAACTTCATTCTCAAACATTATAATAATCCTTTTTACTGATTTTAAATAGGAACTTTTTTTAATTTTGTGGAAATACCAAAATTCATTCCATTCCTCTCATCTTGATAAATTAAATTAGAACTATTTTAGGCCATAGCCATAATAAAAAATAACATTATTTGGGGGGGGACACTTGGGTCACTCAGTCAGTTAAGCATCTGACCCTTGATTTAGGCTGAAGTCATGATCTGAGTTGTGAATCTAGCCCTGTGCTGGGGTCCTCGACCAGCTTAAGATTCACTGTCTCCCCCGTCCTTCTGTCCCTCCCTGCCTAAATAATTGAAAAATTAAAAATAAAATAATTATAAATATACAGTAATCTATGAAATAGAAATTTCTGTATAATATGTATATAGAATAGAATTCTCAGATCAAAGTATATATGCTCATCTTGCATTTTAATAAGTGTGCCAAATTATTTCAAGTTTTTTATTCATTTATATTCTCACTAATATAGTAATAGTGTATATGCTGTCCCCACTTTTTTCATCTTGTTCATTGGGTTTTTGTTTGACTGTTTTTGCCCATTACAAAGTTAAACATATCATTCCTCAATCTGCATTTCACCAACTTCTAGTAAGTTTGAAACAACCTTCAGATTACTACTCACCTATATTTAATCTTCTTTTTTTAATTATATTTACTATTTTCTAATTAAAACATACTATATATTTTTCTTACTTCAGGGATTTCATATATATTAGGAATATTAACCTTTTATATGTATATAAGTTGCACATATTGTTTTAGTAAATTGCTTGCAAAAATGGTCCCAATCCCTCACCCCCTTCTTTTGCAATCTGCACCCCATGCAATCTAACTTGTAGTTTCTCCATTTCAGTGTATTCCCATCCTTTGTATGTCCACTTGTAATTTATTTTGGCCAATAAAGCCCATTAGAAAGAATGTCGATTTTGAACCCAAACCTCAAGAAGCCTCAAATAATGCAGCTTATTCTTCCAGAAATCTCCATGTGAGCATACACAGACTGCCCTACTGGATGAAGTGAGACAAGCGGCCCAGTTACCCTGGATGTTCTTGCCAAGAGTCCATCTACTAACATATGAATGGGGCCCACCAGGACGAGTCAGCACCCAGCCCACCCCCTATTCTACCATAGGCACATAAGCAAGTCTAGTCAAGATCAGTTGAATCTGGCTCAGATAAGCTGAACTACCAGACAAATACAGAATCAGGAGTACTAAAAATGCTTCTTTCTTTCTTTCCTTCTTTCTTTCTTTCTGTCTTTCCTTCTTTCTTTTTTTGTTTTAGGACACAGTGATTTCAGTTGTTTTGTTATGAGATATGGATAACTGATCAAATTTTTAATCGATTTTTATCACATTTGTATGACTATATTTAAATCTTGGTTTAGAAAGTGTTCTGCTCCATGGTGGTAAAATCATTTTCCTATAATTTATTTTAAACTCTTGAAGTTATAGCTTTGATCCATATAGGTATGAATGTAGCTCATACACATTTTTTTATTCTATGTTGAAATAGAAAGCCAATTCAGTATCATTATTTAGTGGATCCTTTTCAACCGAATTGGTACCTAGAATACACATCATGTGTGATTTGATCAGGTATCAGCACCATTATGCTTTCAATGAAATTGCTTTGCTCTCTCTTTTTTTAAGTCAGTACAGAAACCACACATTATTATTGTATCTTAGATCAATGGACATGAGTTTGATTCAGGCTAGGTTTCTTCACAGATTGTGTCAAAGTGTGATTTTTTTTGCTCAGGATACCACAGGTCTTGTGTAAGAGAATACAAACCAGATCCCATTAGGGGAAAAAGAATGATTTAAAATGTCAGGAAGACCAAACAGAAATATCCACCACCAAAGAATGAGTGTCAGAATTAAAATCATATTTATTCATTCAAACAACATATATTTATTTTATTAAGTATATACCAGGAATTACTAAAAGCTGCCCTACATTCTGGTGAGAGTAATATACAGATAGCAAAATAGTTACTATATATATATATAGTTATATAATATATGTATACATTATATACACACACACATTCACACACATAAAGGTAATTAAAAATGTTCAGAGAACAAGAGTTAGGCATATACATAATAAGCAGATTCCAGGAGAGGGAAAAAATAGCATGTTCAAAGGCCAGGGTGCAGAATATACTTGGAATATTAAAGAAACCTAAGTGGAGGTACCTGGGGTGGCTCAGTCATTAACTGTCTGCCTTCAGCTCAAGTCATGATCCCAGGGTCCTGGGATCAAGCTCTGCATCAAGTCGTGCATGGAGCCATGCATGGGACTCCCTGCTCAGGAAGGAGCCTGCTTCTCCATCTCCTCATCCTGCCACCAACCCCCGCCCCCCAACTTCTGTTCCCTCTCTCGCTATCTCTCTGTGTCAAATAAATGAATAAAATCTTTTTAAAAAATAAGCAGACTAATGTATCTGGAGGAGAAAGGATGAGTTGATAGGTAATAAGATCAGAGTAGTGGATGAAATCAAATTCTATAGGCTACCTAGTCCTTTCCACTGATTTTGACTTTTACTCTATTTATATGGGAATCAACTTACGTAGCCAGAGCACAGAAATTATATGATCTAATTTAAATATTAAGAGGATCACCTGGACAGGCACCAGGATAAAGATGAAAGCAGAAAGAACAATCATGAAGTTATTAGATTAATTCTGTTATTAGATGATACTACCTCAGAATAGAGTGATAGAAATGTATATTATGAAGAGTCATAAGGTTCTCACTGTAATTTGAACATAAACTTAGCAGAATTTACCAATTTCTTTCACGCGGATATATAAGAAGGTAAAGAATGACTCTAAAATTTTTTGACTGAATAAAGAGATTTTATTGAGACTAGAGAGATAGGGAGAGGAGCAGGTTTGGTGGAGAAAAGCAAAAGCTTAGTTTTGGAGTTTTTACTTTTTTTTTTTTTTAAGATTCTATTTATTTATTTGACAGAGATCAGATGTAGGAAGAGAGGCAGGCAGAGAGAGGGGTGGGGAAGCAGGCTCCCTACTGAGCAGAGAGCCCAATGTGGAGCTGGATCCCAGGACCCTGGGATCATAACCTGAGCCGAAGCCAGAGGCTTTAACCCACTGAGCCACCCAGGCACCTGGAGATGTTACTTTTAAAAGGTAGACACAGAAGGGATGATAATTAAGGAGTTGTATAGATGTCTCTGGATCTCAGGGTAAAAGTCTGGCTAGAGGTGCCTATTTGGAAGCTGTTAGTATGTTGACAGTATATCAAGCCATAAGAATGAATGGCAAGATAGGTAGAGATGAGGAAAACTCTAGGGATTAAGTCCTGCAGCAGTCCAATATGAATATATCAGAGAGACAGTAAATAAAACTGAGATAGATTAGCAATTGAATTACAACAGAACCAATTGTACATGGTGTTCTAGAAACTTAAGGAAAAAATATCTCATAATGGAGAACATGGTCAATTGTCACATGCTTCTGATAGGTCAAGTGAAAGAGACCTGAGGAATGTCAGTGGATTTGGCAACCTATAAGTTACTTCAGACCCTAAGGACAACATATTTCCTGAATATCTAAGTGTAGTGGTTTAGAATGACTGACGCTTCCTTCAGTGGACATCACAAGAATAGGAAATTGTTCCGATGAACCTTCTTGCAAAGTTGTGCTTAGAAACATATAGTAATAGATGGAATGTGTAATCATGGGATTTTTTTTTAATATATGAGAGATATTATAGCATGTTTCTATGCTCATGGAAATGATACAATAGAGAGGAAAATCTATATTACAGAAGATAACTGGAACAATTACTTGAACCATATCTCTAGGCAGGCTAACATTGTAGAAGCTAGTATACCAAATGAGAGTCTGGTGATATACAGGGGATTCATCCAAAGGAACAGGGATAAGAGTATATGATATAATTAGAAGAGTTGTAAATATGACAGAGTTACTGAGAACAGAGAGAGAGTGAATGGAAGCACACTGTATAGAATTCCTGGGAAGTATATGTAGCTGAGGCCTTTTCTAGTGTGGAAGAGTAGAGGCAGAGTAGGCCCAGAGCTGAATTTAACAAAGGTTGGTATTTTTGCCATTTGAAGCATGAAGACCGTGAGAAACAAAGTGATTTGCAAGGCATACCAGGGAATGATTATAAGTATGGGCAAGAAATATATCCTGTATGAAGAGGGGAATGAAGATGTGTGGTGGGGAGAAAGCAGTTAGAACACTGAGCAGCTGGTTATTCCTAGTAGCTCTGGGTGGGTATGAAAAATTGTAGCATTTAGGATAACAGACGGGGCTGTTAGATAAAAAGATGACGGAACTCAGGAAAGTTCAGAAATTGATATTTTTGAGGGGTCCCAAGTTTATTGGTATGAGCCAAGTGACTGGGGTGGGAGGATAAAAGACATTGTAGGACAAGATCATTGAAGGAGAAGACTTTGAAGTCCAGGCTATTGGGGGGAAAATCTATCTATCTATGCACATATATATAGGGACATCTATAGTGTACTGGATGTCAAAATCTTTAAGAAATAAGTGCAGATAAACTGGCTTTATGGATAACTGGAATGAGAAAGGATAGTAATGTTTTGACAAAGGGGGTTTCAGATTTTTAAGTTTATTTTATACCAGACATCAAATTTTAAAATAAAATTCGTATATTAGTATATACAATGAGAAAAGAAATAGGTAACAGAATTTAAAAATAAAAACAGCTGGTATTTTTAAGGCATCTTGAAATGACAACCAGTAAGTACCCTGAGAGGGGGGGGGAATTTTATTCTAGAATATCAGAGGAAAAGGTAGACTTAAGAATAAATACTATATACTTTTAAGTTAAGAAAAAACAAAATTCTCTTTAAAAGAATTGAAGAATATGAATAATAAATTTAAGCATATGAAAGATAATTTTTTGATCAAAATATAGCAACTGCTTTGCTATTTAGGATCTAGTTACAGGTATTCTGTAACTGAGTATTTACTGATTCCAAGTAAAACTTGTTGTTTTTGACAGACTCACAAAAAGCGAAAGGATAAACGTTACCACAAAGTTTTCTTCAAGTGTTCAAATATACTTTCTGATTTCTGTATAAAGTTTTGTTAAATACACAAAATTATTTTAAGAACTATAATCAGTGTAATTTATTAATGTCAATTCTATAGTCAGAGCCTAATAATAGAAAAGCAATAAACAGCTAACATAAACATATATATCTCATCATTATAGTTGCTGGTTATTTTTCTCTAGATGTTACCATTGCATAACTTCTTTAAAATCTATCTAATGGCCTCATTCCTCACTTCGTATTTATAAAATCCCTGCTCTTAAAACGTTTTTGAACAGCCATAGTATTCATAATATTTTATGGATAGCTTTATGGAAAAACTGAGCAATAGTGATTTGTTATGAATAATTTATATGAAATGATTTCCAAAACAAAGTTATAAAACATAAAATAAAAATAAAATGGGTTGTGTGGCCTAAGGTAAGACAAAAAAAAAAAAGTTTAAACAGAAAACTTGTAAGCTACTTAAAGTTATATAAAAGAATAAAAATATACAATTTTTCTGTATGCTGTTTATATGTCCTTACTGTAAACACAAGTACAGATGTTCCTCCCATTTTTCTATAATACTACTGAAATTTGGCTCAGTTTTGCATTAATCATATTACAAATAATAGGAAGACAAGATTAATTGATTGAGGGCAATTTCTTTTGCCCCCTAGTCCTTAAGTCTCTGGAGGATTAAAAGTATTGGAAGTTCCATACGGCTAGCAAAATGGAATCAGTATGTATGACTGTAAAAATAATCCTAGAAATAAATGAAGCTTCTTACTCTAATAAACATGCTCGAGGAAGCTAGCCCTGAAAAATAAAGTCTCCTGCTTGAAGCAAATGCACTGTGAGAAATGGAACTCTTAATCTTTGGTTGTTTCATACTTGGCCAGAAGCTGAGGGCTGCAATAGATAAATTGGGTAACGTCTTGTTTTATGTTTACTCCTTCATATTGGAGAGACCAAAAGGCAACAGGGGCTATAGATGTAAAAATTCTACTGTATAATAATCTTTAATTTAAAAATTATAGTGATGATAAACTGCAACCAAGTGATTTTGTTTACTGAAGCATGATACCATCCTTCGCTCTTGAACTGCAGAGAGAATATTTGATGTGATTTTTACAGGGATTCCATAATAAAAACAATAAAAACATTAATAGGGCAAATATTTTTTAGGGATGCAGCATATGGCAGGCACTGGCTTGTTTGGTGTTCTGACATAGATCATTTTCTATCATCCTCATCATAACCCCATGTAATAGATACTGTTATTAGCTACATTTTACTAATGTGAACACTGAGATTTAGAGACCTGGAAAAATTAAGCAAACTGTCATCATATAGCTTATAGTTTCTGGATATTACAGCTAAAATCTGGTAATATAACAATCCAACTCTGAAACTATCTTGATCACTGCATTCACTTCATATGATCTGTTAGGCCTATCAGATCATTAAAAAAATGTTTTTTCCTATAAGTTTTCTGACTGCATGATAAGCTCTCATCTTGGTAATTAATGTTACTCCATACTGCTCTCAAAACAGAAAAGTGCTTCTTACAATAAAATTTTTGATAGTTATCTTCAGTAACATGAGACACAGAATTAAAGTTTCCTAAGTCCCTCTGCTTAGCCTACATTTCTATCTCAGAAAAACATCAAAGGACTTTACAAAGCCAATCCTACTTTTAGCCTGTTTAACTTGTTTGGAAAATGGGACATGAGTTTATTACTTACTTTATAACCCTCTTTACTACTTCCTCATATTCATCTTATACTTGTCCCTACAGCCTTTGACATTGTGGACTATGCACTTCTTGGAAAATTTTTCATCTTTTGAATCCATGTCACTATACTCCCCTCATTCTCCCTTTTGCCTGTAAGATACTTTCAAATACCCCTTCTGGACTGCTCTTCCTCAATTGTAATATATTTTCAAGACTTAATTCTAGACATTCTTTCATTTTTACTCTCAATGAGAGATAACATCTACCACCTTGAAATAAATTATTTATATACTGTTAACATGCCAAATCTGTTTCTTCTTCCCAGAACTCACGTTGAATTACGAATCAAGTTCCTTTTGGACAACCTCCCTTGATGTACAAAGAATGAATCAAATTCAGTGTGCTTAAAAAGTGAACTTTTTCAACACCCCTTAACTCCAAAATAAATTTTCTCCTTCCAGGACATGACCTCAATCCTTGCCCAAACCAGTCTCACATCTTTTTTTTTTTTTTTTTTCCTCACTCTCAATAGGCAATTCCAGCACCATGGATAGCTGAGTCTACCACTTCAAACATATCACCTTACATTCTCTTTACTAATGTTTATTTCCCTAAAAATGACCATCTTTATTTACTCCCTACTTCTTACTCTACTGAACCACGTATGTATCTTGTATTTGACATTTCTTCATAGTATATTGCTTACGGTTCTTCTAATGATTCTCATTGTCACATTGTACTTGGCACTTTTTTTTTTTTTTTTAATTCATCACCTTCAGTCTACAGATCAGAATTTCTTCCTACAAAAAGCATTCCTGAATGTTTGAATACTGAATTACGTGACTCTCCCCTGTTCTGATGACATTCCCATGTCTTTTAAGGCAAATCGAATAGTTTGTCATTACAGCTTCAGCTCTAGCAATAGCAAATTTTACAAAATGGGTTTCAAAATTAATAAATTAATAAATTACAAGAATAAATTAGACTCTTCAAGCAGTTCACAGGTATACAGATTCTAATTTAAAATAATCTTATAAAACATCACTGAAATTAATGTGAGATTTAATCTTTTTTCTACTGAATTTTAACTGTGAACTTCTGAAATGCAAATTTAACCCCATCTCAGAGGTTTTTATTTAAAAATAATACAAGAGTTGGGCGCCTGGGTGGCTCAGTGGGTTAAGCTGCTGCCTTCGGCTCAGGTCATGATCTCAGGGTCCTGGGATCGAGTCCCGCATCGGGCTCTCTACTCGGCAGGGAGCCTGCTTCGTTCTCTCTCTCTCTCTCTGCCTGCCTCTCAGTGTACTTGTAATTTCTCTCTGTCAAATAAATAAATAAAATCTTTAAAAAAAAATAAAATAAAAAAAATACAAGATTACAAATTCCTTGTTTCCTTAATGCTTATGCCTTTTAAAGATCCTGTTATTATAGAGACTTCTCATTTCAGAAAAGCATGTCTATTTCCAGTAACACACATTTAACCAGTCTGTTTATTATCAACTTAATCTTTACATTTTCTTTATAAGGATTAATATTTACTCTTTATTACTTTTCACATATACACATTATGAATTTTTAATTATCCATAATTTTTATTACTTCTCAGTAAAGTTTTGAGATAAGAGTTTAGATAAGACATGCTGTATTGACTTTTAAGACAGGAAATGCTCATTAAAGACACCTTTGTGTCAAATATTTACAAGAAATCCTTTTCTTCTGAGAAAAATAATGCCTCACTTCTTTTTATATAGAATAAACGCAAATATATCTGAATATCTCTCATTAAATAAAAAAGTTTCTTTACACTGATTCAAATATTTCCAGGTCATTAAAAATGGAGATGTTGTTAAAAACATTTTTTATAATTGCATTCCAAAAATGCTTATGGTTATTTGTAGTGTTTGAACTTAATAGAACATGGCATAGAATAAACAGTAAAACTAATAGCAATAAAAAGGGAGTGTTTCATTTTCCAATATTCAAAAACAAGGGTCATACAAATGCTCTCCTAAGGACACACTACTGTGAATCTCTCTAATCTAAAAACCAGCAGGTAGCAAATTCAGTACTCATGCCTCCTAATGTTGTATCTGTGCCGTTGGAGATACTGTAGTTCAGTTTCGACAGAATATGTTGAAAAGGAAGATTCACAAATGCTTGAAAATAAAATTCCACCCCTTACTTTAAAAACCTAAGTAGCTACTCCTATAATAAGTCAAGATTTTGCTTTGTTTTATTTTGTTTTAAAGATTCTATTTAGTTATTTTAGAGAGAGAGAGAGAACACAAGCAGGGAGAGGGACAGAGAGAGAGAGGGAGAAGCAGATACCCCATTATGCAGGGAGTCAGATGGAACGGGATGCCGTGCGGGGCTAGGATCCAGGACTTTGGGAACATGAACTTAGCCACAGGCAGACAATTAACCCACTGAGCCACCCAAGTGCCCCCAAGATTTTGTGTGTGTGTGTGTGTGTGTGCATTTTGAATACTTTATAAACTCAACTGGTACTCAAGGCCAAAAACAAACAAACAAACCAAAAAAAAAAAAAAACCCAAAACAAACAAATAAACAAAAAGTTTCCATAGGGGTTAATTAAGAAAGTAAATATATTGCAATGGAAAGGGTGATTTTTAAAAATCTGATGACATAGGTGTTGTGACAATCATAAACATTCATGGGGTGCCTGGGTGGCTCAGTGGGTTAAAGCCTCTGCCTTCGGCTTAGGTCATGATCTCAGGGTCCTGGGATCGAGCCCCACATCAGGCTCTTTGCTCGGGAGGGAGCCTACTTCCCCCTCTCTCTCTGCCTGCCTCTCTGCCCACTTGTGATCTCTGTCAAATAAATAAATAAAAATCTTAAAAAAATAATAAACATTCATGAATGTAGTGTTTTTGTATATGGTTGGTGCTATGTTATGTAGGTCAAACTAATTGTTTTTTCCTCTGCCTATTCTCCCCCCATTTATTCATCCATCCAGTCATTCAATGACTTATTTAAATCATCATAGACTTGCAGATACTCATTTTATTCTTTGGATTATAATTCAATACTATTACCATTTATTTTGTTACAGATTTGGCCTTTGGGAGCTCACTATACATAGTTGCCTCCTGTGTCCTTGTGAATAATGTCTTTTTTTTTTTTTTTTTTTTGCAATTTCTTACTTTCTGGTTTGACAAGATGTTTTAGGCTCATCTTCTATTTTCCCTGCCTCAGCTCTTATGCTATCCATTTCTTCAAGGGACCTCAATTCTATTTGTTAGAGAACTGCATTTAGAAACAAAGATCCAGGTGCTAGCATGCTTGTTGCTATTAAGAAGCCGCTGTCTCTAAGTCCTCCTGGCAGATACTCCCAGGAAATATATGTATATTTACTAACCCATCTATACATAAAACTCAGTATTTATTACTCTAACCATTCAGAAGTATGCATTCCAAAATGATGTGGATTTATACAGATTTGGCTGACTCTAATCTATCACCAGAGTTCAATCAAGTTGTCTTCCCTTTTTTGCTTTCTGTTTCGTTCTCTGACAGGGTAAAAACTTCCGTATTCTGTTATATAAAATTTATTAACTTATTTGTTCTTTTTACTTTATTTTATTTTATTTTACTATATGGCGATTGAAAGGTAAAAGAATGGAAATAATGCACTTTTAAAACAGAATGTTTAAAATGTTTTAATATAAGATTATTTCATTCATACACATATATATACTCAGACATGATTTTATCTATGGGTCTGAAAGTCTATAAACTAGCTAAACTTATTTATTACTTCAAATGGATATTTTGTAGATTCCATAGTATTTTATTCAACTATCAGGTCGTCTGAGAACAAAAGCAGTGCAAACAAAGAGAGATTACTATTTCTAATGAATCTGAATGATTTTTTTCTTTTAACCTTATCGCACTTGCTAGGGCTCCGGTGCAATGCTGAATGCAGTGGTGAGAGTTTACATCCTTGCCTTGTCCCTGAGTTTTGGGAGATATATTAAATCTATCATCAAGTATTATGAGAGCTACGATTTTTCAAATGCAATTTAACAGGCTGAGGGATTCTCTTAATTGGGAATTTTCCTAGGAATTCATGTTAGTTTTTGTCAAATGTCTCTTCTGCCTATATATAGGTAATCATATTATTTTTCTTCTTTGTTTGTTAATGTGATGGATTATTTGTTTTTAAATCTCAAAATAACTCTGCATTCTAAGAATAAATTGTCCTTGGTCATGATGTTTTTTTTTTTAAATAAGCTCATTTTATTTTGTTTGTTTGTTTGTTTTTTAAGATTTTATTTATTTATTTAACGGGCAGAAAAGACAAACAGGCAGAGAGAGAGAGAGGCTCTCACTGAGCAGAGAGCCTGATGCGAGGCTTCATCTTATGACCCAAGATCATGACCTGAGCTGAAGGCAGAGGCCCAACCCACTGAGCCACCCAGGGGCCCCTGTTTTGTTTTTCTAAGTTTTCATTTAAGTTCCAGTTAGTTAATATACAATGTAATATTAGCTTCGTGTGCAGAATTTAGTGATTGAACACTTACATACACCCAGTACTCACGATAAATGTACTCCTTAATCCCCATCACCTATTCTTACATATAGTTGGATATGATTTTTTAAAACTGCATGAATTTTGCATTTATGTTCATGTAGGATTATTTTGCCATCATTTCTTTGATTTTGTAAAAAGGGTAATGTTGATCTCATTAAGAGGGAAAACATTTTCTCCCTTTTAATTTTATGGAAAATTGTATGTAGAATCCTATTGAATTATTTTATTTATTTCGTAAAAGCCTGGTAGAATTTACCACTGAAGCCATCATAACATGGCATTTTATTTGTAGGAATGTCTTATTTCCTAAATAGCTATAGAGTTATGAAGCTATATATTTCCTTTTAAAATAGTTTTTTTGGAGTGCCTGGGTGGCACAGTAAGTTGAGCCTCTGACTCTTGGTTTCCAGCTCAGGTCATGATCTCAGGACTTGATAGTGTCAAGAGTCATGGGATCTAGCCCTGCACAGGGCTCTGTGCTCAGTGTGGCATCTGCTTGAGTTTCTCTCTCCCTCTCTTTCTGTACCTCCCTTCAATGTGCAAGTGCATTCTCTCTCTCTCTCTCAAATAAATAAATAAATCTATCTTTAAAATAAAATAAAATAGCTTTACTAACAAATGACATAAAATAAGCTGTAATTATGTTACTATTATATATACTATATACTATTATAAGTTACACATACACACATATATTTGTGAAATATTCAACATAACAATGAGGATATTATGACCCCAACAAATTTGTTCATGCTGACAATGTTTTTTAAACTCATATCCCCACTAGTAAGAAACCCGAATCTTTTCTGAAGTATTTAACACCTGTGGTTCCTTCCTATGTTAGATTGCTTAGATCTTATACTACAGTTTACCATAAAACCTATAGAAATACTGGGAGATACCTTAAGAGAGTTCGGTGAGTTGCATGTATTCTCTTCCCTAACCCCATCACATAGGAGCAACTTTATTTTCTCTTGATAATCCACTTTAATCATTCTAACCATCACCTTATCTTATTCTTCAGTCTTATTGGTCTAGAGTTCAATTGACTCAATATTGTCAGGTGTCAGTTTCAAATCCCTGTTCAATGTAACTCTTTTCATGCTTCCTTGTTACAAGTACAGGAATCAAAAAGTTGAGAAATAGATAATTAGACACAATGATCAGAGGTATCTCTCCTGCTTCCACCTATTGATTCTTCTGACTACAAAAGAAACAGCATCATATTCTCTTCACTGAATTAGAATGTGTATCTCCAGCTATCGGGAGATAAATCCAAGCTCATAAGTTTTTGTCTCCTGGTTGGTACCATAACTGAATCCTAAATAAGTTATTATAGCTTTCTGTGTAATCAGCTTTTTATCAATGCTGGGGTATATCTTTTTCTATGAAAAGACTTACTTCTCAGAAGTAATCCTGTAAGAAATGATACGCCCTAGAATGAACTTTTAATAATTCTATGGTTAGCACTGCAAGTAAAGCATAGCAAGTAGGGAAGGCTAATCTATACCCAGAATCAGTATCCATTCTAATGTAAATAAATTATTGTTTCCTCCATGATAAAAGACATTAAATAAAATCAAAATATAGTCAAGTAGCTGGCTATTCCCTACCCATCCCCTCCACCCTGGTTATGATTTCTCCTTGGTGTTCACATTGGTTTCTGTTGCTGGCAGAATGGGCAGGCAGTAGTGATGATTAGGAGACCAGCTATGACAATGGCAGTCCACATGCTTGACATCATTCACTTCCTAAATGTCTGCCAGCAACACGTAATGGATTCATGAAATCACCCAGCCACTGTGGATGGACTCGGGCCAAACTCCATTTATCACTTGAATCCTCAAAGTCCCCACTGTGTGACCCTGCAATTAACACTTTCTAAAATTATTGTTCAACAATGTTGACAATTGCTTGTTAATATGGAATGAAACTTGGATAAATAGCTGTGTACCTCTTTGGGTAAGGCCAGCAGGAAGATTTTAGTGGTATTTCAGTAACTATGAAAATTAAAAGTACTTTTCAAGATTACTGACATTACTTAAAATATTTATCAATGTCATTATTTCATTTACATTTCAGGGCTTCAAAAAGCTTCATTCAAGGAACTCAAGGTACATTAACTAATTCTAGGCATCAACAATGGAATGGTGAAGCACCAAAACTATCCTGCTCTCTAAAGATTATTTTCTGTTAACCAGAACTTAAGCTTTTTGTTTGTGTTACTGTTTATGTTTTGTGGACACCTAAGGGTTGTCCACAAAGTCCAGCACACTGTGAGCAATTTGTCACCTTCAAAGATCCATGCTTGTCCAAGTATTTTCATTATTGTATTAGCCCTGCTTTTATGACAATACCCATTACTTTTGGTACTTAGGGCTTCTGTGAGACAGGATCTCATCATTCTCACTAAAATCAAAGTCTTTTTTTTCCTCCCATTTTATTTTATTTTTTTTTAAAGATTTTATTTATTTATTTGACAGACAGAGACCACAAATAAGCAGAGAGGCAGGCAGAGAGAGAGGAGGAAGCAGGCTCCCTGTTGAGCAGAGAACCCGATGTGGGGCTCGATCCCAGGACGCTGGGATCATGACCTGAGCCGAAGGCAGAGGCTTTAACCCACTGAGCCACCCAGGCGCCCCATCCTCCCATTTTATTTTATTTCTCTTCAGTGTTCCAAAATTCATTGTTTATGCACCACACCCAGTGCTCCATGCAATACGTGCCCTCCTTATTACCCACCACCTGGCTCACCCAACGCCCCCTCCCCTCCGAAACCCTCAGTTTATTTCTCAGAGTCCTCAGTCTCTCATGGTTTGTCTCCCTTTCTGATTTCCCCTAACTTACTTTTCCTCTCCATCTCCCAATGTCCTCTGCATTATTCCTTATGACCCACAAGTAAGTGAAACTATATGATAATTGACTCTTTCTGCTTGACTTATTTCACTCAAAGAGTCCCTTTTTTTTTTTTTAAAGATTTTATTTATTTATTTGACAGAGAGAGATCACAGTAGGAGAGAGGAAGGGAAGAGATCACAGAGAAAGAGGAAGGGAAGTAGGCCCCCTGCTGAGCAGAGAGCCCGATGTGGGACTCAATCCCAGGACCCTGAGATCATGACCTGAGCCGAAGGCAGCGGCTTAACCCACTGAGCCACCCAGGCGCCCCTCAAAGAGTCCCTTTTAATGACAATTTCCCACATTTATCTCAGGACTTCAGGGAAAAGTAAGTAGAGTATTTCTTTTGTTAAATAAACTTTTTAGTTTTAAATGGCTTTAGGTTTAGAGAAAAATTGGGAAGGGATACTAGAGTATCCTCATATACTCCTACCAACTTTCTCCCATTATTATTGTCTTACATTAGCATTGTACATTTTTTACAATTAATGAACAATTAATTAATTAGTTCATTACAATTAATGAACCAATAGTGATACATTATTAACTAAAGTCCAAACCTTATTCAGATTTCATTAGTTTTATCTAATATGTTTTTCTTTTTCTGTTCTAGGATCCCATAAAAGACACTACCTTATATTTAATCATCAGGTTTCCTTAGGCTCCTCATGGCTATGAGAGTTACTACTTTCCAAGGTTATTGACACTACTCAAAATATTTATCAATGCCATTATTAAGGGAGATTCTTTTGACCTGTGAGGGACATAAATAATGGTAGGTTAATGAATTGTCTTTTCATTTTCCTTTAGCTCAATATAGACCAAAGCTGAGTTTATGATTTAATCAGCCAACCAAGCAAACAATTTGAACCATTCCCCATTAATCAAGCTAGCACAATACATTGAAATTCACTGTTAAGTGCACCTATATTGATAAATTCAACCAGATCTTAAATTCCATTCCTCTGCTTTGTGCAGCCATCCACAGAATATGCTCCTACACATATGCCCTAGACTTTTGCCAATATAGCAATTCTTCTAATTCTAATTCTGAAATTCTTCTAATATTAAAAAATTTCTTCTAAGATTGATTTTGTATGGTTGATGGGATGACAGTAATGAGAGTTCCTTACAATGAGACCTAAGAAAAGTTGATGTCCTCTTGCAAGATATGTCCCTGAAGTTTCAGTCAGGGAAGCAAAGACAGTATTAGCACTATAGAGAAGGATTTTTTTTTATAGGAACAATATTTTGCTTTAATGTGGAAGCACCTGAGGTAGGTTCCACAGGGGAAGATAAATAATGAAGGGGAACTCATTCACCAGCCCTCCTATAGCCAGGTGTATCAGAGAGGTACTCTGAAGAACGGATGGATTCAACAGTGTCTTGGGCTTACCATCCTAAGACTTACAATAGAGTTACTGTTGGTTCAGAGTGGCAGCAGTAAAGAAGGAGAATCAGACATACAGCACTGCAAAGTGAGGACAAATGGAAACCCAAAGGAATTTCTGCATCTGTCCATCTCCAGGGAGAGAAAAAGACCAGATGGAAGCTGGTAACATCTCCACATCTCTCTGCTCCACTCTGTCTATGATGGACTTCAGAGAGTAATAGCTACTATTACTCACTTCTGTTTTACAAATCTTGAACAAAATTTCTTGTCAATTCAAACCTGGAAGCATTCAATAAAGAGGATTTTTGAAACATTAGTCCTATCTTAGGCAAGTTAACAGTATTAAACCAACACAAACCCCATTTTGGCATATCACATGAATTTGAGCAGTATCTCAATTGCAAGTATACAAACTCTGTAGCAGCAAGGATAACAATATTTTAGAACAGTAATTCAAGGTCCTGGTTTTCTGAGTCTGATCTGAGCTGACAATGAAGACACTGAGCCTAATATCTTTGCTCTAAATTCTCCACTATGGTTATAAGCAAGCAGGCCACTCCACAGTTCCAAGAAGTTTCCTTGGCTCAGCTGTACCAGTCACTTGATACAGCAAAACTGGTCTTCAATATACTTTGTGCAGGAAACTACAGGAATTAAATTAACTACTTTATCATGGAGTGTCCTTCACTTCCAAGTTCCCTTTTTCTAGGTTCATGGATTTTCATACCCTTCACACAAACCCAGAGAAACAGCCCATTATAATTCTTATTTTCTCAAGGTCTGTTACAGGGAACAATTTCCAGATTCTAATTACTTATTAATAAGCATTCCTGGTTTATAGGCAATATAGTGATACGTCACAGTTTGAAGCATGAATAAATTTTTGAGGCATATATGGCCCAAAGCATTATTAAGAGGGCCGAAGAAAGAAACTCAGGCTGAGCTTCTAGAGATGACGCCCCAAGTTGTGTAGAGAAGAGAGCTTCTACCTCTAGCACTGTCAGGAAGCTGCCAAGGAAAGTTGCTGCCTTCTGGAATTACTCCACATTACATGATTTGTACACCACAAGGATGCTTCACACCTGAAAGTAATACAGCTCTAAACCTAAGTCTCCAAGAACTGGATTGATTGTCAGAATTACATCAAATGCCTATTCCACAAAGGAGATTCTCAAAATGTAGTTTTCAGTTACCCAGATTCGTCAATTCAAATAGTCCTGCCAGAAGGTAGTTTGGGGGTCTATATGGAAAAATACACACCCAGTGATTGTTAAACTAGGCTTAGCTGTTCAAATGACCAGCTGCCTGCCTTGAGTCATGATAAAGTGATGTGAGTAAGGAGGATTTGCCAAGACGGATGTAGCAGTACCAGCATGTTTGTTCTCTCTCTCTCTCTCTTTTTTTTTAAAGCTCAGCACTGCTGGTAAAGTGGTAATTCAGAGCCAAGAGTCTCATTGCATACCGCAGTTTTCAGGACTCAGCTTCAGCTTCAGCATCGGCGGTCTTCTGCCATCCTAATTATGCAGCCTCATTTGGCCGATTCTGGCTCCATATCCTCCTTTATGTGATTCTTACTTTCCAAAATTTATTCTGCAGGTTTCCTCAAAATTCTGTAAGCTACACAGTACTCTTTCACTAAATTGCTTTTACTATTTAAATCAGATAAGGTTTCTACTGTCTGTAATTAAGTAGCCCAAACATTTCAAACTAAATTATTTTTATCCTTTTCAGTTGCTACAGAAAACATTATCAATGGGAAAAAAACAAAACAAAACAAATCAAAACAAAACGGGTAAAGTTTACTGAGAACAAATTAATATCAGGAAAATGGGTTAGTAAGGCCATCAAACGCAAGCCCTTTAAAACCCAGAACTATCATTTTGTAGCTATTTCACTGACACATATTATATATAACATACAGACTTTAGATCATACAAATGATTCTCCTAAGTTGCAACTGTATGCATATTTTGTATGGAGCTTGTTACTGTGCCACATGTAAGAGTTGTAGATCATTGACTATGAAGTGAGCACATGTTTTCTCAGAACTTCTTAAAGGGAATATGTAGTACCATAGACACTATGCTTGACTGAAAGGAAAAAGTTGAGAATGATAGGTCACTTACATTCTTTTGATTTTACATTTCTCATCTGTTAAATGGAGAACTGGATGAACCCTAAAATATTGTCTTTAAAAAATTCTATGACAATGTTTAATTTTAATAATTTAAATAATGATGCTAAAGCAAGTTTCAAGACTATAAAGCTAGATGTATCAATCATATGTGCATACACTACTGCTCAGGAAAATTACTTCTATACCACTATCTTATAGGATATACTTTGTTTTAAATGTGAGTTTACTGATTTCCCAAAAGCAATTGCCTAAGAGTTGATCTGTCACTTGTTCTAAGTTTGCCCCGTTTTCTATTAAATTCATTTCTTGCCCTTGCTTGGTCCACTTGGTTTCACAAACTGGCTCTTTCCTACTAGCAGTAGTTCCCTGACTTCCAAATTACAGGGCAGGAGAAAGGTCAAAAAGAGTCTCTCTCTGTGTGTGTCTCTGAGTGTCTCTAATTGTGTGTGTCTCTTTCTTTTATATCTTGACTGTGTCTCTGGAAGCTTAGATTTCTTCCTTTGAATTCTAGGGTAATTTTGTATTTTTTAAATTTTTCAATTGCAGTACTATGGACACTTTTCATCCAAAAAAATCAATTCATATGTTATGTATAATACTAGTAAATATAATCATTTTCAAAATACTTTATACAAATGCTTTTATTTAATATACATATTTTTTACAATACCTGAGCATTCTGATTCCAGAAAAGGAATATTTAAATGTCAGGAATCTCGGCTGGACATTTCACGGATAGCACTTTGACTAGAGAAAATATGCTCAGTTTACTAAAAAATATCAAAATTGCAAAATGCTTCCCACAAACATGATTTTTGTCCCCTTACCATTATATATTCACTGATCACAGTAGTGTAGGATGCATGAGATTCTCTTGAGTTTGATTCATTTTTTTCACATACAATGAGAATATCAATTAGTGCAAATACAATTAAACAAAACCTAAATGAAGTAAAGTAAACTTATAATTTGATGTGTGAATTTAGGTCCAAATTTTACCTCATCTCTAAAGTAAAATTTAGGGTCATTCACGTAGAAAAATTATGTTTTCTAGATGAATTCTACAGTTTAATGTACTATCTCTATTTAGTTTAAAACGCACCTTTTCTATTACTTATTATTTGTGAAGCTATGTTATATACTACACTAGTTTTCTATTGTCCTAACAAATTACCACAGATTTAGCAACTTAAAACAACACTCACTTCTCATTTCATAGTTCTGTATGTTAGGAGTCCAGACAGGCTCAACTGGCTACTCTGCTTAGGGTCTCACAAGACTAAAATCAAAGTGTCAGCCAGCTTGGACTATCTTCTGGAGGCTTTAGGGGAGAATCCACATGCAGGCTTTTTCAGGGTTTTGGTAGGATTCAATTTCATATGGTTGTAGGATTAAGGGTCTCCTTCCTTTGGCCAGGGAATTAACAAGTGACCAGGTGTCATTCTTAGTTACTTAAGACTTTCCATATTCCTTGACTTGTGGCCCATTCCGTCTTCAAAACTAGCAGGGACACACCAAATCTCTATGCCTTCCACTCTCCCATATCTTTTTAACATTCTCCCTTTTCAGAGCCAGGAGAAAGCTTTGCTTCTAATAGCTCCTGTGAATACACTGGACCTATCAGGATAATCTCCCTATTTTAAGGTCAACTCATTAGTCAACTTGACTACATCAAAGTCCCTTTTTGGCCTGGTAATGTAACATATTCAAAACTATGACACTAGGGGGCTAAAGTGTGAAGGTCATAATTCTGCCTGGCACACATATATATCTTAGAGAAGAGAGAGATGTGTTCAAATAATAATCTAGACAAATATCAAGAAAACAGAAAAACAGACAAAATAAGTGAAATCTTTCATGGGGGATTAAATGGATTATTTTCTAAAGGCTTTACTATGTGAATATTAATATCTTCTGAAAAAAGATTTCATAAAGCAGCATTTATCATATCTATTTAACTATGGAGCATTGTTTTTGACAAACACTCTTGAGAACAACAGTTCTCTGGCATTAGATTTTACAAAAACTGGTATTAAAAAATGCCATATATGAATGTTTTTATTAAATTCCTAAATAAAATACTATCATGTAAAATAGAAAAATCTGGGGCACCTGGGTGGCTCAGTGGGTTAAAGCCTCTGCCTTTAGCTCAGGTCATGATCCCAGGGTTTTGGGATCAAGCCCTGCATCGAGCTCTCTGCTCAGCAGGGAGCCTGCTTCCCCCTCTCTCTCTGCCTGCCTGTCTGCCTACTTGTGATCTGTGTCAAGTAAATGAATAAAATCTTTTAAAAATAAGATAAAATAAAACAATCCCATAAAAGAAGCACTTACCTTATTTATTTATTTATTTATACACTCATTTATTTATTCATTTATAAAGATTTTATTTATTTGACAGAGAGAGAGAGATCACAAGTAGGCAGGGAGGCAGGCAGCAAGAGAGGGGGAAGCAGGCTCCCCATTGAGCAGAGAGCCTGATGCGGGGCTTGATCCCAGGACCCTGAGACCATGACCTGAGCTAAAGGCAGAGGCTTAACCCACTGAGTCACCTAGGTGGCCCAGCACTTACCATACTTAAATATTATTTCTTGAGCTCAAGAACCTAAGTATTAATTTTGATATAAACATCAACCTGAGATTCCAATAGAACTTAAGATTTCAACAGATGCTATAAAAGACCTTTCAATTAAATCCATTAACTACACTCAATAAACAAATTCTCTTAAATTATTAAAGCATATATATACTTATGTAGCTAACTAAGGAAGACATATCTCATACTAATAGTCAAAATTATATTTAAGATTGAAAAGGTAGAGATTGGGGCATCTAAATGGCTCAGTTGTTTAAGCATCTGCCTTCAGTTCAGGTCATGGTCTCAGGGTCCTGGGATCAATCCCCATATCTGGATCCCTGCTCAGTGGGGAATGTGAATCTCCCTCTCCTTTCCCCACCACCCCTGTTCATTTCTCTTTCCCTTTCACTCATTCTCTTTCTCTCAAATAAACAAATCTTAAAAAAAAGAGAAAAGGTAGAAACATGCTAATATTAAGAAAAAAAGCAATGAGGTCTTCTATAACTATTATTAATTACTGTTGTTCAGAATGTGTTCCCCAATGCAACAAAAAGTGAAATACAAATAGGGAATAAAAAATAAAAGCTTTCTTCAGATTTTGTAACCCGAGTGATCCAATGAAGATCAATACGCTTCTTTCATGTGCGCTCATTATTTCCCTACTCTCTTCAAATAAAGGCTGCTGAGTTTAAACATTTTCAGCCTAGTTAAGTGTGTCCGTTTATTTTTCTGTACTTGTACAACCAACCTCACCTCCTTAATTATATATTTCTACCCTTTGTTTTCACCTTACTTCAAACTCAGACTTTTTGCTTTCTGAATATGTTCCTCTTTCATGTAAAATTCCTTACAGATTAAGAATTTGATAATTTCTAGGTCAGAAAAAAAATCTATTATTCAAACAGATCCTCTCCATCTTCACCTGCCTGAGCAGATTTATTATTACACACAGTTGGTTCCATTCCATCAGAGAAAATCAAACACATGCCTGCATTATATTCCTTGTCTTGCCTGTCTTCACTTTGGATTTCTCTTCTCAGCTATAACTTTCCTTAGAGTCCTAACTCAGTAAATTTCTTAGACATGTTCCCTTAGGGAATATGCCATGTTCTTCTTCCTTTCTCTTGCAATAATTGTGTCATCTTGAAATTCATCTAATACTGCTTAAAGTATTTTATGTGATCTAACAGGTAATCTCTTCCCACTCCTGCTAAAAATTATTGTGTAACCACCCAATATAGATCTCAATTTTCAGCTATTTTTCCCCTGTGTCCTGTATAAAGTTGCTCAATAGTTTCCTGAATCCAAGGTTCCTCAGAGATCCACAAACCATTCATTTTTTCTGCTATTAGCTTATTTGTACCCTGCTCACCTGTCATGTCTTTGTAATAGTGATTATAGCCTTCTTTCCTAATCTAACCTTTCAGAATACCTAGATATGTTAGTATTTCAATTTTATTTTCTTTTCCATTTAGTCTGGCCACCAAGATCTGTATCTATTCCTTTCTTGCTCCAGCCTCTATTCTGAGTTAAAAAGTCAAAATCCATTTGTATGAGTATTGTTTTAGAGGTTTTTATTTGTTTGTTTGAGTTTGATATTAGAAGTCATTCCCCTTGAGATTTTTTTTTTTTTTTAGAATACTCAATTTCTAGTTTCAGAGTATACCAAATGTAAGATCTTTTTTTAAAGGTTTTAAAAACGGGTCTAAAAATATGAATTTTCCTCATAAAATAGGTCCTCTCCAATCAGTTTTGTGCCTTTATAAACTATACCACATAGCTATTATCTGAATTTCTGAAATCATAATGACACTAGTAGCAAATATGACAAGAGGTGTGCTATGCTCTCCTTGAGTTCAAATTCTTCCAAAAGGTGACCTTTATCAGGCACATCCAAAAAAACAAAAAACCAACCAAACAAACAAACAAACAACAACAACAAAAATCAAACAAACCAAAAACCAACAAGTACTACAATTTTGGATCTAGTACCACTTAAAATGTTTATTCCTAACAATTCCACAACCAAAATTTTACACACTTCCTATTGTGACCCAAAGTCAAACATAACAAATTGTATATTTCTGAACTAAAAAATTTAATAAATGGGGAATGTAAGTAAAAATTCTCCCCACTTTAAGCTTACTGATATCTAGTTATTCTCATATTTTATATCAGCTACAGTATGTTCGCTTTCCTGGCTTTCTATGTAAGGCATGTGAAAACCCTGGAGACAGGAGGGTTAATTCTTCAAACCAGAATGAGAGTTACACTTTATCCAAATAAAGACACTTGTTTCTGGTTCCAAGAGCAAATTCTTCCGTCTTTGGGAACTTCAACAAATCTGTCTTTACCCGTGCTCAAAGACACCAGACAAAAATATAAAGATATATTAATAAGGATTTTTACAAATTCCGTAACAAATTCTAAAAGACCTTGGGAGCAATCCTAAATGAAAAGGTGAAGGTAAGTAAGATTCCTTAATGATAAATAATTTCCTGAAAGAAGGTGGAACAGAACAATTTCTCAAGCTCTCTTTAAGTTCCATGGTTATTCAAAATTCCCAGTGTTAGGCTTTTATATTAGTGATATCACAACCAATATTAGGTGTGTCCAAGTTAAAACATTCATTTTACTTAGATTTTAAGTGAGTCTCCTTATAACATCATTTAGCAGCAGACCATATTATCATCTGATCTTTTTTTTCCAGGTAAAATTTTCCATGTGCTTGCTTGTTATTTTACATGAATTAACATTTTAGAATTTAGGCCTCTATAAAATATGTAGAATTTGTCTTTAAATATAACCATACTTACAAATTATTTTGGGCAATTTTCTTTAAACCAGAACAATCTAAAAATAAGAAGTCATTTTAAAAAATTGATTTCCTAGTATAGATGATTAAATGAGACTCACATTATCTGGCAAACTTTATAGTCTATATGTCATGAAAACTCACAACTTGATACATTACACCCAAATATGTATACATACATATGCATATATATACATGTATTTATATAATACTATATATATAATTTAGCAATAAGGCCATTCACTTATAATTTATACTTTTGCATTCAAATTATGCATATCAGGGCATCTCAGGCATAGTATAATGTCAATGAAGGTACAAATTAAATGCTTCACTTTAACCTCTGAGAAGACAAAAAAATTTAATATAAAGTTTAATGTTTTAAGATTTACTGAAATAAATTCAGATGGAAAAATCATACCTTACTAAGACTGTATAAAGTGAACCTAGTACCTATCTACATAGCTAGCTAGCTGTAGAGACTTCTATATAATTTTCAGGCAAAAACATTAATTCAGAGACATAAGTAGGAAATGGAGACTCTCAATCACACGTAGGCTCTGTTGCACTCACATACATTCCACTTGACATAAGTGTTTTACCTGAATATATAGCCCTGACATTCTATTAATAACATTTATTGGGAACTTTCAACCAAGGTAAACAGAATTTATCCTTCCAAGTACACCATTGTTTGAAGGACATTAGCAATACATAATTTGTAGAGACTCTGGTCTTCATGATTCTGTTTTAAAAGCTACCAGATATGCCAAAGCAGTAAGTTATAACCCCAAACCATGAACCTCCTGCAATTGAGAAGAAAGACATTTATTATTTCACACATAATATTGTGGCAATTTCTGTGGAATCAAAGTGTGAATAAATAAAATAACTTAAGTTTATGTACTTTTTATTATAACTCTGGAGAGTTAAAAGGCAATGTGAGCTGCACTGAGCTCCTGGAATGTTTAGTAATAATCAAAGCAGAAGGGGGAAAATGTTTATATAGTGCTAATACAAAAATATTGGTATATTGATTTATATAATACTATTTAATATATAATCATCAGGACTAGAGTTGTATAAGAAGACTGGGATATTCATGTGATTGGTTTTATATATGGTGTTTTCTCTATAACAAATCACTACCTGCCTTGCTTCTATAACTGTTCAGCACTTCTAATTAATTTTTCACCGAAAATCTAATGCATTGGTGTGTCATGCTACAAATTACATAACATGCTGTATATGTAATTCAAGAACTTTTGGCAACAACCAATGCCATGTTATATAAACATTATGCTGATTTAATACTATATGAATTGTGCATTATTTAGAATCATGTTAAAATCACTAAACATTTTAAGTATAAACTTAGTTACTGTAACTCACATAGCTCTGCATTATTTGTAATGATTGTATAAATTATCCCTGTTGAGAACACGAAGTGTAGTATACTATTAAAATGAGGGAAAATACATTTATGATAAAAAGAATCCTGACTTTACAATGCTGGGTTTATACTGTCAATAAGTAAAGTAAAATATGAAATCTAATGAAAATTTTAAGTAATAATTACAAAACATTAACTAAAGTGTCACCTGTATACTTCAAGGTGGTTAGATGGATCCTTTTTTAGTGCCCCTAGTTGCTAATTCTTTAGGACAACCTTCTAGAAAAATAAAGATCAAATTAGACACAAAATGATATACCATTTACTAAACACAATTGAAGAAATGTAAACAAAGCAATGTGCCTTTCTCAGAGCCACAAAACCAGGCAATCACAGAGCAACAGTCAGCAATCTAGCTCTCCCACAAGAGAATAGCAAAGTATTCATGGGTACCAGATTGAAAGTCTTTTCTAATTTAAACTCCATATTTTTCAGACTTTTTCATCCTCCACAAGTCATTTAATCTCTTTCAGTCTTGGTTTTTCTATTATAAAAAGGAAGACAAAGGTTCCTGGGTGGTTCAGTGGGTTAAGCTTCTGCCTTCAGCTCAGGTCCTGATCACAGGGTCCTGGGATTGAGCCCCACACCACATCAGGCTCTCTGATCAGCAGGGAGCCTGCCTCCCTCTCCCCTCCACCCCCTGCCTGCCTCTCTGCCTACTTGTGATCTCTGTCTGTCAAATGAATAAATAAAATCTTAAAAAAAAAGGAAGAAAACCAAAAACAGCAACAAAAACAAGAAACAAGAGTAACAATAATACATCATGAGATTTTTGTGAAAATGATAAAAGGTAAACAAGCTTAGAAATTTAGTGGGTAAAGGGCTTAGTGTAATATTTTGCACACTTAAGTGTTAAATAAATATGAGGTATTATTTTTATTGTATTTGTTTCTATTAATACTATGACTACTGATATAGTGTATTTTCCCCTAGACTTAATTATCAATCTCAGCCATCAATGTAAAAGTTCTCTCATCACTATACACACACACACACACACACACACACACACACATTATCATCATCATCATCAAATAACTCAAAGAGAACGACATCTGTCTCTTGGTGTAATGACTATGTGCCTCATTGGGGCCTTGAGTATACTGACTCTACCATTAATATAATTAACCCATCACAAGGTCCTTTAAAGCCTTGTCCCTTCTTATCCTTCTCTGCATCTAAAGCAGCAAAATTCCAAACCTGTTTCTAATTGTATTAACTATATGGGTGCCTGTACAAGGTTAAATGTTGACTATTGTCTGAGAAAAACCACATAGCTATGCTGCACCTCTCTTTCAATTCATATAGGCCCTCAATAACTCCAAAAACTCTCCCACACTTTGCTAGCATGTTCCTTCTCTTCATTTACAAAGCAACTGCTTCATACCTTCTCCTCACACCTCAGACTTCCAGTTGTACTCAGGGTGACTCCTCACCTGCAAGAACTAAAAACATTGCCCCAAACCTCCTCATGAATATCAAAGCAATCAATCATGAACTCCTTTCTCCTCCGACCAATACATCTGTATGCTTATCTAACCTGGGTCCCTATTTGCATTTCCTCCAATCACAGTGGTCAAGGTAGCTCCTCTCTCATTAAAGACTGGCTCTTCCACCTGCACCCTGAATCCCATCCATTTGTAACTCTCAGGCAGCTGCTGCTGTAATAGTCACTTCTCTTTATAATTATTAACATATTCCTCTTTCATGAACATAATGATACTTTTGTGTTTACCCACTACCAAGAAAACTAAACAAAGGAGGGCTGCAATTTCCATTCACCACACCTTATCCTCAATGCAACACTATTTTCGTTCAACTTCACAGAAAAATTCTTGTAAGACTTAAACATCTGGGAGGGAGGAGTAAAGATGGCGGAGAAGTAGCGGGCTGAGACTACTTCAGCTAGCTGGAGATCAGCTAGATAGCTTATATAAAGATTGCAAACACCTGCAAATCCATCAGCAGATTGAAGAGAAGAAGAACAGCAATTGTGGAAACAGAAAAACCACCACTTTCTGAAAGGTAGGACAGGAGAGAAGTAAATCCAAAGCGACAGAAAGATAGACCCCAGAGGGAGGGGCCGGCTCCCGGCAAGCGGCGGAGCAAGGGAGCACAAAATCAGGACTTTTACAAGTCTGTTCCACTGAAGGACATCGCTCCAGAGGCTAAACCGGGGCAAAGCCCACGCGGGGTCAGCGTGGCCTCAGGTCCCGCAGGGTCACAGAAGGATCGGGGGTGTCTGAGTGTCGCAGACCTTGCGGGTATTGCAACGGGAAAGGCAGCTACAGAGACAGAGCCGACAGTAAGCTCACAGCTCGGTGTTACCTTGAACCGGTCGCAGGCTCGGTGAGCTCGGAGCGCAGCCGGAGGTCAGGCAGACGGGAGTAACTGGGCGCTGTTCTCTGAGGGCACACTGAGGAGTGGGGCCCTGGGCTCTCGGCTCCTCCGGGCCGGAGACCAGGAGGCGGCCATTGTATTCCCATCCTCCGGAACTCTACTAAAACGCTCAGGGAACAAAAGCTCCTGAAAGCAAACCCGAGCAGATTACTCACCCCGGCCCCTGATAAGGGCGGTGCAATTGCGCCTGGGGCAAAGACACTTGAGAATCACTACACCAGGCCCCTCCCCCAGAAGATCAACAAGAAATCCAGCCAAGACCAAGTTCACCTACCAAGGAGTGCAATTTCAATACCAAGGAGAGCAGCAGAATGCCAGAGGAGGAGAAAGCAAAGCACGGAACTCATGGCTTTTTCCTTGTGATTTTTTTTTTAGTCTTGCAGTTAATTTAATTTTTTTCTTTTTCATTTTTTGTTTTTTTTCTCGCCTTCTGGTAAATTATTTTTAACTTTACCTTTTCTTTTTTAACGTTTTTTAACTAGTTTATCCAATATATATATTTTTTCTTTTTTATATTTTTCTTGTTTTCTTTTTTTAAAATTCTTTTCTTTTCTTTTTTTTTCTTTTTTCTTTTTTTTAATTTCTTCCTTTTTGAACCTCTTTCTATCCCCTTTCTCCCCCCTCACGATTTGAGATCTCTACTAATTTGTTTAAAGCATATTTTCCTGGGGTTGTTGCCACCCTTTTAGTATTTTACTTGCTCCTTCATATTCTTATCTGGACAAAATGACAAGACGGAAAAATTCAACACAAAAAAAAGAACAAGAGGCAGTACCGAAGGCTAGGGACCTAATCAATACAGACATTGGTAATATGTCAGATCTAGAGTTCAGAATGACAATTCTCAAGGTTCTAGCCAGGCTCGAAAAAGGCATGGAAGATATTAGAGAAACCCTCTCGAGAGATATAAAAGCCCTTTCTGGAGAAATAAAAGAAATAAAAGAAATAATATCTAACCAAGTTGAAATCAAAAAAGGTATTAATGAAGTGCAATAAAAAATGGAGGCTCTCACTGCTAGGATAAATGAGGCAGAAGAAAGAATTAGTGATATAGAAGACCAAATGACAGAGAATAAAGAAGCTGAGCAAATGAGGGACAAACAGCTACTGGACCACGAGGGGAAAATTCGAGAGATAAGTGACACCATAAGACGAAACAACATTAGAATAATTGGGATTCCAGAAGAAGAAGAAAGAGAGAGGGGAGCAGAAGGTATACTGGAGAGAATTATTGGGGAGAATTTCCCCAATATGGCAAAGGGAACGAGCATCAAAATTCAGGAGGTTCAGAGAACGCCCCTCAAAATCAATAAGAATAGGCCCATACCCCGTCACCTAATAGTAAAATTTACAAGTCTCAGTGACAAAGAGAAAATCCTGAAAGCAGCCCGGGAAAAGAAGTCTGTAACACACAATAGTAAAAATATTAGATTGGCAGCTGACTTCTCCACAGAGACCTGGCAGGCCAGAAAGAGCTGGCATGATATTTTCAGAGCACTAAACGAGAAAAACATGCAGCCAAGAATACTATATCCAGCTAGGCTATCATTGAAAATAGAAGGAGAGATTAAAAGCTTCCAGGACAAACAACAACTGAAAGAATTTGCAAACACCAAACCAGCTCTACAGGAAATTTTGAAAGGGGTCCTCTAAGCAAAGAGAGAGCCTACAAGTGGTAGATCAGAAAGGAACAGAGACCATATACAGTAACAGTCACCTTACAGGCAATACAATGGCACTAAATTCATATCTCTCAATAGTTACCCTGAATGTGAATGGGCTAAATGCCCCTGTCAAAAGACACAGGGTATCAGAATGGATAAAAAAACAAAACCCATCTATATGTTGCCTCCAAGAAACTCATTTTAAGCCCAACGACACCTCCATAATTAAAGTGAGGTGGTGGGAAAGAATTTACCATGCTAATGGACATCAGAAGAAAGCAGGAGTGGCAATCCTTATATCAGATCAATTAGATTTTAAGCCAAAGACTATAATAAGAGATGAGGAAGGACACTATATCATACTCAAAGTGTCTGTCCAACAAGAAGATTTAACAATTTTAAATATTTATGCCCCCAACGTGGGAGCATCCAACTATATAAACCAATTAATAACAAAATTAAAGAAACACATCAACAATAATACAATAATAGTAGGGGACTTTAACACTCCCCTCACTGAAATGGACAGATCATCCAAGCAAAAGATCAGCAAGGAAATAAAGGCCTTAAACGACACACTGGACCAGATGGACAACACAGATATATTCAGAACATTTCATCCCAAAGCAACAGAATACACATTCTTCTCTAGTGCACATGGAACATTCTCCAAAATAGATCACATCCTCGGTCCTAAATCAGGACTCAACCGGTATCAAAAGCTTGGGATAATTCCCTGCATATTTTCAGACCACAATGCTCTAAAGCTAGAACTCAACCACTAAAGGAAGTTTGAAAAGAACCCAAATACATGGAGACTAAACATTCTAAAGAATGAATGGGTCAACCGGGAAATTAAAGAAGAATTGAAAAAAATCATGGAAACAAATGATAATGAAAATACAACGGTTCAAAATCTGTGGGACACAACAAAGGCAGTCCTGAGAGGAAAATATATAGCGGTACAAGCCTTTCTCAAGAAACAAGAAAGGTCTCAGGTACACAACCTAACCCTACACCTAAAGGAGCTGGAGAAAGAACAAGAAAGAAACCCTATGCCCAGCAGGAGAAGAGAAATCATAAAGAGCAGAGCAGAAATCAATGAAATAGAAACCAAAAAAACAATAGAACAAATCAACGAAACTAGGAGCTGGTTCTTGAAAGAATTAATAAAACTGATAAACCCCTGGCCCGACTTATCAAAAAGGAAAGAGAAAGGACCCAAATAAATAAAATCATGAATGAAAGAGGAGAGATCACAACTAACACCAAAGAAATACAAACTATTATAAGAACATACTATGAGCAACTCTATGCCAATAAATTTGATTCTGGAAGAAATGGATGCATTCCTAGAAACATATAAACTACCACAACTGAACCAGGAAGAAATAGAAAGCCTGAACAGACCCAAAATCAGGAAGGAGATTGAAACAGTCATCAAAAATCTCCAAACAAAAAAAGCCCAGGGCCTGACGGCTTCCCGGGGGAATTCTACCAAACATTTAAAGAAAAACTAATTCCTATTTCCTGAAACGGTTCCAAAAAATAGAAATGGAACGAAAACTTCCAAACTCATTTTATGAGGCCAGCATCACCTTGATCCCAAAACCAGACAAGGATCCCCTCAAAAAAGAGAGCTATAGACCAATATCCTTGATGAACACAGATGCGAAAATACTCAACAAAATACTAGCCAATAGGATTCAACAGTACATTAAAAGGATTATTTACCATGACCAAGTGGGATTTATTCCAGGGCTGCAAGGTTGGTTCAACATCCGCAAATCAGTCAATGTGATACAACACATCAATAAAAGAAAGAACAAGAAACATATGATACTCCCAATAGATGCTGAAAAAGCATTTGACAAAGTAGAGCATCTTTTCCTGATCAAAACTCTTCAAAGTGTAGGGATAGAGGGCACATACCTCAATATCATCAAAGCCATCTATGAAAAACCCACCACAAATATCATTCTCAATGGAGATAGACTGAAAGCTTTTCCGCTAAGGTCAGGAACACGGCAGGGATGTCCATTACCACCACCGCTATTCAACATAGTACTAGAGGTCCTAGCTTCAGCAATCAGACAACAAAAGGAAATTAAAGGCATCCAAATCTCAAAGAAGAAGTTAAATTATCACTCTTCGCAGATGATATGATACTATATGTGGAAAACTCAAAAGACTCCACTCCAAAACTGCTAGAACTTATACAGGAATTTAGTAAAGTGTCAGGATATAAAATCAATACACAGAAATCAGTTGCATTTCTCTACACCAACAGCAAGACAGAAGAAAGAGAAATTAAGGAGTCAATCCCATTTACAATTGCACCCAAAACCATAAGATACCTAGGAATAAACCTAACCAAAGAGGCACAGAATCTATACTCAGAAAACTATAAAGTACTCATGAAAGAAATTGAGGAAGACACAAAGAAATGGAAAAATGTTCCATGCTCCTGGATTGGAAGAATAAATATTGTGAAAATGTCTATGCTACCTAAAGCAATCTACACATTTAATGCAATTCCTATCAAAGTACCATCCATCTTTTTCAAAGAAATGGAACAAATAATTCTAAAATTTATATGGAACCAGAAAATACCTCGAATAGCCAAAGGGATATTGAAAAAGAAAGCCAACGTTTGTGGCATCACAATTCCGGACTTCAAGCTCTATTACAAAGCTGTCATCATCAAGACAGCATGGTACTGGCACAAAAACAGACCCATAGATCAATGGAACAGAATAGAGAGCCCATAAATAGACCCTCAACTCTACAGTCAACTAATCTTCGACAAAGCAGGAAAGAATGTCCAATGGAAAAAAGACAGCCTCTTCAATAGATGGTGCTGGGAAAATTGGACAACCCCATGCAGAAAAATGAAATTGGACCATTTCCTTACACCACACACAAAAATAGACTCAAAATGGATAAAGGACCTCAATGTGCAAAAGGAATCCATCAAAATCCTTGAGGAGAACACAGGCAGCAACCTCTTCGACCTCAGCCGCAGCAACATCTTCCTAGGAACAACGCCAAAAGCAAGGGAAGCAAGGGCAAAAATGAACTATTGGGATTTCATCAAGATCAAAAGCTTTTGCACAGCAAAGGAAACAGTTAACAAAATCAAAAGACAACTGACAGAATGGGAGAAGATATTTGCAAACGGCATATCAGATAAAGGGCTAGTGTCCAGAATCTATAAAGAACTTAGCAAACTCAACACCCAAAGAACAAATAATCCAATCAAGAAATGGGCAGAGGACATGCACAAACATTTCTGCAAAGAAGACATCCAGATGGCCAACAGACACATGAAAAAGTGCTCCATATCACTCGGCATCAGGGAAATACAAATCAAAACCACAATGAGATAACATCTCACACCAGTCAGAATGGCTAAAATCAACAAGTCAGGAAATGACAGATGCTGGTATGAATGCGGAGAAAGGGGAACCCTCCTACACTGTTGGTGGGAATTCAAGCTGGTGCAGCCACTCTGGAAAACAGCATGGAGGTTCCTCAAAATGTTGAAAATAGAACTGCCCTATGACCCAGCAATTGCACTACTCGGTATTTACCCTAAAGATACAAACGTAGTGATCCAAAGGGGCACGTGCACCCGAATGTTTATAGCAGCAATGTCCACAATAGCCAAACTATGGAAAGAACCTAGATGTCCATCAACAGATGAATGGATCAAGAAGATGTGGTATATATACACAATGGGATACTATGCAGCCATCAAAAGAAATGAAATCTTGCCATTTGCGACAACATGGATGGAACTAGAGCGTATCATGCTTAGTGAAATAAGTCAAGCAGAGAAAGACAACTATCATATGATCTCCCTGATATGCAGAAGTGGTATGATGCAACATGGGGGCTTAAGTGGGTAGGAGAAGAATCAATGAAACAAGATGGGATTGGGAGGGAGACAAACCATAAGTGACTCTTAATCTCACAAAACAAACTGAGGGTTGCTGGGGGGAGGGAGGTTGGGAGAAGCGGGGTGGGGTTATGGACATTGGGGAGGGTATGTGCTTTGGTGAGTGCTGTGAAGTGTGTAAACCTGGCGATTCACAGACCTGTACCCCTGGGGATAAAAATATATGTTTATAAAAAATAAAAAAATAAAAGAAAAACAAAAATAAAAACAAAAACCACCAACAAAAAAATTCAATAGATAATATAAAATGGAACCATAGAAATACTCAATTCAAAAGAAGTTGGAAAAAAAAAATGGGGAAGAAAGAACAAATGGGATAATTAGCAACATAATACATTTAAACCCAAACTTATATTCATAATTATATTAAATTTAGAGGTAAAAACACTCAAATTGAGAGGCAGAGTTTATCACATTGCATATAAAAGCAAGACTTAAATCTAAACTTATTACATAAAGAATACATATATTTTATATATATTTTAAATATAAAGCATATATTATGTATTATTACTATTTACATTGTAATTCACTATACTGACAGAAAACAAAACAAAACAAAACAAAAATATGCTCAACTCAATAGACACAGAAAAAGCATCTGTAAATATACATTCCTGATAAGGACTTTTAGAAAACTAGAAATAGCGGGTGCCTGGGTGGCTCAGTCGATTAAGGTTAAGTGTCTGCCTTAGGCTTAGGTTGTAATCCCAGAGTTCTAGGATAGAGCCCCACTTCAGGCTTCCAAATAAGTGGAGAGTCTGCTCCTCCCTCCCCCTCTGCCCTTCCCCCACTCACTTATGCTCTCTGTTGCTTTGCTCTCTTTCTCTCAAATAAATAAAATCTTAAAAAAATAAAACTGGAAATGGAAAGATACTTTTTCATCCTGATAAAGGACATTAAAAAAACCTACAGTTAACATCATCCTTAATGGTAAAGACTGAATGGTTTCCTTCTGTGTTCTGAAACAATGCAAATATGTCCACTCTCATCACCTCTACTACAATACTGTAATAGAAGAATCTAGCCTATGTAGTGAGGGAAAATAAAATGCAGCAGGATTAGAAGGGAAGAAGTAAAACTGTATTTGAAGATGGCATGATCTTGTATCATGGAAACTTTGATAAACTCAACTTATGTACTCAAATTTATTCCCTAAAGTAAAAATACACAAAATTGTTGAAAAACAACATGCAGTGGGATTCATAATAATTACTTTTAGAATTCAAGGTAAATAAAAATAATGTAAAATTATACAATAATAGGTTGTATTTATTGTAGTTCAACTGAGTTCTATACTATGTATGTCCACATAAATTATTTACTTCTGCATCTCAATGACTGCACTAAGTAGGTTAGTGAATGAAATAAAGGTATGGTGTAAAAATTAGGGATATTTACTGATCTTAATTTTAATCCAGAAACTTATACGAACACAGCAGAATAGCCTAATAGTCAGGCTTAATCTGACTTTCTCTTAAGAAAATAATTTTTTGTCTTTTTTAAAACTTTGATTATTTTGCAAAATTTGCATATGGGAAAATAAACTTTATGTTACATATTACTATAACCATATTCTGATTGAATGAGTTTACAAAAACAGATTCTAGATCATCTCAAAACTTGATTCTGCTTCCATACGGGCTCTGGACAATTTTATAGTCTATCTCTGTACATGGCCCTTTTGAAATCAATGGAAATTCCCTGTTCAAATCAACAATATGAAGGTAGGAAACCAAATGGAAAAAATGACCCTTGAGATACTACGGCTCTTGAAATTGAAAAGTTACCTTGTTATTACAGAACTCAAGGCAACACATTTCCGTTTTCAAGGGCAGTGAAGTTATGTTTTAAAAAGTATTTCTAAAACAGCCTTCACATTCAGCAACACACCGATGTATTAAAACTGAATTGAGATCTTAGAAATAAAGATAATGAAAACACAATAGTGCTCTTTTAAAGCAGTCTTACAAACTGCTTATCAAGTGTAATAATGGTTTTGAAACTACTGGAATGCAAAGAAAAAAAACCTAACCATTTCCATTTTTAAATAACCTGAGAAAACAAACATATTAAAACTTAAATAGAGGGGCGCCTGGGTGGCTCAGTGGTTTAGGCTGCTGCCTTCGGCTCAGGTCATGATCTCAGGGTCCTGGGATCGAGTCCTGCATCGGGCTCTCTGCTCAGCAGGGAGCCTGCTTCCCTCTCTCTCTCTCTGCCTGCCTCTCCATCTACTTGTGATTTCTCTCTGTCAAATAAATGAATAAAATCTTTTAAAAAAATAAAAAAATAATAAAAATAAAACTTAAATAGAGTAACTTTGATTATTCATTTTTTATATAGTGGTAAATATATATAACATTTAAATTAGACATTTTAACTATCTTTTAGTGTAATATATAGTGACATTAATTACATTTACAGTGCTGTACAGCCACCACCATCTTCTTCCAAAACTTTGTCATCCCCCCAAATGAAAATCTGTACACAATAACTCCTCTCAGCAATAACTCTTCCTTCCCTCCACCCCACCCCTGATAACCTACTTTCCATCCCTTTGAATTTATCCATTTGTGGAATTACACAATATCTGTTCTTTTATGCCTGGCTTATTGCATCTAGCAGAATATTTTCAAGATTCACCCATGTTGTAGCATGTATCACATTTTGTTTATCTATTCATCAATTGATAGACAACTGAGTTGTTTCTACGTTTTGACTATTGTAAATTATGCTACAATGATTGTTTGCATGCAAGTATCAGTTTGAGTCCCTATTTTAATTCTTTTGGATATATACCTAAGAGAGAAATTATTGGGTCATATTGTAAATTCTATGTTTAATGCTTTGAGGAACTCTCAAACTCCCTTCCACAGCTGCACCACTTCACTTTCTTACCACAGATATATAAAGGTTCCAATTTCTCCACATCTTCACCAACATTTACTATTTTACTTTTGTGTGTGTGTGATACCCATCCTAATAGGTATGAAATGAAATCTCATTGTGGTTTTGATTTACATTTCCCTCATGACTGATGATGCTAAGCATCTTCTTATATGCTTATTGGTCATTTTCATATATTCTTTGAATAATGTCTGCTTGGTTCTTTGCCTATTTTATAATAGTGTTTATTTTTCTTATTGTTGTTGACCTGTATGAGTTCTTTACATATTCTGGATAGTAAAACCTTATCTCATAAATATGCAAAAACTGTTTCTTGTTATGTGGGTTGTATTCTTGCTCTGTTGATAGTACCACTACTGGCCTATGCTTTTAGGTCCATTGTTTAGATAGTCATTGCCAAGTCCAAAGTAATAAAGATTTAGCCCTATGTTTTCTTCTAAAAGTTTGTAGTTTCAGCTTTATATTTAGGTCCTTTGATCCATTTTAGTTTATTTTTATATATGGTATGAGATCTTCATTTTATTTGCATAGACATATTCAGTTTTTCTAATACCTGTTGTTGAAGACACTATACCCTGAGATTCTGAAAGATTATGGCATCTTTGCCTTATGTTAATTGACTACATATATATATGTGTGTGTGTATATATATATATATGTTTGTTTGTTTGTTTCTGGGGTGTCAATTTTACTCCAATGGTGTGTGTGTGTGTATACATACATATAAATATATACATATATATATTTATATATATATATATATATGGGTTGGCGCTTCCGGGAATGCAGGAGGAACAATATATGGCTGCTGGGCCACCATCTTCCAGGCAGCCCTCTTCCTCTACCCATGACTCTCCCGCCAGAAGGACATATGCTGAGGATAGGTCACCATAAGTAAACCCATACCTATGCAAGAAACAGGAACATCAGGACTCCCCTACCCTCCAACCACCAAATACCTTACCATATATAGTTGTGAACCCATGCCCCAAATACCTTACCTTATATGGCTGTGAACCTATGCCTGTCTTAACCCAAATAAAAGACCCATTCGACCCCCTCCCTGTGGGACCTCCCTGAATCTCCTCTCCAGAGTCGTGGAACCTTGCCTGAGAGCACCTTTAATAAACCTTGCCTTGTGCCTATATCGCTGGTGTCGTGTGAATCTCACCTGTAAAATTTTACATATATATGTAAGGTTTTACATATATATACACACATACATACTTTGTCAGTACCACATTATTTTGTTTACTACAGCTTTGTAAGCTTGAAATTGTGAAGTATGAGCTTAGCTTTGTTATTCAAGATTGCTTCTACTACTCAAGGTCTCTTAAAACTTAATAATAAATTTATGTGGGTTTTTCGATTTTTATCCAAACACCACTGACATTTTGATAGGTACTGCACTGATTCTATATTTTTGTAGAAATGCAATCTTGACAATAGTAAGTCCTGTATATATGAATAAGATGTGTTTTTATTTATTTAAATCTTCATTTCTTTCAGCAATGTTTTGTAGTTTTCAATGTACAAGTCTTACACCTAATTGTTTACATTTATTCCTAAGTATTTTATTCTTTTTGATATTATTGAAAATGAAATTATTTTATTTCCTTTTCAGATTGTTTGTTGCTAGTATATAGAAATACAGATATTTTTTGCAAATAGATTTTTCACTCATCAAATTTCCCAAATTTTAAAATCAGGTGTATCGGTATTTTGTGGATTCTTTAGAGTTTTCTACATATAAGATCATATCATCTACGAACAGAAACAATTTTACTTCCTTCCAATTTGGATGTCTTTTATTTATATTTCTTGCCTAATTGTTCTGGCAAGCACCTCAGATAACTATGTCAGAGAGAAGTGATGAAAGCAGATACCTTAGTTTTATTCCTTATTTTAGAGGAAAAGCTTTTAGTCATTCATCATTAAGTATGATGTTAGTTGTGGACCTTTAACATGTAGAAAAAGATTCTTTCTAATCATAGTCTTTTGAGTGTTTTTATCATAGTAAATGTGACAATATTTCTATGCTTCATTTAAGATTATCATGCAGGCTTTTTTTCTTGTATAACATTAATGTGGTGTAATACACAGACCGATTTTTGTATGATGGACCATCCTTGCATTCCTTGTATAAAGCCCACTTGGTCATCATTATAGTCCATTTTATATGCTGCTGAATTCACATTACTAGTATTTTGTTGAGAATTTTTTTATTACTATCACTGTAAAGGATATTGGTATAGTTTTCTTTTTCAGTCTGCCAATCTCTGTCTTTTAACTGTTAATCCATTTACATTTTAGAGAATGACTAAAAATGGACATACTCATGTCTTTAAGCTATTTGTTTTCTGTGTCTAATGTTTTAATTCCTCAGTTTTATTAGTCCTTTTTTTGTATTAAGTTGGTTACTTTTGTAATACATATTTTTCTTTCTTCTCTGTATGTCTGTTTAGTTGTTTACCTAACTAATTGGTGGTTACCATGGGAATTACAATTCTCTTAGATGCGTAACAACCTAGTTTGTATAATTCCAACTAGTTCAATACTATACAAATACTCTTAGAGCTCTCTCTTCCTCCCCCTTTGTTTTTGTATTGTCACTGATCACATCTTTATACATTGTGCCAGTTAGTACAGATTTAGAATTATTGTTTTATGCATTTGCCTTTTAAATCATATAGAAAAAAACAAATTACAGATGAAAACTATAACAATTAAAGCATTTTTTTTGCCTGTATAGTTATCTTTATAGTATTCTTCATTTGCTTTGACTTATTGTATAGTAGTTTTACTTCATTTCAGTCTGAAGGAATTCCTTTAGAATTTTTTTAGAGCAGGTCTATTAGTAATAGAAACCTGTAGCTTTTGTTTATCTGGGAATTTCTTCTTCATTCTTGAAGAATAGTGTTGCCAAATACAGACTCTTGGTTGACAGATTTTTTTTCCTTTCAGCATTTGAAACAGATCATATGACTGCCTTACAGCTTCTGTGTTTCATGAAAAACAGCCATCCACTGCAAACAGTATGGAGGTTCCTCGAAAAGTTGAAAATAGAGCTACCCTATGACCCAGCAATTGCACTACTGGTATTTACCCCAGAGATAGAAATACAGTGATCCAAAAGGTCATGTGCACCACAATGTTTACAGCAGCAATGTCCACAATAGCCAAACTATGGAAAAAAACCCAGATGTGCATCAACAGATGAATGGATAAAGAAGATATGATATAGATAGATAGATAGATAGATAGATATAGAAAGACAGACTCGATGGAATATTATACAGCCATCAAAAGATGAAATCTTGCCATTTGCAATGACGTGGATGGAACTAGAGGGTATTATGCTAAGTGAAATAAGTCAGTCAGAGAAAGACAGTTATCACATGATCTCACTGTATGCAGAATTTAAGAAATTAAATTCTAAGAAATTAAATTCAGGGGATCACAGGGGATCCTTAAATCAAAGTTCAGCAGCCTCTCCCTTCACTGGGTGATTTCTTCGTTGCTATAAGTATGTGATCAAGTTCTAGATTCCCAAAAAAGTCAACTCTCACAGTTTTTTTCTGGTTTAATGGTTGCTATAGTGGAAAAAATAACACTAGGAAATTGCCACCCTGCCATTTTCTATGATTTACTCCTAGGTTATCTTTTAATCTATTTAATATCAAGCATCACTTACAGCATCTTATTCTAAAAGTTGTCTTGAATTTAGACTATTATCAAAAAATATACTATGGATTTTATGAAACATGTCTAGAGCATATAAATGACCTAGTCCATTTTAGTCCATACACATTTTTCACTAGCAATATCTCATTTTATTTTCACAACACTTCGCATGTATTATTCACATTTCTGAAGTGACAAGACAAAATAAATGTTATAAAAGTTTAATGATAAAATCATAACTTTTGAATGGGAGAACCAGAATGCAATCCAGGCCTCCTGAGTCTGTATGCCACACTCTTTCATTAATACAATACTCATACAATATTAACCTCTGGTGATTTGAGTAAACTATGAATGTAAAACGTGTACATTGAAGAATTTGAAGAATTTTCAAAACTATTTTATCCTGTTACCAAAGTTGTCATTGTTGTTTGCAAATAAGAGAATGAACACTTTTATACTATTTTACTTAATAAAAGCAAACATGCTGGGGATGCACTTTCACTTCTTTTGCTAGATGGTATCATTTTAAAGTTTGAGAGCTATGTCAAAACACTCATATCTAAAAATAAGAACATAATGGCAACAAAATAAATCAACTTTGCAGGTTTTCACTTGAGTTCTAGAACTTTTCCATAGTTTAGAATAAGATTATGTGTTCTGTTTTTTTATTTAAAAAGATAATGTGTTTTGTTTTTATTTAGGAAACCAGCATTATATTACTGCTAATCTGCTCTATGTAAATAATAGCAACCTGCATGTTCCCTAGGGTGATCAGTCCTCTAAACCCTGGAGGAAAAAAAAAGTGTCTCTATATTTTGCTATTAAACTGTTTGCAATCAGAATGCCATATACTTTGTATAATATAAAATTTTTGTATGGCTTTCTGGAAAATTTAAAGTAGGAAATTTGAAGGGTAAGTGAATGGAGTATGCAGAGAATATAGTTTCCCAGAGGTAGACCCAGCAATAACAAGAAACGTGACAATTTACAGTGATCAAAAGAATAGACAGACTCCTGAGCTGTTGCAAAAAATGAAGGTCAAAAAAGTGATCAGCCAGAACCAATTTATTAAAACAGGATATTAAATTACTCCAATATTATGTAATAGAGAAAGGAATATGCACTCTTTTTAATATTTCTATATATATTATTAAAAATGTAAAGTGTTTCCTTTGGAAAAAATATAACTTCATGTGAAATAAATATGGTATTCTAGTGCATAGTTTTAATATGTGCTAATTTATTTTAGTCTAAAGAAGGTGATTCAAAAATTAGTGACTAATTATACTGTACAGTAAGGTTTACTTAATAACATACCTATTTTAAATCTCTGTGTTGTGTGAAATACATATTGGAGCAGAAAAGTAAGATCATTGGACCTAATTAAATTAATGATATGTAAATTAATGCTTATTTTAAGTACAATGTTAACTTAAAAAAAACTGGTAATCTGAATGTCCATCAGTACAGGAATAGGTGGATAAATTATGCTACTATTACATAGAACACATTGCACTGTTTATTCTCTAGAGATACTCATCTTTATCTCCAACCTTATCAACTTTTAATTATATCCCAAGAATGGATTGTATTTCCCATACAGCCTTATGAACAGGGATCTCATTTAGATTCCACAATGAAAAGCACTTGTGTAATATTTTAGAAAAAGAGAGAGGGAAATCATTATTCTCTGTTGCAAGAAATAAACAGCTGAACAGATGTGAAGCATGAAGAAAGTTCCACGTGAGCTTTTGTTAATAATCTGCAATTGAGATCATTGATAGGCACTTTCTGGGACTTGGGGATTTACTAATTTCTTGGAAGCTATAAAGGGTGATCATTCTTCTTTGCCCCCTCTCCTACTGCCAACTTTTTTAAAAAAATACTTTCTTTTAGCCCATGCTCCTGCTAAAATGTATTATTTCAGCCCTTGAGGCAAAAATACAATTATACATCTTTTAAAATTAATGACTTAAATCTCTAGGTACTAACATGGAGAAAAGTTCACAAAATATCATTTCATGAAAACAAGAGAGTATTACAGAATGATAAATGTTTATTTTGTGAAATTCTGGAACTGTTTTAATAAACTGTTATCACAAAATCTGTTGATATTATGAAACATGTTTACATGAGCATAGATATGTAAGATATTTAAGAAGCAAAACAATTACCTCTATGAATCTCAAAATCATATAACTTGATAAAACACACATTTTATTTTTAATAATTATTATAGTGAAAATATTAGTAAAACTAAAATTTTTAAAGATTAGTCTACATTTTATGAAAATGTTACTTGCTTATAATAGATTAAATTAATTTTTTTAAGGATTTTATTTATTTATTTGACAGAGAGAGATCACAAGTAGGCAGAGAGGCAGGCAGAGAAAGAGAGAGGAGGAAGCAGGCTCCCCACCAAGGAGAGAGCCCGATGCGGGGCTCAATCCCAGGATGCTGGGATCATGACCTGAGCCGAAGGCAGAGGCTTTAACCCTCTGAGCCACCCAGATGCCCTCTAGATTAAATTGTTTTAATTGTGTCAGGGCACATAGTTTTTCTAGTTTATGAACATGTTTGCTCTTTCTGCTCTCCACATCTATTTACCCTTCTTTTCTGTAGTTTTACCTTGATTGTCAATTCTGTATTTACCACTCTTACACAGTTCATATACTTTAGAAAAGTAGAAAAGTAGACACCAGTACCAACTTCAGGATTAGTCCCTAGTTGGCTTAGTTTAGGGTGATTGATATAAGAAGCTTAATTCAAGCAAATGAATAAAATCTATAAAATGTATTTTTGCATACTGAAACATAATTTCCCACTCTTCAAATGTTTCTGGGAGACACTTTATCTTTCTGTGTGATAGAAAGCTGGAAGTCTATAGAGCCTGGAAATTTCTGGAAGCCATTTTATAAGTTTGAGAAAAAACAATAATAAAAAAAAACTGAACTTCATTAAGACAGACAAATAAGTCTCCTCTTGTGCTCTCATGTTAATGGCAGGTGGCATGTGCTGAGGGGGACACAAATAACCATTGCTGACACAGGGTGAGTCTCCCTGCCTGCCCCATTTCCTCTTGCTGTTAGTACTGGAGCTAGCCAGCATGTCCAGGATGTCCATAGCACTACCCACTCACTCACAAACCAGCTGACCTCAGGGGGTCAATCAGTCTGGCGACAAGTACAGCCAGGAGATCAAGCCCCTCACCCTGGAGGAAACCATCAACCTTTACACTCTTACCGATTATGCTTTTGGTACAAGGAGTATTTCTAAGAGAAGGACAGCTCTGCTGCACCCAGATTTCAGTGCATGAGGGAGGAATTTGATAAAATTGGAATGAGAAGGACTACAGAAGGGATTCTGCTTGTACATGGCTATCTCATGTGTTACTGCTAAAGCTAAGAACAACTTTCTTCAAATTACCTGGTGGTGAACTCAAGCCGGAGGAGATGAAGTTGAAGGACTAAAGCACTTAATGACAAAAGTCATCAAGATGGAGCCCTGCAGGACTAGATCACTGATAACTGCTTTGGTAACTGGTGGAGACCAAAATTTGAATCTCCTCATTATCCATATATTCCTGCACATATTACAAAACCCAAGGAACATTAAGTTGTTTTTGGTTCAAATTCAAGGGAGAGCCTTGTACACAGACCTAAAAATTACAAGCTGGTAGCTGTTAAAATTGTTGTTAAAATTATATGATAATGCACCAGGATTTAGGCCCATCTAGTTTCAGACTCCCTCAGCTTCTGAGCAGGTTCAATTTTATGGACGACTGAATTGTTGTACAGTGGAGAAGTAAAAGAAGTCATCTCTGTGAGCACAGATAAATGATGTAGAATAAACATGGTAGGAAAGGTTGTCATTTGTTTTGTTTTGTTTTGTTTAGTGTGTGTGGTTTTTTTTTTTTTTAATTTTTATCTCTTTCTCAATCCCTAAATTGCAACCTACTTTCTTCTGTTATTTGAATAATAAAGTTGATATGAAGAACTAGATAGTGGTGTAAACAAATGTGATGATAATTTTTAATTTACTTTTGGCTCTACTCATACTTTTTTGTACAACATTGAAGAACATGGACTTCTTATTTGTATTTTCTTAAATTTCACATTTAACTTGTAAAATTCTCTAAGAAAAGAAGAAAAAGAAAGACAAACAAAATAGGTCTCTAACGATAGGAGTGAATCATCAGATCAAACCTGCTGTACGTCATCCTAACTCTGCAATAATTTTTGCATATTCTTAAAGTCAATGTGAGTCCTATATTCTTATATTTGTAAATGAAAAACTCCTAAAAAACACAAAATAAGTGATTAATCTTAATGTGTGGACTTGGGTAACCTAATGATATATTCTTTCAGGTTGGGAGGTTAGAAATATTTCTAAAATGTATTAAAATTATTTCCTGTGGTAATGATTAACTCACAGGATTTGCCTTCTAAGGGTATAGTTTAGGAGATTAGAAGTAAAATGCAGCTTTTGGATTATATTTTTATATTTCAGTACTATAAAGGCAAATATTGGTGGAAATGTGAGAAATAGGTTTCTTCAATTATAATAGTGGGAAAGTTAGTTTAAAAATCCATTCTTGAGGCCATTCTGACAGTATTTCATCAAACTGAATTTGCACACATCACAGGATCTAAGAACAACTCCTGAGTTTGTATTTCAGAGAAATCATCATATAGGAATTCTCATTAAGGATGATGCAACATATGTGAAGATGCTCATTATATCAATAACTGAATTATATTGTATCAGATTATTGGAGACAATCTAAATTTTGAATGGGTAAATATGAGATAGATATACACCATGGAATAGAGTTAAAAGCAATAAACTAGGCTATACAGAACCTAAAAATAGTGCTTAGTGGAAACATTTGGAAACAAAATAAAACCTAAGGTGAGTACTCACTATGTAAATCTGTATAAATTTGTATAAATTAACAATAAATATATCTTCAAAAACACATGTTTTTAAAAGCTACATACAAACCCAAAAGTCCATATCACACGGCCTAAAACTATCTCCTATAGACAGTGTGGTAGGGTGAGAGTGGAGAGTGGGGAAAAAGAAAACAAAATGTATCAGTAAGGGTAATAACATCGGATTCTGCATAAACTAATAATATGTCCCCGTGAAGCAAAAAGAATGATTAACTCAAACTTTGTCCAGGCTCCAAGTATAATAATAGTATTAAAGTAACATACCTTGAGAATCAGATTTTTGTTTTTGTTTTAAAGATTTTATTTATTTATTTAACAGATCACAAGTAGGCAGAGAGACAGGCAAGGGGGCGGGGGGGGGGGGTGGAGAGCCTATGTGGGGCTTAATCCCAGGACAGACCTTGGGATCATGACCTGAGCAGAGGTTTATCCTCCCAGCCACCCAGGCACCCCTGTTTTGTCTTTTATTTTGTTTTGTTTTGTTTTGTTTTTAAGATTTTATTTATTTGAGAGGAGCAAGAGCAGGGTCAGAGACAAAGTGAGAGGAAGAAGCAGAGTCCCCCGCTGAGTGGGCACCCTGACCCAAGGCTCAATCCCAGGATCTTGGGATCATGATTGAGCCATCCAGGTACTCTGAAAATCAGGAATTTAAATTTAGCCTTATTTGACATCAAACTTGCTTATTTCACTGCCCTACATTGTTCCTAATATAAATCTCATTTAATTCATTCAAAAAATAATTTTAAAATAATATCACGTTAACTGTATTGAGACAGAAAGGGTCTTTTCAAAACATCACTGAATAAGTAATTCAATATCCCTGAAGGCTAGGATTCAAAGCTGGCAATCATAAGAGTGATCTATCACAGTCAGAATGTTGGGAATTACTGGGTTGTAGGGTTAGCAATGAAAACATACTTTGCAGAGATTTATTATGGGATTTCAATTTGATTTGCCCCAGGCTATTAATGGTAACAAAGCTCTGTTTCCACATATCCAGGGGCTTTACGGTCAGCAATATATCATTATGTCTCCCACTTTTATATTCTTCAATTTGTCTAGACCTCAGTAGGGTCACAAATGTGGCTGTGAATGTCTATGTCTTCTGTGACTTACATTTTTTAAATAAATAGATAAGCACACTTACTATAATGTGGTAAATACAAAGGAAAAAAAAAAAAAACTTTTAGAAGTTTTTTTAAAACTGCCTGATTATAATTTGAGCATTTTACAGATAGAATTTTGAAGTCAATTATTATCATCTCAGATAAAGTTTAAAAAGGCACTATTAGAATGTCTCCAATATTCATGAATTTTAATCCTTGTCATATCAGTTATTCACTGTTGCATAAAAAGCTACACAAAAATTAATAGATTAAAACAATATTTTGCTTTAGCCCAGATATCTTAAATTTTATCAGGTGCTGTTTCTTTTATCAATGCATACCAAGCTGGGGCAGTTCCTAGTATGTGGTAACCCAAGGACCCGTTTTCAAAGCGCCTCACTGATACCTAGAAGCTTGGTGCTGGTACTCAGCTGCAAACAGGTGGAGTATAATTTAGAAGTACCACTTCCTCTTCATGTCGCCTTCTCCATGACTGAGCATACAAACAACAGAAAAAAAAATGCAATGGCTTTTTTTCTGACATAGTGTTGGGATTCATAAAATACCACGTTCACCATATTCTATTGGTTATGGTTACCTGCAAAATCCTACCAGTTTAAAGGAGAGGAAAACATATATCACACAATCGTGGGTGAGTTTTAAGGTTCTGCAAGACTGAAAAGGGAAATATTGCTTCAAAAATATATTTCAAATGTTTCAAAAAATTAATTCTGCCCTTTTGTATTATAATGGCTAAGATCTGTGAATTAGAAATGTTAAAAGTTGACACATTTTCCTTGTTATCTATCTCAAAAGAAGAGTTTGCAATATTTTACTTTTAAATATGATATTTTGCTCTAGAAAATGTTGTTGTTATTCAGCGGATTTAGACATTTTCTTGTAAGTTTTCCATTTTTAATTTTTTATGACTGAAATGGGAGGTTTTGTCCCTTTAAGATGCTGTATTCATTTTATTTTTATTTGTAATCTTGGATTAAATATCTGCGACTGAGACCATAATTTCCCTTTATATAATGTTCTTTTCCTACTCTGGAATCGAGTTTATGATGGGTGTTAATTGTAGCTGGTTAATAATTGTAGATAGTTATTATTATGTATTTGAAATCATTTAATAACAATAAGACTCTTCGATTTTTTTCATTCACTTTGTGTCAGCCCTTGGTAAGTTTTTATCTTTAGAGATCTTTCTATTTTCTCTACATTTTCATGTATGTTATTATGGAGATATTAATAATATCCTCTATTTTTTTCAATAACTCTAGATTCTGTATTTATACCCATTTTTCAATTTTTGGCATGGTTATTTGTGCTTACTATTTTATTTTATTGTCGTATTGGTTTGAATTTTTATAAATAGTATGATACATTTCACAGAAACAATTTGTTTGCTGATTCTGTTTTACATTTTCACTTTATTACCCCATATTCTTCTTATAATTATGCCTTTCTTTCTACATTTAGTAGATATAATTTGTTGTTCTAGTTTACCTTGCACATCTCTCAATTTTTTCCTTTGTAATATATCATCAGACAACATTTGTATGTGCATTCAAACTGAAAAATGTTATTTTTTCTAGAGAATAGAATCATTTATTACTATGAAATATTCCTCTTTATAGTATTTCTTTTTTGCTGTTGATTCACTGTGTTTAATATTAACATAGTTACACAGACTATATTTTGTTTAGCAATTGCGATGTTAGTACAGAGAATTTCGTATGGCCAAGTTAATAAAATAATGGCATCTTTTAGAACCAGATACAATTTTAAAATTAAGAATTTAATATTGTCATAATACTTTTAACTAAATTACAGGTTTTATTTCAATTTCTCCAGATTTTCCACTAATGCCTTTTTCAGTTTCAGGATCTAATCTAAGATACTACAGTGCAATCATTTTCTATGACTCCTTATTTTCCTTCTAAGTAGACAAATGACAGTCTAGTTTTGGTTCATTTTTATTTCTAGTTGCAGTATTTCATGGTCCCAAACTAAAATCCATCTCCTTTCTCACCCCTTCAAGCCCTATGCTGTAATTTTTATACTCCCACTCCTGCAAAGCTGTCGAAAGTATTCATCCTCTTGTCTGTTAAGCTTTCTGTCCTGGTTCCTCTTTTATGTCCATCGTTTGGACTTTGGCTAGGTGATATTTTACAACACTGATAATTCTTTCATGTGTTCTAGGTGTTCTCAATGGGAGAGTGTCTGCAAAGCACGTGCCTTCCATTAATCAAAGTTGAAATATCTAACAGTTTTATAAGTAATCAAAACTGAGTTGTTGGAGTTACTCTATGGTCAGCATCCCTTTCATCTTTCAAGCAGTTAGGACTATTAAGCAACATATGTGCATTCTCTCTTCTCTACTGAGATTCTATCTACACTGTATGACTAACTCATAGCATGCTAAAAGCAAAAGACTAAGTTTGAGCTTCTTTTCCCTCTATGTGCTTTCCATATACACATAATGTATATAGTGTATATATTTTCTATGCTAAAATAAAAGTACCCTCTTCTGATATGCCAAAAGTATAAACAAATATTCATCATTCAGCATATATATTTTTAGTACCTACTGTTCTACCATGCATTGGATATAACTCAAATGTGGGATTGGGAATTTCAGAAAAAAAATATAAATAATTGTAATAATACATTTATGGGCAAAAGTAGAATTATACAATATGTTCAAAATGGGGGGCTATAAAAGGAATAGAGGGTTGGCACTTTTCATAGTTTCTGTTCAGGAGCCAAGTATACCCTTGCCCCATCTGGGGTATTTAGTGAAATGTGTTTTAGTAGTTTGATCAAGATGGCATGGGAAGAAGAGAACATAGAATAAAATCATAAAGCAAAAGCAGCAAATGTCAAATGGACAAGGCTCTTATGTAGCAAAAAATACAGAGAGGAAAAAATGTCTTGTTTTACTAAATCATCTTCTTTCACTACACCATGTGTCTTTCTGGAACATAAATTGCCAAGTTAGACTAGCAAAAGAACTCAACTCTGTGTCATGTAACTGAAATCACTCAGTGCAGATAAATATTACTTGTATTGAGAAACAAGGCAGAAGATCACAGGGAAGAGAGGAAAAAATGAAATGGGATGAAACCAGAGAGGGAGACAAACCATAAGAGACTCTTAATCTCAGGAAACAAACTGAGGGTTGGCGGAGTGAAGGGGTTGGTGAGAGGCATGGGTGGCTGGATGATAGACATTGGGGTGGGTATGTGTTATGGTGAGCACTGTGAATTGTGTAAGACTGATGAATCACAGACCTGTACCCCTGAAACAAACAATACATTAAATGTTATTTTTAAAAAAGGAAGAAAGAAAGAAAGAAAGAAAGAAAGAAAGAAAGAAAGAAAGAAAGAAAGAAAGAAAGAAAGAAAGAAAGAAAGAGTGATAGGTGCGATACTGAATGATGTACTATAATTGGCGATTCTCTCTCATTACTATGGGCTTCCTTTGAAGTAGCTTAATAATGATGGGCTTAGACCTGACTCATCTTCAACTCAGAAATCAATTACTTCTATTTACTAGTTTGTAAACACTGTATTTTAAGGTGTCCTGTCAGATTAGACACACTTGTTTGGTTTCCAAAAATAAGATGCTATAAAATATAATAAAAGAGCACTTGAAGCAGTTTAGTAAGTAAACAATATTTAAGATTAAAAAAAGATATTATTGGAAAATGTAGAGCATTCAACATAGCTCATCACTTGTGACCTATAAAGTCAAATTAAATAATAAGCATATAGGTTATATTCAATGACATCAAAATTTGTGATGTCTCTTGAGAACTCACTATCTTTAAAAACTAGTCTTGCAATGAAGTATTATCCATAGTTATGAAAGAGGGTGAGCCTATACTCTTAGTGAGATATTTTGTTACACTGTTTCATCACTAATGTTTTCAGGGATATTAACTCCAAAATATCAGTATAAGATACAACTTATGGAAATGAGCCAGCATCACAGTAAACAAAATAATTGGAGAAGATATGGCATATTTATTTGTGACACAATAACTGTCCAGAGTATTTTAATATGATTTCTTTTATCAAACCAGGACAGATCAGTGAATGTAATCCTAGAAATGCCTTTGGTTTTAAGAAAAAATAAAATAAAATAAAATAATAATAATAATGTAATCTTTCTTTTGTTTAAAAAAGTCAATGCTAAGTGCTATAAAAAAGACAGCACAGGGGCGCGTGGGTGGCTCAGTGGGTTAAAGCCTCTGCCTTTGGCTCGGGTCATGATCCCAGGTCCTGGGATCGAGCCCCGCATCGGGCTCTCTGCTCAGTAGCAAGCCTGCTTCTTCCTCTCTCTCTCTGCCTACTTCTGATCTCTGTCTGTCAAATAAATAAATAAAATCTTTAAAAAAAAAAAAAAGTACAGCTTTGTAGGATCTCAAAGTGTTTTGTTTTTAATAAACAGATTTTATTAATCTTTTCTAAGTAAAAACTAAAAAAGAAAAAAAAAACTTACTGAGAGAAAAATAATTTGCATGTGCTCCAGTGCCATCCACAAAATGCCTCAGCAGTACTTATTTATGGGCCAAATAAGATGCCTGACTCTCTAACACTTCGGGCATTTAAATGATTTTTGAAAACAAACAAAAAAGAAAGTGGTAGCTTGCGAATATCAAGCTCACTCAAATCACAGTCACCAAAGTCACTCAAGTCACCAAATAAATGTTTCCTTGCACCCTCAACCCTTATGAGGATTTTTTGCTCCCATCCTCCTACTCCTCAGAAGAATGGCAAGCTTTCTTTCCAAACATATTCTTTATTCCCATCTCAATCCATCTCACTGAGCCCCACATATATATCCCCATATATCCCAGTAAACTCCATCTTCTAGGCGCGTGTGTATGCAAACACACACACACACACACACACACACACACACACACAACACCCAATTCTCAAGACTGCTTCGCCAATAGTTCCTTAGATACTGAGCAGGTGATACTAACTTCTACTGCAGAGAAAAGAAATAAAATAGAAGCTATGAGACTTGCAGTGATACTTCCTGTCACCTAATTTAAAGTAATAATAGTATGTTTGTGTGTGGTAAACAGGAAAATGACATCTAAGAGATACCCACTACCTCATTGTCACAAGCTATGAATATGTTACTTTACATGGCAAAATAGACTTTGTAGATGAGATTAGATGGAATTCAAGAAGGAGTGATTATCTAGGTGGACTCAGTCTAATCAGAATTTTTTCATTCTGAGGTTAGAGACAGATGTTACTGTGACATGGTTAGATAGAACTAACGCTGCTGGTTTGGAAGGAGAAAGAGAATCATGAGCCAAGGACTGTGACAGTCTCTAGAAGCTGGAGAAAGCAAGAAAATGGATTCTTCCCTAGAACTTCTATGAAGGAATAGTCCTACAGACACATTGATTTTTAGCCCAGTGAGACTGCCAGATTTCTAAGCTAAAAGGCCAGAAAATAATCAACTTGTGCTGTTTTCATCCATTAAATTTGTGATAATTTGTTATAGCAGTGTTATAAAACTAATACAGTGGATATACACATATCTATATTTACATTTGTATATATACTATATAGTATATTTATACTATTTTAGTATATTAGTATATATATACTTATATATATACTAACCCTACATATTCATGGCAGAAAAATAGACACACACACACACACACACACATACACATAAGAAGTATAGTAAGACATTTGAAATGATATGCATTCACTTATTAGTGGTTATTTGTGATAGGCAAGGTCAGTGAGGTTGTTAATAAAGATAAAGGGAAACCTAGCTTTGTCAGTAATGTTCCAACTTAAAATTCTTCTAAATTCTAAAATACCATTTTTAAAGAATAATGTCTCTTGGGGACTCTTGGGTGGCTCAGTTAGTTAACTGCCTGCCTTTGGCTCAGCTCATGACCCCAGAGCCCTGGGATCAAGTCCCACATTGGGCCCCTTGCTCAGCAGGGAGTTTGCTTCTTCCTCCACCTGCAGCTCCTCCTATTTGTACGCTCTCTCTCAAATCTGATAAATAAATATATAAATAATAGTAGATAGATAAATCTTTAAAATTTTTAAACAATAATATTTCTTGGATAATGAATGTAACAAATTAATTAAAGTCTTTACAAGAAGAAAGTTGTAGGGGACAGAAGGAAATCAATGTAATTGAGAAAATTTACTTGCAAAACTGCTTCACGCATCATCCTTTTTGCCTATTTCCACTCTTCTGGGTGTTCAGTGGTGATCTGGGCCCCCAAGGTGAATATGGATCTAAACTTAGTAAATTAACTGTTTGTGTGGATGATACCAGCACTCACATCATAGTAGTACCTAAATTCTAGATTATTATTGTTAGAGTAAGCCGTTAGATAGGTTCTGATAGGATGCCTGCTTAATGGCCAGGAGACAGGAAGTCATGGACAACCATGAGGCAGTTAGAGGCCTGTCCTGGCAGCACTCCAAAACAAAGCCACAAGAAACCTAATCAAACCAGATGGGCCCAAGATGGCCAACAAAGTAGGCCAAAGTTTACATTATCCCTTCATTATACCACATAAACATACTAAAATCTCTTTCCTCTGGGTGCCATGACAGGAATCCCCTAACCAAATAAGAAATTAAAAGCAAGAAACCCTGCTTCCAAGAAATCCATGCCTCAAGAAATGAATATTCCACCCCTTTGTTATCAACTGTCAATAAAAGACAGGAACCTAAACCTCAGTGGGCACAGCTCTTGCGGGAGCTCACTTGCTCTTACATCTCAAGAGTCTACTTTCTCTTTGCAATGAAACTTCTAGCTATGCTTTTCTCTGACTTGTCCTTCAGCTATTTCCTGCAGCAAACTCAAGAATCTAGTATTCGTCGGCAGTTGAAATGCCAAGGCCTCAGAAGTCGCCCAGTTTCTGGTAACATGATGACAGTTAAATCAGTTAATAGTATCTACTGCCGAAGTGTTAATTATTTTATTATTATTATTATTATTATTATTTACTACATACAATCATGGATGGAGATCCTCATTCTGTGCATTCTGATATCTCATTTAGATTAAACCCTAAGATCTTTTGTGGCTTTGATTATATGAAACTTTTCTTAGTTTTAGCAAATCTGTCTCACACCCACTACTTTTACCACTAATTCCAAATTGAATATTCTCCACTAATTGTAGTTTCTACACATAATTATGTAAAGCTGAATTCTATTTTTCTTTCATTTGCTGCCATTATTGTCTCTCTTTCTGAAAGACATTCAGATCCATGAAGAATTGAACCCCTTCTTTACTGTCATCCTTTTAGAAAGGTTGATATCTAGGATCTATAAAGAACTCCTCAAACTCAACACACCCGAAACAGGCAATCATATCAAAAAATGGGCAGAAGATATGAATAGACACTTCTCCAATGAAGACATACAAATGGCTATCAGACACATGAAAAAATGTTCAACATCACTAGCCATCAGGGAGATTCAAATTAAAACCACATTGATATACCACCTTATACCAGTTAGAATGGCCAAAATTAGCAAGACAGGAAATAACATGTGTTGGAGAGGATGTGGAGAAAGGGGAACCCTCTTACACTGTTGGTGGGAATGCAAGTTGGTGCAACCTCTTTGGAGAACAGTGTGGAGATTCCTCAAGAAATTAAAAATAGAATTTCCTTATGACCCTGAAATTGCACTACTGGGTATTTACCCCAAAGATACAGATGTAGTGAAAAGAAGGGCCATCTGTACCCCAGTGTTTATGGCAGCAATGGCCACGGTTGCCAAACTGTGGAAAGAACCAAGAGGCCCTTCAACGGACGAATGGATAAGGAAGATGTGGTCCATATACACTATGGAGTATTATGCCTCCATCAGAAAGGATGAATACCCAACTTTTGTAGCAATATGGACGGGACTGGAAGAGATTATGCTGAGTGAAATAAGTCAAGCAGAGAGAGTCAAGTATCATATGGTTTCACTTATTTGTGGAGCATAACCAATAGCATGGAGGACATGGGGAGATAGAAGGGAGTTGGGGGAAATTGGAAGGGGAGGTGAACCATGAAAGACTATGGACTCTGAAAAACAGTCTGAGAGTTTTGAAGGGCCAGGAGGTGGGAGGTTGGGGTACCAGGTGGTGGGTATTATAGAGGGCACGGATTGCATGGAGCACTGGGTGTGGTGCAAAAACAATGAATACTGTTATGCTGAAAATAAAAAATAAATTAAAAAAAAAAAAAAAAGAAAGCAGTAGGAGACTCTCTGGAGTCTTGGCTCTTAGCCCTTAAACAATTGGCATCTTTATATTCCAACTAAGCAGGTCTTACTTATTCAGTGCTGAGCAGAGGATAATTTGCTTTCATCCTTCTTCCTGTTCTAACTCTAAAAGTACAATAAGCGCATATGTTAAGTATGATTTTCCACCCTGTTTAACCCGAAATCTCAAACACAGGAGTCTTTGTAACTGTGTTCTTTTGTTGTTGTTGTTTTGTTTTCTGAATATTAGAAGACCTTTCTCGCAAGTTAGGTCAAGAAAAAGATTTTCATAAAATGGGTGTGCTAGCCTAAAGGAGTTTTCTGCCTGTGAGACTGGAAAATTAATTACTTTACTAAACATACGAATTCAAGTGATTATAAAAACACTCATCTTCATTTTATTTATTTATTTACTTTTTAAATTTTTTAAAGATTTTATTTATTCATTTGATAGATAGAGATCACAGGTAGGCAGAGAGGCGGGCAGAGAGAGGAGGAAGCAGGCTCCTGGCCAAGCAGAAAGCCGGATGAGGGGCTTGACCCTGGGATCATGACCTGAGCCGAAGTCAGAGGGTTTAACCCATGGAGCCACCCAGCCATCCCTACCCATCTTCATTTTAAGATTAATATTGTTATTTAAAATTACTGAATATCTACAGCAAATCTAAGAAGCAAGTATTTTCTATCCAACTCAATTCTTCCTTTATAAACATGTTACATAAATACCAAGCTACATCCAAGAAATAATTTAAAATAAGATATATACATATGTTCTTATATCTGTGTGAATGTGTGTATCATATGTATCTTATTCTTAACTTATCTATTCCTGGATGATATATGTATCTTATCCTTATATATATGAACATATATATATATTTTTTAAAGATTTTATTTATTTATTTGATAGAGATCACATATAGGCAGAGAGGCAGGAAGAGAGAGAGGAGGAAGCAGGTTCCCTGCTGAGCAGGGAGCCCGATGCGGGGCTCCATTCCAGGACCCTGGGATCATGACCTGAGCCGAAGGCAGAGGCTTTAACCCACTGAGCCACCCAGGCGCCCCTGCACATATATATTTCTTAAATTATTTCTCAGATATATATGAAATTTATAAATGGTATTTATGTGTGTGTGTGTGTGTGTGTATCTATATATATAGTCAAATAGTGATGGAAGTAATAATGAAGCAACTTTGTGTAACTAGAGAAAAATAAGGAAAGAACAAATAATTCTTATTAGAAAGAAGAAAAAATGGGAAGAAAGGTGGTAGTTAGGCTTTGATAAAAGTGATCACTATAGAGTGGACATTAAACTGTTATTACCATTATGACCATGGCCACAACTATGAGTAACAACAATAACACTTGCTGGTATTTAATGAGTGCACGTTATGTACCAGGAATTTTTCTAAACATATAGCATTAATTAACTCAATATTCTAAATCTCCAAGGGAAGAGAGTTATAAATACATTCCAGAAGAATAAACATCATGAATAAAGGACTAAAAGTTCAGGGAACACAAAGGGCAAGTCAGAAACATGGAGTGTGCCTGAAAAACAGTGAGAAAGAAAGCTGGATTGGAATAATGCTGCACACAACTTGAATGCCATAGTAAGTCATCTGAATGGAATGATTTTATAATAAAGAGTCATCGAAATAATTTAGGTAAACAGAGTCTGCAAACCTGATCTATCTTTTAGAAGGATAACATTTGCAGCAAGATGGAAGTTAAATTTTGTAGTATGGGCAAGATAATGGAGAAATAATAATAAAATAAGAATGAAGAGTTAGATAGAACTAGAGAGTTACTCAATGGCACAGAATCTGATGTTGAAAATATTAAGATTGAAATGCCCATGGTACACCTGGGAAGAAGGTTAAAAGTAGAGATTTATAATCATAAATCTGGTCTGAAGACAGTAAGCATATAAAGTAAAAAAGAGGCAAATAAGTAAGTAGAAGACAATACCAGAGATACAGTGATTCCAGCAAAAGAGACTAGAACAAGTAATAAGCAGATTGGAAGAATATTATCACAGAAAACAAAACAGGAGAGATTTTCCAATAAAAGAAACCACAATGTCAAAGGGGCAGATGTTAGCTGGTTTAATTACTGTTAGATTTTGAAAATATCAAGAACTGATGAGCCTAGGAAGAGCAAATTAAATGGAGCACTGGGGGGATGCCTGGGTGGCTCAGTGGGTTAAAGCCTCTGCTTTGGCTCAGGCCATGATCCTGGGATCAAAACCTGCATTGGGCTCTCTGCTCAGCAGGGAGCCTGCTTCCCTTTCTTTCTCTGCCTGCCTCTCAGCCTACTTGTAATCTCTGCCTGTCAAAAAAATAAATAAAATATTTTAAAAAATAAAATAAATGGAGCACTGGGAATGAAAATTAGATCACAAAAAATTAAGGAACTGAATGATTAATTTTTTTTTAATTCCTTTAATACATTTTAAAAGAAAATGTCCAAATAAAGAGAGGGCAACAGAAGCAATTGTTTGTATGAGGGAGGGGAAGTTAAACTGGACAAATTTTAAGGAAGGCAGTTGAACTATTTTCTAATAGGTTATAAATTACTTAGGACCCAAAAATACTTGATGCTCAATAAACACTCCTCTGAATTATATTATCAATAAACTGTTTAGGAGATAACATAATTTTAATTTGTAGATTGCCTGTATAGAACTTTTCATATTTCATATTCTTCTCAGGGGAACTTGTCATATCTTCAAAGCTAGGAAGATATGGAAACAAAAAATATGGGTAAAGAAGATTTTTAAATGTTAAGTAAAGAAAAATAATTATTTACCATGTAAATTTTATTGTCTCCAGACAGCAAATGTCCATCAAATGTGATCATTGTGTATGGACATTTAATGAAACTGATAATAAATGTAAAAAAAATCACTGGATTATTTGCTGTCCTTGGCAATATAGATAAAAGTATATCCTAATGACTGAAATTAAGGAATATAGCATTTAAAATAGATAAGCAACCTAGATTCTTATTCACATTTCAGAAAAGAATAGGTCAGTGCACATCTGAATATTAAAATACTTTCTTATCATGACTAAGGTTTATGTTCTGATTTTTTTTCCTATTCTCTTTTATTTTCTTAAAAATATACTTTCCAGGTAACTTTAAGAGAGAAAATAGCGGGGCGCCTGGGTGGCTCAGTGGGTTAAGCCGCTGCCTTCAGCTCGGGTCATGCTGCCTTCAGCTCGGGTCATGATCTCAGGGTCCTGGGATCGAGCCCCGCATCGGGCTCTCTGCTCAGCGGGGAGCCTGCTTCCTCCTCTCTGTCTCTGCCTGCCTCTCTGCCTACTTGTGATCTCTCTTTCTGTCAAATAAATAAATAAAATCTTAAAAAAAGAGAGAGAGAGAGAGAGAGAGAAAATAGCATTTAAAAGGGCAGTAACCTAAATCATCAAACAAAATATCACATTTCCCAACCATGCATATTATATTTAAAATCCATATATGAAAATATTGAAGCTTAGCAAGGATAAGAACTGTGCTAATTTATAGATGGGATGGTTCTTTTTGTAGAAATAGCTTTTAAGTTAATCACCCAGTAGCCAATGTGCTCCAAAAATTAAAGATTAAAAAATATCTTTTCCATTCATATTTCAATTAAGGTAGAGATTTTTAAAGTACCAATTGAGAGGTGCCTGCGTGGCTCAGGTGGTTAAGAAACTGGCTCTTGATTTCAGCTAGGTCATGAACTCAAGAGTAGTGAGATCGAGGACCCATGGGGGTCAGCAGAGAGTCTGCTTGAGATTCTCTCTCTCCTCCTCCTTCCACCCCTCCCCCAGCTCATGCACATAAATTTGCATGCTCTTTCTCTCAAATAAATAGACAAAATTCATTAAAAATAAATAAGTAAATAAAGTACCAATTGAAGGGATCACTTTTTCCTTCTAGTCAAGACTTCCTCCATTCACATAGCATCCTACCAAGCCCAAGACCCAAAAAGAATGCATGAATTCCTTACTTTTTTTTTTTTAAGATTTTATTTATTCGACAGACAAAGATCACAAGCAGGGAAAGAGGAAGGCAGAGAGAGGAGGAAGCAGGCTCCCTGATGAGCAGAGAGCCTGACAAAGGGCTTGATCCCAGGACCCCAGGATCACGATCTGAGCCTAAGGCAGAGGCTTCAACCCACTGAGCCACACAGGCACCCCTGAATTCCTTATTCTTTTTTTTTTTTTAAGATTTTATTTATTTGACAGAGAGATATCACAAATAGGCAGAGAGGCAGGCAGAGAGAGAGGAGGAAGCAGGCTCCCTGCTGAGCAGAGTGCCTGATGTGGGGTTCGATCTCAGGACCCTGAGATCATGACCTGAGCCAAAGGCAGAGGCTTTAACCCACTGAGCCTCCCAGGCACCCTGAATTCCTTATTCAAAAGGGAGAGAGCAGAGCTTAATTTAGACATAACCACATCAGCCGGCATGATTACAGTTTTCCTTTGAGTTTTATTGATGCAACTTGTCTTTTCTATATAAAACTAATTTAGCAGTTGCAATTTATATTTAATATATTATGGTTAAAACAAAGACTGCAAAAGTCTACATAAGAAAATTAAAAGTGAGCAAGCAATTAAAGGTTCCCTGCTATATTTTTCTATCTGCATCACCTTCCCTAGTGGAGGGAATAAATCTTTGGCAAAACTACCAGGAAAGAAGACAGTGACAATCAATAAAAATTTGTTAACACACCAATTTTGCTCCTCATCATTTGTAGACATACCTTTTTCTGATCCCTGCAAACCTATATAAAATTAGGAGTACTTATATGGAAAAAAGGATGTGGGGATGCAATAGGGGAGGCACATCAGACAAAATGACAACCTATGATTTCTAATTTCATCCCATTTAAAATGAATCTACATAATGTTTCCTGAAAACTATATTCTTTCATGTTTTCTCCACTCTTTTCAGGCTCATTGCCTTAGCAATAGTCTTGTGACTTACATGGTGACAGTACAGCAAAAGCAAAGCAAGTTTTCTGGAAAATGTGCATGTACTCTAGAGATTTCCAGGTAGCTACAGCCAAGGTGCTTATAGTCCCCAGTACATAAGCCCCAGTAATTCTCTGGGGGCAAGATGGGTATTTTAGGCTCTAAGTTTTGGAGAGAATCGAGGTTACGCTTTAGCAAATATTCTTTCAAATGTTCTATCATACAGGCTGAGAGTGTACACATGCATACACACACACACACACACACACTCCATACACATATATGAATGCACAAACTCACACATACACAAACACATACACACAACTCCAGAGACTCTGATCTGTCTCAGAGTGAAAAAGTTTTCACAATGTTCAGATTTCTAGGCAGTCTGCCCCTCCTTCACTTCTAACTTTATTTTCAGTCTTCACTAACTTTCTCTCTTACCTCTCTTCTTCCTAGAGCTTTTAGTCAGTTCTAGCTATTCTGGCATTCTTGTATGTTTGTCATTGTTAAGATGATGGAATTCTTATTCTTATAACGTCCTCCTCATTATGGCTTTGGATCAGCCATTTCTTCTACTGAGGGCACTGCAGATACACAGATGATTAATATGTTGGCTTCATGCATCTCGTCCAATCTCATCTTCACAATGATGCCTACTTATTCCCTCTTTTTAAAACTTCAAACCACTTCCACATGCAAACCTGATCCTCTTACTCTGTTTTTTTTAAGTCACTTATCTACAAAAATAGTAATTTAAAGAGGCACATGCACCCCAATGTTTACAGGAGCAGTGTCCGCAATAGCCAAACTATGGAAAGAGCTGAGATGTCCATCGACAGATGAATGGATAAAGAAAATGTGGTTTGTGTGTTTATACATACACATATACATATAATGGAATATTACACAAGCATCAAAAAAATGAAATCCTACCATTTGCAATGACGTGGATGAAACTCAAGGATAAAGTGAAATAAGTCAATCAGAGAAAGACAATTACCACATGATTTCACTCATATGTGGAATTTAAGAAACAAAACAGATGAACATAGGTGGAGTGAGGGGAAAATTAAAATAAGATGAAATCAGAGAGGGAGACAAACTACAAGACACTCTTAACTACAGGAAACTGAGGGTTGCTGGAGGGGGAGGTGGGTGGAGGAATGGAGTAACTGAGTGATGGACATTAAGGAGGACACAGATTGTAATGAGCACTGGGTGTTATATGCAACTGATGAATCACTAAACTCTACCCCTGAAACTTAAATAAATAAATAACTTATGTTTAACGTATAATACACTTATTTATTTTTTTATTGTTTATTTTCCTCCATTTTCGTGGAAGCTCCAAAGCAATAGGGATTGATATTTTGTTTGCTTTGTTCTCCGACAGAGCCAAGTGCATAAAAGAATGCATAGGTTAGGAGCACCTGGGTGGCTCAGTAGGTTAAGCCGCTGCCTTTGGCGCAGGTCGTGATCTCAGGGTCCTGGGATCAAGTCCCGCATCAGGCTCTCCACTCAGAGGGGAGCCTGCTTCCCTCTCTCTCTCTCTCTGCCTACTTGTGATCTTTCTCTGTCAAATAAATAAATGGAATCTTTAAAAAAAAAAAAAAGAATGCATAGGTTAGTGAATGCATGTAAAAGAATAGAAGAAAAGGAGAAAAGGGAAGAGGAAGAAGGAGGAGAAGAATAAAGAAGAGGGGATGACTAAAAGGAACAGGGAAAGGTGAGAGGATGGAGCCAGAAATAAAGGCAGGAGCAGAAATTAAAACAGTCTGCTCTCTTCCTCGAGGTCTTCAGTCTCCTTATCACAACTGCCAACGTGAAGTGCCTATCCTAGACACGAGTGAGCAGTCTCTCTCTCACACCTTCAACCCTTCTCTCTCACGCCTCCTAACCCAGGATGTCAAAAATGCAGACATTATCAAACTTACGCTTTGTATTAGCTCAGGCAGTTGTTGCTTCTACCATCATCTTGGTCCTTCTGTCAGAAAAGAAAAATTCATGCTGACGTGTCTATTTTAGAATTCCTTTGAATCTCAGAAAGCTCTTGTTCTTCCATAAGTTTTACTTAATATAGGCTGGATAGGACAGGGGTGCATCCCTTAAAGGATGCAGTTGATATTTCTAACGTTCTCGTTCTCTAGGTGCCAGTGCCTTCTTGTTACCATACAGTCACGCACAGACCTAATGTCTAAAAGGAAATTGGAATTAGGAATTTTTTCTCTATACATCAGCTTTTTGGAGTAATGCTCAAAGAAAACTATTAGCATATCATAGTTAAGACCTTCAGAAACAAAGTAAAATATTTAACAGCTACTATTTTTAGAGTACAAAAAACCTGAAGACAATTCAATAATTTGTATGACAAGCACCTTATTACTTACATAAATAATCAGTCTTCCAAAGTACTGAAATATAATAAAGTTTTTATAAAAAAGTGATATCAATTAATTATGACTAGCATTATAAAATGTCACTTGGTTTTTTTTTAAAGAGCATAAAATACTAACACATTTAGTAAAAATCATCTTTATTTTGATGTGAACATAATACTGAGATAGGTAAGTATTTGATTTTTAAACTTACTCTTTGTTATTCATGTCATTTAATTTTAATGTGAACCTAATGATTCAGAGTATTAGAACTTCACATTTTATTTTATATATTTTGTAAGCAAAATAAAAAAATCACTATCCTGACTTTTAACCTCCAATAAGACAGATTTCATTTATAATTTAATTGATAATTTGAAAAAGCAATATTATCTAAAACTTTGGTGCCCAGTTTATGACATTCAGATCAAAGACTCAAAGTTAAACATAAAATTACAGTCTGATCAAAGACTCAAGGTTAAAAATAAATCATAATCTAAGGAAGACATCTAACATCTTATTCCTAATTGGAGTGTAGGTAACATGGATCTTTTTAAGATAAATCTGTGACAGCAGGTCATTAATAGTTTTTAAATTCATTATTATTTAATTCATTATTATTTTATGATTATGCTATTTCTGGGTCTGTATGAAATGAGAGAAGGAAAGAATAACTAATGTTCTCTGAAGAAAAGAAATTTCTTAGCAAAAGTGGTGGATGGGTAAAAACAAATATGCATGCCAAATATAAAAATCCCTAGTTTGCCCCACACTCAAAAAAAAAAAAAGCTTGAGAGATCTAGCAAGTGATCTTTCTTTTCAAGCATTTAATTTTTCCTCAAAATGTGATGTGAAGTCAGGTTCAGATATATTTAGATTATATTTTAATGTTTGAAATAAAGGGAAGGTAAGAGGTAGAAATAAAAAAGTACACGTTCCGGGGCGCCTGGGTGGCTCAGTGGGTTAAGCCTCTGCCTTCAGCTCAGGTCATGATCTCAGGGTCCTGGGATTGAGCCCCGCATCGGGCTCCCTGCTCAGCAGGGAGCCTGCTTCCCCCTCTCTCTCTGCCTCTCTGCCTACTTGTGGTCTCTGTCAAATAAATAAATAAAGCTTTAAAAAAAAAAAAAAAGTACATGTTCCTTAACTTCTTTCCTTTAAAACATGATTATACATGCACTGAGGAAAGGAAGATTTCCTAGAAAGTTTTGCTGCCTTCTTAGCATAACTTTTGTTGTTCTTGTTGTTAAGACACCTTGATTAATTTATTAAATGGTACTGTGTCTTACAGTTGAAATGTGTGTTAGTATACTTCTACAAGAATTCTTGAGGAGTAAGATACATTTTGAAGATAGTGAATTAAATTATTTATCAGATGCAAGAAAACTCATAATGGGGTTACTGTAGATAAAAATTCTTACTTTTTATTGAATCAATGAATATTCTCAGATCAGGATCATGGGTGATCTTGTTCAATAAAAGCATAGTATTTTATCAAGAAATAAATCAGTATACATCCATGGAGTACCATGATAATGGCATTATTTTCATTATCTTTATAATTAATAGCTCCAGAAATATATGGTAGTTTAATTACATTTACCGTGTTTTGCTCTAATCCAGTAAATAGAATACAATAACTATTTTCCAGTGGTTTGTTATTCTGCTAGCTTGACGATTTACCACCTATGTAAGCAGAATGAGCAAACAAAAAATTAACTTCTATCCTCAAGTGAGATGGCTAAAATTTAATTAGACAAGTTTCATAAAGCAATAGGGTGATTCTAGTCTATCCATACACATGTTTGGATGATATAAAAATAAAGCTCTTCCCATTTTTTTAAAGAAAGATATATGGATCTAGGTTTTGTTTTAGTCAATCAGCTCTCTTGATGTTTGTGATAAATTGGACAATTATACTTTCCAATCTCAAGAGGGAAATTAGGCAAAACTTATGTTTCCTATGATTTTAAATCTGGTGGTTTCTGTCGGAAAAGATGCAGTAGCATGCATGCAACCTACAGGCTATTTTCAAAGTGCTCTTAATGGATTTGAGGGTTGATGAGGAAAGATCAACTCAGCTGTTTCAAGACCACTGCAAGCTGTGTGCTTAAATTCATCATTTTCAGTCTATCCATGGTCTTAAGATTTTTTTTTCCAGCTAACTGGACTCTTTGCATAGCCGAGGTACAGGGGTGCAACAACAACCTGCAAGGCCCCTTGCCACTGACAAATTTGGCAGAGAAACAAGTGATGGTGAAACAAAGGAATTTATTTCAGCGAGGCTGACATCAGGAAGAAGAGGCTCAAAGATTGTCTCTAAAGTGCCAAAAATCCTTGCAGGTTCTCATAAGGAAAATGTGGGGTAAAAACGGTGGTTAGCTTCACATAGGCAATGAAGGTTAAATGGATCATTGTCTTAGAGTTAGGTTTGCGCAGGGTCTTGTTGGCTCAGAGTAGTTCTTAGTTCTTATTGTTTGAGGGGGTAGTTCTGGTTCCCATCAGGAGATGCTTTGCCCTCAGGGTCTTCTGCCTGAGCCAAGAGATAAACTGAAAAAAAGAGCCCAACTAGAAAGCTTGAGGTCAAAATGAAGACAGTTGAAGTCCTTTTTTATTAGCTTTAATATAAATAATCACACAAAAAATATACATTATCCTTTGATTATTATGGATATTACCAATGAAAGATTGGCTTAACTCTTACTTTCATCCATCCCCAAAACTTTATCAAAGAAATCTTTTTAGGTAAGGTCAGGTAAGAATTCATTTTCATATCAGAGGTCATATCTCTGACTCAATTTAGAATCCCTATAGAATCCCTGTAGAACCATCTATGCAATTCAATTAGCCCATTTGGTAATTCTTCTTCTTCTTTTTTTTTTTTCTTTAAGATTTTTTATTTATTTATTTGCCAGACTGAGATCACAAGCAGGCAGAGAGGCAAGCAGAGAGAGAAAGGGAAGCAGGCTCCCTGCCAAGCAGAAAGCCCGATGTGGGGCTCAATTCCAGGGCCTTGGGATCATGATCTGAGCTGAAGGTAGAGGCTTTAACCCACTGAGCCACCCAGGTGCCCCACTGTTCGGTAATTCTTATAGGTACAGTGTATTTTGTACACATACTAGGATAAGTATTTAATAATGCTCCAATAATTTACCTTTATAGAAATCACAAATATAAAATATTATCTGTATTTTAAAGCATAGGCAACTGAGTATCTGGTATATGAAGTTACTTCAATAAAGTCACAGCTTTTCTTTCGTTCTTTTTCCTTTTTTATTTATTTATTTTTTGTTGTTGTTGTTAAGTAGGCTCTATGCCCAGCATGGAGCCCAAAATAGGGCTTGAACTCATGACCCTGAGTTCAAGAACTGAGTGGAGATCAAGAGTTGGATACTTAACCAACTGAGCCACCCGGATGCCCCAAAGTCACAGAATTTCTAAGTGATACATTTGAGTTTCCATTCTGGATCTTTAGACCAATGTTTCTCCAACAGTGATTCCCTAGACCAGAATCATCTACATTATCTGTAAACTTGCTAGGATCCTTAACATCTGAAAATTGGAAACATAAATTCTCAAGTATCATTTTAAAACTAACATACTAGAAAAAACATGGGGGCTAGGGTCCTGCAAACTCTATTTTAACAAACCTTTCAGATGGGGCTGATGCACACTAAAATTTTATAATGGTTTTAGATATAAAACCTGTACTATTTTTCCTTAAATATTCATCTGAGAGAAAGAGAGAGAGAAACCACCCCCTACCACAATGCACATGCACATGCATACAGGAGGAAGGGCAAATCTCAAGCTGACTTTTTGCTGCACACAGAGCCTGGTGCTGGGCTCCATCCCCATGACCCATTAGACCATAACCTGAGCTGAAATCATGAGTCAGACACTCAACCAACTGAGGCACCTAATCATCCCTAAAATCTGTACTTTTTAAGCGATTCTAAATGACTTCCTCCAGGCAAGGTTTTAAAGTTGCACTGAACTACTAAGCAAACATTAATAAAAGGTTACAGAAATGGAAAGGAGAAAATGAAATTGTAATTATTAGTAGATAATATGATTGCCTCCCCAGAAAATCCAAATGAATTTGTTGATAAATTAATAAAATTAATTTGAAAGTTTAGCAAACTGGTTGTAAAAACATCAGTATACATATTCTGTCTACTTTTATATATATAATCAAGAAACAGAAACATAATAATAAAGTTTAAATAAAACTGTCACCAACTAGATCCCCAGATCTGACTTACTGCCCACCTGCTTTATTCACAGACCTTTCTCCCACGTTTTTCCTTAAGCTCCTCTTCCCAGCTTCTCTCTTAATTCTAAAAAATTAAGCAAAACCACCTCTCAAGTGATAGCAACTTCCCACTTACCCAGAGAAGACCTCCCACTTACCCAGACCACCCAAACCAGTGTGAGCATAACCCTCCCTGCCTTCTTCTGTGCAGATGGACCTCTAGAATGACCGATAATTACCTCTACCTCAATATAATACTGAAATCTCCACCCAAAGAGGACCACAGGCCTCATTTACATAACATAAAATGTATGTATAGGCATGTTTCCTTAAGGTGCATGTGAAACCTTAAGCTTGTCTCTTCATATGGTGACAAGGTTCCCCTTTTTAAATACTCATCCTAACTCTAAATAAAAGGAACCTATCCACCTTTGCTGGAGGAGTCATGGCTTTGGAAGTTATTCCCCATGATCTCCTTACTTGCTGCAAATACAGTTTACTTTGTGCAACAACTCCATCTTGGGTATCTGTGACTCTCCAAGGACAAACTCACGTTGGTTGGGTTACAGAACTGCAAATTAATTGAGAAAAATCCAATAAAAATTCATGTGAAACCTATGCATTAAAACTTAGAAAACTATAGTGAAATATATTAAAGACCAAGGTATTTAGTTTAATACACAAAGTCCAAGTAAAGAAAAATTTACTATACAAGAATGTCATCCACTCAAAATTGTTCTAGAAATTTAATGCTATTCTAATAAAATTTCAAATAGCTTTTATGGCCTTTCCTAGCTTATTCTAAATTGAACATAGGAGTGCGAAAGTCAAAGACTATCCAAGACTTGGAAAAAGGAAAAAGGAATTACTCTAAAATACATCAAGATTTATTAAAAACCTATAATAAACACAGCAGTGTTGTTCTAGTGTAAGGAAAGATAAATTGAAGGCAATACAATACACATTTTGAAACAGACTAGCATATAGAGGAAATGGTGATATCTGACAAAGATATTATAACATTGTCAAGAATAAAATACACTGAACAATTAGGCATCTAGAAAGGAAATGTTTATCCTTACAAAAAAATAAAGGAGTAAGTTAAAAGGGGAAAGAGGGAGGGAGAGAGAGAAGGAGAGAGAAGAAAGGAAAGAGATCCAAATCTCCTAGAATAAAGTATAGGTAAACACATTACAATCTTGATGTAGGGAAGGATTTCTTAATACACTCTCACCAAAATGTCAACATAATATAATCAATATATACATGCATGTGTATATGTATATGAATTCAAATATATCTAAATTGATAAGTTTTGTTTATCAAAAGATATCTTAAATAAATGAAAGAGGAGTTTAACCCAGGTAGAAGGTAACTGTAATGTATAATCTATGATTAGTATTCAAACATTTTAGTAACCAACAAAGCATGGATATGCATCTGTAAGGAGGGAAAGTATTTGTAAACAATCAGCATGTACATACTTATTCACATAAACTGTACATAGTTAACAAAACAGTAACATCAAGAATACATAGGAGCACCTCAGTAGCTCAGTCAGTTGAGTGACTGGATCTTGACCTTAGTTCAGGACATGATTTCAGGGTCCTGGAGTCAAGTCCCTTGTTGGGCTCTGTGCTCAGTAGGGAGTCTGATGGTCTCTCTCCCTCTGCCCTCCCCCTGCTTGTGTGTGTGCAGTCTCTCTCTCTCAAATAAACAAATACTTTAATAACATATAAATAACTCCTGTCAATAAATAAAAAAAAGAAACCTATGGAAAAATGGCAAACGACTTGATCTGACAATTCATAGACAATAACAGTTATGGCATTACCATCTTTTTCTCTAATATCTTATTGAACTCTTGTAGTTTTTTTAAATGTACATCAAGCAGACTTCTCTTACAGTAATTTTTATACTAATTATTAGATATGGCCTCAAACACACAGACACAAGCACACACAAGAAACCCAAACACACCATTAATTAAAAGAATGCGAATTCGATCAAAATGAGATTTTCTGCCCATGTACCTGTGAGACAGGGAAACTGAAACTGACTCCAAAAAAGATGTTTTTTTGTGCTTCTATTCTTGCTATGACCTACACCTCTGCCTTACACATCCCTTAATATACTTCCTCCTTGTAAAGGTAAAGGAGTTAATGGTTTCTTTGGAGTCCTCTAGCACAACAAATAACATCTAAGGAGGGACCAGGAGAGATCATCATGTATGTTTTCCAGGACCACTGACTCCAGACACCTTGACTCCAAGACCCCTGGCTCCAGGGTAAAAGTGACATGGAAGATACTTGAGCACTCGTCCTTATTTTGACCAGTTCCTGGATGTCTGAAAGGACACGTACACCTGACCACTGTCCTCCACAAAAACTACAGACCTCAATCTCTCCTTTCCTTTCTAAGTCTCCAAGACACTCTGTGTGCTATACTCTATCACTCAAACTATTCAATAAACTGTGCCCTCACTTCCTCTTGGCTCATGTTTGATTTCTGTCCTCTGCAAAGCCAAGGACCTACTTGGCTGGTCCTGTGCGACCTCCTCTGGGTACTCAGATCCAGCCAGCTTGCATCACCAGGAACAAATTAAAATCTACAATAATAATCAAAATATATAAAGAATAGGAATTTTTTTTTCTGGTGGGCATGTAATTTGTTAGAACCACTTTGGCAAAAACTGGCATTATTTAAAAAATAGGAAACACTCCAAATATAGGGACTTGATAACTAAGAAACTGATAGTGGTCCATCCATATAATAGGACATTAGAAAACAGTGACAACTATAGTTATATAAAATAACAAGTTTAAAATAACAAGTATAAAATAATAAGTTGTAATTATATGCCAATCTTTGAGTGATTTCAGCAATTCTCAGAAGATTATCATTTCTATTTCAAAAATAGGCAGAAAGGATTGTACATGCACACTGTACACAGGGACACACATATGCATTTGTCACAAATTATTAAAGGAACGAGCAGTGGTATGTGGGCAAAATTTAATAATGCCTCTCCAGAGAAAGCATAGGAAGTCCTGATTTATATCATCTGTAAATTTCTGTGATGTAAATACTCCCACAATGGTGATATCAAACCACGTGAAGTGACGTGATATAAAGACAAAACCAAGGAATACAGCGAGATTCACACTCTCTGTCACTCTATTGTTTGCACCAGTCCTAGCAACAAGAAACTGAAAGCTAATACCTTCCTGTCAGCTTGACTTCCTTACAGCCAATAACTGTCCCTTTGTCTTCAATTTATGGGCTAAAACATGAACTCCAAAATTATCTGGGACTGAATAATTATGTAATCCAAGGAATCTCTCCTCTCCCCTCCTTCTGCTCCACTTCCCTGCATCTTTAAGCACCCTATGTGAACTCTCTTTTCCTGACTTTGTTGACTTCATTTTATGGTGTCTACATTTCCTCTCATATTCATATCAAACCATTGTGCCCTAAATTTAATGTAGGCTCTGGCCTACTAACTTATGATGTGATTCTCTGAAAGAATAAACATCAGAGAAAGTGAGGTGCATATTCAAATATATCTTTAAAATATTGTATTGAAATGCTAATCCTATAGCAGATCCATTAGTCCTAGCACATACCTGTACAAATCAGCACAGTGCCTTTCCCAAAGGAGAGATTTCTTTAAATTGTACTGAACAAACATAAGAAGATCTGTGTCTTTAAAGGACTTCATTTTTCTGCTAAAATTAAATAGTTTTATTGAGGTATAACTAATATACAAAGAACTGCACATGTGCAAACACTTGTGAAAATACCAGCACAATCAAGGGAGTAGACTTATCCAACATATTCCAGAGTTTCCTTATGTCCTTTATTTTGGTGATGGTTTTGTATGTATGTGTCTGTATGTGTGTGCGTGTGAAGAGAATGAGATCCTCTGTTGAGATTTTTTCAGTCCTAGACATTTTGAGGTTTTACTGAATTCTAACTCCTTCTTCAAAAATCTGATTGAGAATTTTGCATTACAAATTAGCAGATCTATAGCTGCTTAAAATACTCACATGCCATAGCATCTCTTACATTTGTGGTGTTTATTCAAATATCAGATTATTATTTTCATCTGGGCTTCCTGAAAGGTATGCATTGAGGAATATAATTTCTTAAGGGTTAACAGAGATAATTCATAACTCTGGTATAATTTTGTTTTTCCATTTGCATTTAATTTCTATCTCCATGCTTTATTTTATCATTTACCATTTGCTTTTGTAAGTTAAGTGCCAAGTTGTGTAATTTTTGTCAGCTAGAGAGTGTTAGGGTCCATGATCAATGGAGCGAGACTGATACAAAACAAAGGTCAAGCAAAGCTTTATTTTGCGCCAAGCACTGAGAATCAAACCAACTGGTCAGGGCCACCTCTTACAGAGACGGTGACGACTCCCAGCCTCACAGACTAACTTTTATAGAGCAAAGGCCATGTGGTTGAGCCTGGCCACACACAGGTGGCCAATGAGATTGCAACACACAGAGACCTGCACAGTCATGCTAGGTCACACATGGGTGGCCAATTGAATTACATAGTAGCTATTTGAACTAGCCTATCACCTTGGTCAGAATTGGCACCCAAAACGCACCCAAAAGGTGGGGCCCACACTCCTTGATAGCTAGGGAAACAGTATACACACTCCACTGCTTGGATGTCTCCCCCTGGCCCAACTCATCCCTGCATTCAGACTCTGTTATCTCCACATGACCTGACCCACCCTTGGATTTGGGCTCTGTTATCAGGGAGTGGTCAACCATATTTTACTGGTTTCCTGGACTTGCTTTTAAGTAAGTTCCCCTTGAGGGGGAGGGGTTAGTTTAAGTTTTACTGCATAAACAACAAAATCACTGTTTAACTGAGATGAAATTGCTCTGGCTAAGTAGGCCTTTACAGAGAACATTTTATGAGCATAGATAGAAGAATTGGGAGGAAGTACACCATCCTGATGCCTTAACCAGGTAACCTAGTTTTTAAAATGTTTCTTTAATGTCAGGTAGGGATTCTATTCTGCAGAGATTTCCTGTTCTGTTCATTTAACCTGTTTTATTTTTCTGTTCTCCCTATCATGGGTTTAATTACTTTATGCAAATACACGCTTGAAACACTCTAAAATTAACATTTACATATAAAAATATTAAAAATGAAATTCAAAACTCTATTTAAGCAGATGTGATCATGTAAATATAAATATGAATGTATATTTATATTAAAGTAGAAATATAATAAAATACACATTTATATATCATCTGTTTCCCCATTTGTTTTGACAAGATGACACACTAATTTTTAACAACTCCTACATATAATTCCCAATTAATTATAACAAAATAAATTGGCTTACCCATGAAAATAAATTCGCAACCTTATAAAATTTTGACATGGAAGTAGCTGGCTTACATTGGAATTAAATTTTATTCTAACAGTAGCTACTACTTTAGATAGTAAAGAGACACAATTCTGAACTGCTGTTTAGAATTATCTCCTTTATTTTTTTAACAATTTTATTTTTAAAAACCTTTTTTTAAATTTTTTTTAAAGATTTTTTTTTTTTTTAATTTATCAGAGAGAGAGAGAGAGAGAGAGCAAGCACAGGCAGACAGAATGGCAGGCAGAGGCAGAGGGAGAAGCAGGCTCCCTGACAAGCAAGGAGCCTGATGTGGGACTCGATCCCAGGACGCTGGGATCATGACCTGAGCCGAAGGCAGCTGCTTAACCAACTGAGCCACCCACGCATCCCAACAATTTTATTTTTTGAGTAATCTCTGTACCCAATGTGGGGCTCAAACCCATGCCCTGAGATCAAGAGTCACACCCTCTACCAACTGAGCCAGCCAGGTGCCCCTAGAATTATCTCCTTTAAAACTGCTATAATGATAGGATATGTGAGCAGAATTTAATTTAAATGCTATGAATTTTCCCATTCATTCATCCAACTACATATTTACCACATTCATTTTTTTTTTTAAGATTGCATTTATTTATTTGACAGAGAGAGAGAGATCACAAGTAGGCAGAGAGGCAGACAGAGAGAGAGGGGGAAGCAGGCTCCCTCCTGAGCAAAGAGCCCGATGTAGGGCTTGATCCCAGGACACTGGGATCATGACCTGAGCCAAAGGCAGAGGATTAATCCACCCAGGCACCCTGTTTACCACATTCAAAATATTCAAAATTGTTTAAGTATCTAAAATCTTCTGCATTGCAAACTTAACGGGGGGCTATAAAGAGGAATAGAGGTAGAATAGAAATTTCTTAGTATTTGAAGTAATATAACCAAAAGGACCTTCTGATTTTGTTACTTAGTGGCTCCCTAATGTCAGCATATTATGACTCTAAACCTTTACTCATCTATAAAAATAGCAAAATAAATGATTTCAACATTAAAGAGTTGTAAAGGACAAAAGATAAATGATGCCAACGCATATGTAAAACTTAATGTTTACTTAATGGACTGATAGCTTTAAAATGCTAGACACAATATACATTATAGGCATAAATAAATGGAAGCCAGCATTAGTGGAAGAAACTTCCCTAAACCGTTCAGTAAGTAAGTATTAGGAAACTGTAATATGCTAGGTAATAGAAGAACACAACATTCATAAAAGAGTTAACAATTTAAGAAAAAAAAAAAAACAGGTAAAAACACAACTACAATATAATTCATTTATGGGTATAACATTGTTAAAATGTCTATACCGCCTAGAGCAATTTATATTTTCAATGCCATTCTGATCAAAATTCCACCAGCATTTTTCAAAGAACTCCTAAATTTTGCATGGAATCAGAAGAGACACCGAATTGCTAAGGAAATGTTGAAAAAGAAAAATAAAACTGGCAGCATCACGTTGCCTGATTTCAAGCTTTACTACAAAGCTGTGATCACCAAGACAGCATGTTACTGGCACAAAAACAGACACATAGACCAGTGGAACAGAGTAGAGAGCCCAGATATGGACCCTCAACTTTATGGTCAACTAATCTTCGACAAAGCAGGAAAAAATATACAATGGAAAAAAGACAGTCTCTCCAATAAATGGTGCTGGAAAATTGGACAGCTATGTGTAGAAGAATGAAACTCAACCATTCTCTTACACCATACACAAAGATAAACTTGAAATGGATAAAAGACCTCAACATGAGGCAGAAAACCATCAGAATCCTAGAGGAGAACATAGCCAGTAACCTCTTTGACATCAGCCACAGCAACTTCTTTCAAGATATGTCTCCAAAGGCAAAGGAAGCAAAAGCGAAAATGAACTTTTGGGACTTCATCAAGATCAAAAGCTTCTGCACCTTATGCCAGTTAGAGTGGCCAAAATTAACAAGACAGTAAACAACATGTGTTGGAGAGGATGTGGAGAAAGGGGAACGCTCTTACACTTTTGATGGGAATGCAAGTTGGTGCAGCCACTTCACAAAACAGTGTGGAGATTCCTTAAGAAATTAAAAATACAGCTTCCTTATTATCCTGCAATTGCACTACTGGGTATTTATCCCAAACATATTGATGTAGTGAAAAGAAGGGCCATCTGTACTCCAATGCTCATAGCAGCAATGGCAACAGTCACCAAACTGTGGAAAGAACCAAGACGCCCTTCAAAGGACAAATGGATAAGGAAGATGTGGTCCATATATACAGTGGAGTATTATGCCTCCATCATAAAGGATGAATCTCCAACTTCTGTATCAACATGGATGAGACTGGAAGAGATTATGTTGAGTAAAGTAAGTCAAGCGAGAGAGTCAATTATTATATGTTTCGCTTATTTGTGGTGCATAAGGAATATCACGGAGGACATGGGGAGATAGAGAGGAGAAGGGAGTTGGGGGGAACTGGAGGGGGAGATAAACCATGAGAGACTGTGGACTCTGAGGAATAAACTGAGGGTATGGAGGGGAGAGGGATGGGAAGTTGGGTGAGCCTGGTGGTGGGTATTGTGGAGGGCACGTATTGCATGGAGCACTGGGTGTAGTGCATAAACAATGAATGCTGGTACACTGAAAAGAAATTTTAAAAATAACTAAAAATTAATTAAAAAATAAGTGGGCAATAGACAAATAAGAAGGAAAATGAGCTGATTTGAATAGGACCACATACAGCAGGTTGAAATGATACATTTTTCTCCCTTGGACAAGTGAATGATTTCTGAGACAAAAAGAAGACAAGGTAGAAATATTGAATTACAATGAGAAAAAAGTAATGGCAGACTTTTTTTTTTTTTTAAATATACTGAGTTTAAAAAGATCTATCCAATTGAGGAAAACCTGACCACTCTTCAGTTGCCTATGAGAGCCCTTCCTTCTGTAAAATGACATCATGATGCGACTACAGTTCTTAGTCTTAATGCAACCTGCAATAACTCATGATTAGACTTCTGAAATTGCAACAAAGTCCAGTTTGCTGTTACCAGCTAACAAAACAGTCTGTCTTTGGTATAGTGTTAGCTAAATAGACAAAGTTTTCAGAAACTAGCCTTTAGTACTTTCATTTTACTAAAGACAAAGATTAAATTATTTTGGAATAACTGAATTATGCTACTGAATGAGTAAGAATATTTTTTAATGGAATTCAAACAATTAAGAACATTTGTTAACCATTTTGGAGTGCCTTCCTCATTAAAACTAATGTGGCACTCACCAAAGCACATCCCACCCCCTTCTCCCAAACCCCCTCCCCCCAGCAACCCTCAGTTTGTTTTGTGAGATTAAGAGTCACTTATGGTTTGTCTCCCTCCCAATCCCATCTTGTTTATAAAAAAAAAAAAAAAAGAAAAGAAAAAGGAAAAAATTAAAAAAGAAAAAACTAATGTGGCAATTTTTATTAAAATTTTAAAGTCTAATTTTTCACTTACACTCTAATTAATCTAACATTATACAGGATCCTAATCTTATCTCATTTTGTACTTAATAACTGAACCAAATGAAAACACATGCTATTGATGTTTTCACTTAGCATGTTTCTACTTAGCATGGCCATATTCTCAAGTTCAGAAGTTTTGGAAAAAGAAAATATCAAAACTGCCAACCATGTAGTGGAATGAATGTCAGGTTTTTGTTGTTGTTGTTGTTGTTTTAATTGTGTTTTAAAAATACATGGAAGACTTAGACAGATTTACCCCAGCACATATGGTGCTCCCTCACTGATCTAACATTTTGGGTATATTTATTAAATTGAGAATTATGTGCTTATTCATTGTTTGAAATGCGTAAGTGCAGTTTTGGTAATACTGCAATTAATGCATTTCTATGAAAGCAATAAATCTCACATTATTTTTGGCTATTTTTATTTGAACCTTTATTTTATTATTAAGCATTTTCAAAGCTCTTCTCTTTAGATTACGACCTAAGTACTGAAAACTAATTTAACAGAAAAAGTCCTTGAAATTTTATTTCAGGTAAAGAATTCAGATTTATCCCAGCAGAGAGTACTAGAACTATTACCTCTAAATGAATAAGCAATAGAAAATATGTACAATGATCTTTTTTATGTTAGTTTACCATTATTTTTTACTCCTGTTTGCCTACTCTTTGTTTTACTTTAGGATTTGTATGACAAGCCATCAAAGCACTATTGGCTATGCAATTCAGAACTGAAACCTGAAACGAAACATCAAAAGAAAGCTTTCTTGTCTGTATTTCTAATGGCTCTGAAATGTATCGTGATTATTCAAACAGAAGTGATGGTTACGGATTTATTACCTTTTCTTGTTTGCTTCCATTTGGGGGTATCTAAGAACCTTGTTTTGAAATATCAGCTGGAACAAGCTAGATTCCACATTAGGGTGCATACTTACTGCTCTAGTTATTATGAGAATGTCTGACTGAAGATACACTGTAAAGCTTCCTTTTGGTAGTTATTGAAATGCCACATGATGAAACAGGCAGGAAAGATAAACCTATTGCAGCATATAATAATGTTCCATCTGCCAACCCTGACAGCCTTTGTTATCTGGCCTTTTCCTCCTACAAGGGTTTCTCAATAACTTTGATAACATTATTGCTATTCTATCCTAGATACATTTTTCATAAGCAATTATTAACAGCTTTATTTTTAACAGAGTACCATGAGTATCACAGCCTTCTTGCATACATTTCTTGGTGCATTTACATATGTGTGGCTTAATGACTTTGCAAACCATACTGCATTTTATTCTTGAAAGTGTGATTAGAATTTATGCCTTTAATTTCCTAGAACTCTTACTTCCACCTTAATAGGTAAGCATCTTATCACTTTAAGTTGTTCATTATAAATTCATATGTGTTAAATTAGTTTTCAAATTGAATTCAGGATTCACCCAATTGATAAGCATAGTAAATTAATGCACAATGAAGCAGGTTGCCAACTACAGTAAGAGCTGTTTACTGAGATTTTTCTGCACAGATCTTTGCACATATAAACAGAGTTAGTTTACCCATTTATCACTTTAACTGCTAAGACACTGTACAGTAAGTGCTATATGTCATTGCTACACTGTGCACCCTGGAAGAATTTGCTTGGTTACACAATTGTTATTGTTTCTTTGTTTTCTCCCTAAAGCAAATGTAACACTCTCTCAAATGCCAGATGGAAAACTAATTATCTCTAAAACAAATACAGCTGTAGCTAAAGCAGTACTACCTTTACAACCAGTATTTCTTAGTCTGGCCTGGAGGAGCATACCTAGATATAAAAGCCAAGCATAATATTTCCATGTCTAGTTTGTCATCTGAGACTGCAAATAAGAAAGTTTATTGTGAGATAGGGCATGAGAAAGTTATTCCTAGTTAGTTTAAAGTGAAAGGCTGAGGTTCAAATGTCATGTCCATGGCCAAGAATTATAGTTCTCAGCATAGCTCTTATTTTAGCCTGTATTTGACTTAGAATTTAGAGATTTAAAGTTCCTATCTTTCCTTGGGAGGATGGTGGAATCTACTAAAGACTAAGTGACTTTTGGCTGAATTTTGCAACTTCACTAGATATTTTAAAAAATATTATTAAAAAGTATGTTTTTAGTTAACAAACTTTGAGTAGCACCTTCTATGTACCAACCATTATTCTAAGTACTAGGGCCTCAGTAGTAAACAAAAGAAAAAAGCAAATCTCTGCTTTCCTAGAGTTTGCATTGCAAAGAAAATGGGCAGTATAAAAACAAGTAAAATGTAAACTACAGTCAATGGCCAAGACTGCTCAGGGATAAATTAAGCAGGTAAAGGGAGACTGAGTATTAAGGAGTAAAGGCTGCAATTTTCTTTTTTTCCTTTCTTTTTTTAAAGATTTTATTTATTTGACAGAGAGAGACAGAGATAGATCACAAGTAGGCAGAGAGGCAGGCAGAGAGAAAGAGGGAAGCAGGCTACCCACTGAGCAGAGAGCCTGGATCCCAGAACCCTGAGACCATGACCTGAGCTGAAGGCAGAGGCTTAACCCACTGAGCCACCCAGGTACCGCAAGGTTGCAATTTTTAAAAGGAATGCACAGAAGGTTTCATTGAAAAAGTAGAGTATACATAAAGACCTGAAGGAAGAAAGTGAGTTGAGGGATTTATAGAAGGAGGGAATATCAAATTAAATGCCCTTGGGGTGAAAGAATCCTTGCCATGCTGCAGAAAAAGAAGAGAGGGTAATGATTATGAAAAAAAAATATGAAGACAATATGAAGAACAAGATACGAATGTGGAGGGTTAACAAAGAAACAATGTTGGGCATTATCAGCCACTAAGCTGATTCTTTCAGTGAGTCAGAAAACCATTAGAGGATTTTGCCAACAGGTTTAACATGATTTGACTTATGTTTTAAAAGAATCTGGCTCTGGTCTGAGATTAAATTTATGAAGGCTGAAGCAGCAAGACAAGTAAAGAGTGTGTTTTTTATCATCCAGATGAGAGATGATGATGATAGCTTACATCAGGGTGGTGGCCACGGTGGCTGTGAGCAGTGGCTAAATCCTGAATTAATTTGAATGTACTTTTTTCATTGGATTTGCAAATAAATGTGTTATTGAGAAAAAGAAATAAACCAAGAGGGATGCAGGGAGAAAGAGAATTGTTGGAGCTACAAGTCTTGAGCAGATGAGAGTAGACAGAATCTAATGCACAAAGGCTTGGCCTCAGAGAGGAGATAGAGCCATGTATATAGCCATGAGCTAAAGGGAAACTATGTGTCAAAATGCTGCTTGGTCCTGCTGGTCTATGTAATTCCTATTGCTGCTTCCTTTCTCAGAGAAATAGAAAACATAGTCAACAGGGATGAGTGAAGATAGGAAAGAGGTGTTAGGAATTTGAGAAGTGGCAAGCAGATAAGGGAACGTAGCAGAAAGGTTGTGCCAAATACATATTAAATGGTTTCTGGGCAGCATTGGAAGTTTACTCTCATTTAACTTTAGTTAAATGACTAACCTAAGTTAAATAATTTTTAATGTAACTATTAAACAGTTATATTAATAAAACTATTAATATTAATAATTTATTTAGTTATATTAATAAAACTATCAATAAATAACTATTTAACCTAAGTTAAATAACCTTAAAAATCATGTAGTTAACCATTCTTCTCCAGCCACATTAAGCTTGCAGCATACAGTAGGTTCATAGCTGGATTTAACCTCGGTTGTGTTGTAGCAAAAAATTAGGGCCCCTTTCCCCAAAGGAAGAAAAAAAAATAGTGTCAAAGCTTATAACCTAAGGATCTGATCTAGATTATGCTGGGTTAGTTTCCAATGCCTCTTAAAAATCAGAACCTGCCTTCTGTTAAAACTACATTTTCTAGTCATTTCTCAGATTTCAGCATAGTTTAAGACATATATTTAGTTTTTTAAAAAAGGGTTTATTATATCACATTCAACAAAATAATTTCTCTTATACATATATAGTTTATGACTTCATTTCAGCACAACAATAATCTCAGAGTTTAAATATGTAATATTTATAACATCAATTTTTTCAAACTTATCATTAGAAATTCCTGCTAGTATACTTAGTATTTTACTAAAAAGTTAGTAAATTTACTACATGGTATGTCAGTAGGAAATATTATCTTAAGATATAAATTTATAATGTTCTGTGTGTTATGATTTCACTTAGTAAAAAAATCATTTAGAATAATGATGTTTATATCCCAGAAAAGAAATACTGACATGATATACATGTATCATGTATTATATTCATATAATACAAATATTTAAAATCAAGTTTCCCTGCAATTATTTTGGAGATCATCTCACTGACCACCAACACCCTTCTAGCTCATCTGCATTTTCAAGCTTGGCATTCAACTTCAAACTTCCTAAACTAACAAACTGAAAAAAGGCCAACTATGTTTTATTAAGAAAGAAGGAAGTGGGGGCACCTGGGTGGCTCAGCTGGTTAAGCCTCCAACTCTTGATTTTGGCTCACAGAATGATCTCATGGGTCATGAGATAGAGCCCCAAGCTGGACTCTGCAGTTGGCTGTGAATCGGCCTGAAAAATGCTCTCCTTCTGCTTCCCCTCCATCTCATGAGCCTACCTGTTCTCTTCCTCAAATAAATAAATCTATCTTAAGGAAGGAAGGATCGATTTCAATTATTTATCTATTTCCTACCTCTAATCTTGGGCAAGATTCTCTCAAAATACTTATACTCTTTGTTTAGGAAATACACCAGTTAGGACAAATACAATGTTAGAACATGATTCAGAACATGATTCAGAATGGGTTTTCTAGAACATGATTCAGAATGGGTTATGCAGTGTGCTTCGAAGTCTGACAATACAAAATAACCCTAGGTAAGAAAGTAATGACCAGATTCTGCAGAACTTGTACATAATTTTTAAATATTTGGATCACCTTCTGGCTACTGGAAACCACAGAATGCTTGAAACAAGTAATATGATCAGATTTGCAATTTCAAAAATTAGTCTGCATGTTACATGACAAAAAGACTGAAGGGAAGCAAGTCTTAATATAGGAAGTTGGGTAATAGGCTACTGATCCATATGAAAAAATAGTGACGCCATTTTAAAATAAGGTTCTGTGTGGAGATTCCTCAAGAAATTAAAAATAGAGCTTCTCTATGTCCCTGCCATTGCACTCCTGGGTATTTACCCCAAAGATACAGATGTAGTGAAAAGAAGGGCCATCTGTACCCCAATGTTTATAGCAGCAATGGCCACGGTCGCCAAACTGTGGAAAGAACCAAGATGCCCTTCAGTGGACGAATGGATAAGGAAGATGTGGTCCATATACACTATGGAGTATTATGCCTCCATCAGAAAGGATGAATACCCAACTTTTGTAGCAACATGGACCGAACTGGAAGAGATTATGCTGAGTGAAATAAGTCAAGCAGAGAGAGTCAAGTATCATATGGTTTCACTTATTTGTGGAGCATAACAAATAGCATGGAGGACAAGGAGAGTTAGAGAGGAGTAGGGAGTTGGGGGAAATTGGAAGGGGAGGTGAACCATGAGAGACTATGGACTCTGAAAAACAATCTGAGGGGTCTGAATCGGCAGGGGGTGGGAGGTTGGGGGAACCAGGTGGTGGGTATTAGAGAGGACACGGATTGCATGGAGCACTGGGTGTGGTGCAAAAATAATGAATACTGTTATGCTGAAAATAAATTAATTAATTTAAAAAAAAGAAAATAAGGTTCTGTCAGAGAAAATGTGAAGTGAATGAATTAGAGGTAAAACTGTCAGAAATTGAAAATGGAGAGTGCTGAGAACAGAAGGTATGAAAGGTGACTTTTTACTCTTTGCCTTGAATGATTGGAGGGATGGTGGTTGCATTCACGGGACTGGAAGACACAAGAAAAAATTTTTATTTGGAAAGAAATATGAATTTTTTTCTGGGAACTTAGTGATCACAAGGTGTTTTTCAGTCATCCTATTCAAAAGACTACCTGAGAAGCTAGTTTAGGTCTGTATATGAAGGAAGAAATCAGCCTGAAAATACAAACATGAAAATCTTCTTCATATTGCAATATATGACATCATGTGCATTGGGAAAAGTATTTCCCAATGGAAATTTAAGGAGAAAATATAGAGTAAAAAGGCAAAAACAAAAACAAAAACAAAAAACAAGGCTTAGGCAACAATTTAAACAAAAATTAAAGGAAGTTGATGCTGAAAGGAGATTGGGAGTGAACAAAGGGCAGGAGGGCATGTCATAGACAAGAAGGCAGAAGAGTGGTAAACACAATAAGTGAGTGACAATGTGGAACAGTTTTCAGAGACCAGGTAGACTTGAGAATAAAAACGGTCAAGTTAACTTTTATAGAAGACATTCTGTTTCCAGCAATAATTAAACAGAGAAATAGGAGGGGACATGTAATTAGAATGGCTTGAAGACCAACAGGGAGACGAGTAAATAAAACTGGTTAATATAGCTATATATTTTGAAGTGGTTTACTCAGCCATTCACAACCCCACTAAGAGAACCTGAAAGGCTCCAAGAGGTTTTCTTCTCTCCCAGGGTTTACCCTAGTTACTAAACAAGGCAGATGGCCCCATGGGTGGAAAGAAAGGAAAAACAAAAACAAAAACAAACCTCACAGAGGAAACAGAAGGTTACAAATTCTCCCATGTCTTCCTGTTAATGACCAGGACATGATTTAGCTGGAGGCTGACATTTCCAGACTTGATAAGAGCAGCATTGGTGGTTCCCCCTAAAGTAAATTGATCTAAAGTTGAATTGCGCATTCAAAGAATTAGAGCATTAAAAGCTTTTATTGAATGCTTTTACAAATTTTTCCAAGTCATACTTCACTAAAACCAGAAGCTCCTGAGCACATCAAGTACTTGACAATTTTCCCATATAAATTAACGATAGTTGTTTCTTTGCTTTATGACCTTTTGGCTTACAAAAGTTTTCATAGGAGCTCTACTTTCAGAGATTGGGGTAAAACTGTATACATACTATGTGCTAGGAAAACACTGGAAATGATGATTCCTGAGATTTTCAATGATTACTGGGAACCTCAAATCAAACGCAAAAATTATTTTCATTTATTTTTCTGTAAAACTATGTAGTTATATTTAAAAATAAGAGTCTGAATAGAAATGGTTTCATATTGATGCTTGCAGTCTGCTGATTCTATGAATTTAATGCCAGTATAATTTTTGACAATGTTTTCCTTCATAATTCTATGCTTACTATCTTCAACACAGTAAAAATTGTTCAAATGAAAATATTTTGAACAAGTAGCCCCTAGCCTCATAGTTAGTTACTAGCCTCATGTGGCTACTTCTATTTAAATTGATTTAAAATAATAAAATTTAAAAATTAGTTCCTCAATCACAATATAGATCCGCCTTCACTTACCACAGAGTTATATTCCAATAAACCCATCAAAAGTTGAAAATGCACTTAATACATTAGAGCTTAGCTTGGCCTACCTTAAACACACAACAAACTTACATTACCTTCAGTTGGGCAAAAACATCTAACACAAAGCCTATTTTATAATAAAGTGTTGAATAGCTCATATGATTTATTGAATACTATATGGAGAATGAAAACTAGGATGGTTATGTGGGTACAGAATGGTTGTAAGCATATTGGTTGTTAACCTCATGATCCTATGGCTGACTGGAAAGTGTGGCTCTCTGAGGCTGCCCAGAATCACACTGCATATGGCTGGCCTAGGAAAAGATCAAAATTCAAAAATTGAAGTACAGTCTCTACTGAATACTGCTTTTGCACCATTGTAAAGTTAAAAAAAATCCTAAATCAAACCATCGTAAGTTGGGAACTGTCCGTGGTCGTATTACAGGGCCTTAATAAGCACATTTGATTAGTGTCAATCATACTGAAAAGCACAAATGAATGGCATTTTCATCATTAGTAAAAGTTCTATTGGATAGTATCAATACTGACTAACCTTAATTTTCATGTATTTGTTTTTGACAAATGCTATGCTAAATTACACACCACAGTTTCCCAGATTATAGTTCAGCCACAGATTTTACAAATGGTAAATTTCGAAAGCTTTTTGTCATACAGTCTCTTTGTGCCTAGAAATACTGCATGGTTTAGGATGATGAGGAGAGAAGATATACTACAGGCTTTGAGAGTTTGGGCTGTAATTTTCCCATCTCAAAAATACATATCATCCATTAAATTATGTTTAATGAGAAACTCTGTAGTAACAAGTGATCCTCCCAAAATATGACAACAATAAACTTATTTTCCATATAATGTCCAATAATATCAGTATATCGTCTCTTACTTTGGGAAATACTTATTTAACAAAACCCTGAAGACTTACATAATGAGATCAGTGTTTAGATTGGCTTCTCATGCAGAGCTATGCAGAGTATTAAGAGACAGGATCAATCAATCTGGTAGGCAATTTCTTGGCATTCTTTGGCTTTCCAGTGCCTTGGCATTTCCCATTGCACCAGAAATGGTATCAGTCATAACATGCATATTGTGTAGTTTGCTTATTATTTGATTCTGAGATTAGACAGATATTTTACTTTAATGATGTGGTTATTTCACACAAGTAAAGATGCACTTAATCCAGCCAGCCTCCAGAAACATAGGCTCAAGACCTATATCAAAGCAACTTAAATCACTATCAATAAAATGTAAATGATTTCTAGGGTCTTTCATGTAATGTTTAAGAGTGATTCCCCCCCCACAAAATTTTTCCCCTTGTGTAACAAAATAGTCAGATCTTTCTCCCAAAAGTCTAACTAAAAACAAAACAAAACAAAAAAACCTGTCTAGAAATGTCTAAACAAATTTTCATAAAATTCAGTGAAATAAAGGATGATATGTAGAAACACATTCATAGGAGTGCATATTTATGAGACACTGTCTCAGTTGATTTTGCCAAAATTTAGTTCATACAGGCCATCTGTAATTAACAGAATTTTTAAAAATAAGCAAATATTTCTTGGAATGAGTACTGCAGTCAATCAACAAAACTGTTTAAAACCTTTGCCAATAGTAAAATTACATTTTTCACTTTCTTTTACTCTTACTAGTTTGAAGATTATTTTGGAGTTAAAAGATACAACATACTTGTAATATATTGGCAATATTACAACTTTGGAATCACCTCCTATCTGTTTCTTTTTTGTATGTAAGATTTTTTATTTGCAGAACTGAACTAGAACAGAGACATCATTTTGAACTTGGTTTAAAAAAAAAAAAAGCAAAAAGCAAACTTAGGCTCAGTGTCCCGGAACACAAAAGGATGAATACAAAAGGAAATACAAAAGGAATACAAATGGAAAGGCTGGCAGTACGTTTGCTCAGATGTACAGTTAGCTTAATATTTCTAATAAAATAAGTGCATAGTTCAAAGGAATTTTTTTCTCTACCTTATGTAAGTAGGTGTCTTCCCCCCGCTCCCCCTTTGTATGTACCTCCACTGAATGGGAAATCTGTCTGGGAAATTGCCTCTATAATGTTCTTGCAAGTTCGTTTTCTGATGATTCTAGGGAGTTTGCCAAGCTATTACAATTTTGCTTGTAACCGCACTAAAACTATTAATTAATTTTGAACGATATATTAAGGATATTGAATCTCTCTCCTCCATTTACTCCTGTTTTATTTTATGTTCATTATTATATCCAATTATAGATTGAAATGATTTGACTTCTGACAAAGACGTAAGCAAAGTGGAGGAAATTTTCCATGGCCGATCTGATTTCTGATTTGTCAGTACTCCTGAAGTGATAGTCATGTAAGGTTCACCTTTATGACAAGGAACTTTTGGTTTTGTGCATAGCATTAGAGGAAGAGGATAGGTCAGATTTAATTGCTCACCCCCGTTTAACTAGAGGTCTCTATCATGTTGCCATAGATTGCAAAACGGGCCAAAAAGCTGCCTCCTCTATGTATCCATCTTAGAAAGCTGATTTTCTTCTCATCAAAAAGGTAGAGTCTTTTCCCATTCTTTTTTAGGTTGGCTTCATGCTTTCCTTTGGCCAATGGTGTAGCAACAAACAGGACAAAAGCAGAACCTTGAAAAGTATGTGTACATACAGGCTTGTCTTCCCTCGCTGCTTTTGAAATGTTGCCACCATGTATGTATATGCACACATACATGTATACACACAATATATATGCACAAGCCTGGGTCACCCTCCTGGAGGATGAGGGACAACATGGAGAGCAGCCCTATTCTGTAACTACCTAAGCCAAATCCTTCAAAAACTAGCAACAACTGATTGCAGATTCATGAGTCAATGGGCTTAGGCTACAAGCACAGCACATGTCACCCCAAATTACTAGTCTGTAAACAGTAAGCTAAATGCATGGTTTGGATGGTTTGTTACACTTCCTGTTTTAACTGATACTTATGTGCTTTCTGATTATAACAGATAGAGTCTGATTCCCTTAAAACCACTAATTACACCATAGCATATCTTATTTCAGAATGATGGAAACTCAGAACAAACAGAAACTTAGTGTAGTTTCCCTTCTTGTTATGCCTAAATTCTGTCCCTCTCTTCACTTTAAAAAAAAAATTTTTTTTAAATTTATTTTTTTTAATTTTTTTTTAACTTTTTATTTTTTATAAACATATATTTTTATCCCCAGGGGTACAGGTCTGTGAATCACCAGGTTTACACACTTCACAGCACTCACCAAAGCACATACCCTCCCCAATGTCCATAATCCCACCCCCTTCTCCCAAACCCCCTCCCCCCAGCAACTCTCAGTTTGTTTTGTGAGATTAAGAGTCACTTATGGTTTGTCTCCCTCCCAATCCCATCTTGTTTCATTTATTCTTCTCCTACCCACTTAAGCCTCCATGTTGCATCACCACTTCCTCATATCAGGGAGATCATATGATAGTTGTCTTTCTCTGCTTGACTTATTTCGCTAAGCATGATACGCTCTAGTTCCATCCATGTTGTCGCAAATGGCAAGATTTCATTTCTTTTGATGGCTGCATAGTATTCCATTGTGTATATATACCACATCTTCTTGATCCATTCATCTGTGGATGGACATCTAGGTTCTTTCCATAGTTTGGCTATTGTGGACATTGCTGCTATAAACATTCGGGTGCATGTGCCCCTTTGGATCACTACATTTGTATCTTTAGGGTAAATACCCAATAGTGCAATTGCTGGGTCATAGGGCAGTTCTATTTTCAAGATTCTGAGGAACCTCCATGCTGTTTTCCAGAGTGGCTGCACCAGCTTGCATTCCCACCAACAGTGTAGGAGGGTTCCCCTTTCTCCACATCCTCGCCAGCATCTGTCATTTCCTGACTTGTTGATTTTAGCCATTCTGACTGGTGTGAGGTGATATCTCATTGTGGTTTTGATTTGTATTTCCCTGATGCCAAGTGATATGGAGCACTTTTTCATGTGTCTGTTGGCCATCTAGATGTCTTCTTTGCAGAAATTTCTGTTCATGTCCTCTGCCCATTTCTTGATTGGATTATTTGTTCTTTGGGTGTTGAGTTTGCTAAGTTCTTTATAGATTCTGGACACTAGTCCTTTATCTGATATGTCATTTGCAAATATCTTCTCCCATTCTGTCAGTTGTCTTTTGATTTTGTTAACTGTTTCCTTTGCTGTGCAAAAGCTTTTGATCTTGATGAAATCCCAATAGTTCATTTTTTCCCTTGCTTCCCTTGCCTTTTGCGTTGTTCCTAGGAAGATGTTGCTGTGGCAGAGGTCGAAGAGGTTGCTGCCTGTGTTCTCCTCAAGGATTTTGATGGATTCCTTTCGCACATCAAATTTATTTCAGCATAACAGTATTCATTATTTTTGCACCACACCCCGTGCTTCATGCAATCCGTGCCCTCTCTGATACCCACCACCTGGTTCCCCCAACCTCCCACCCCCTGCTGATTCAGACCCCTCAGATTGTTTTTCAGAGTCCATAGTCTCTCATGGTTCACCTCCCCTTCCAATTTCCCCCAACTCCCTACTCCTCTCTAACTCCCCTTGTCCTCCATGCTATTTGTTATGCTCCACAAATAAGTGAAACCATATGATACTTGACTCTCTCTGCTTGACTTATTTCACTCAGCATAATCTCTTCCAGTCCCATCCATGTTGCTACAAAAGTTGGGTATTCATGCTTTTTGATGGAGGCATAATACTCCATAGTGTATATGGACCACATCTTCTTTATCCATTCGTCCACTGAAGGGCATCTTGGTTCTTTCCACAGTTTGGCGACCGTGGCCATTGCTGCTATAAACATTGGGGTACAGATGGCCCTTCTTTTCACTACATCTGTATCTTTGGGGTAAATACCCAGTAGTGCAATGGCAGGGTCATAGGGAAGCTCTATTTTTAATTTCTTAAGGAATCTCCACACTGTTTTCCAAAGTGGCTGCACCACCTTGCATTCCCACCAACAGTGTAAGAGGGTTCTGCTTTCTCCACATCCTCTCCAACACATGTTGTTTCTTGTCTTCTAATTTTGGCCATTCTAACTGGTGTAAAGTAGTATCTCAATGTGGTTTTAATTTGAATCTCCCTGATGGCTAGTGATGATGAACATTTTTTCATGTGTCTGATAGCCATTTGTATGTCTTCATTGCATAAGTGTCTGTTCATATCTTCTGCCCATTTTTTAATATGATTGTCTGTTTTGTGTGTTCTGATGATTGTTTGTACTTCCTGGGTGTTAGTTGTGATCTTTTCCTTTTCATTCATAATTTTATTAATTTGGGCTTTCTCTCTTTTCTTTTGGATTAGTGTGGCCAATGGTTTGTCAATCTTATAGACTCTTTCAAAAAACAAGCTTCTAGTTTCATTGATATGTTCTACTGTATCTCTGGTTTCTACCCCATTGATCTCAACTCTAATCTTGATTATTTCCCTTTTTATGTGTGGACTTGGTTTGATTTGTTGTTGATTCTCCAGTTCTTTAAGGTGTAGACATAGCTGGTGTATTCTGGATTTTTCCATTTTTTTGAGGGAGGCTTGGATGGATATGTATTTCCCCCTTAGGACCGCCTTTGTGTATCCCATAGGTTTTGGACCGAACTGTCTTCATTCTCATTGGTTTCCATGAACTGTTTAAGTTCTTCTTTGATCTCCTGGTTGATCCAAGCATTCTTAAGCAAGGTGGTCTTTAGCTTCCAGGTGTTTGAGTTCCTTCTGAACTTTTCTTTGTGATTGAGCTCCAGTTTCAAAGCATTGTGATCTGAGAATATGCAGGGAATAATCTCAGTCTTTTGGTATTGGTTGAGTCCTGATTTGTGACCCAGTATGTGGTCTATTATGGAGAAGGTTCCACGTGCACTTGAGAAGAATGAGTATTCTGTTGTTTTAGGGTGGAATGTTCTGTATATATCTATGAGGTCCATCTGGTCCAATGTGTCATTCAATGCTCTTGTTTCTTTATTGATTTTCTGCTTCAATGATCTATTTCTGAGAGAGGCATGTTAAGATCTCCTACTATTAATTTATTCATATCAATATGACTCTTTATCTTGATTAACAGTTTTCTTATGTAATTGGCCGCTCCCATATTGGGGGCATAGATATTTAAAATTGTTAGATCATCTTGGTGGATAGTCCCTTTAAGAATTATGCAGTGTCCTTCTGTATCTCTGACTACAATCTTTAGTTTAAAATCTAATTTATCTGATATGAGAATCGCTTCTTTTGAGGCCCATTTGGCATGAAAGATGCTTCTCCATCCTTTCACTTTCAGTCTGGGTGTATCTTTAGGTTCAAAATGGGTCTGTTGTAGACAACATATGGATGGGTCCTATCGTTTTATCCAATCTGCAACCCTGTGCCGATTTATGGGCACATTTAGGCCATTCACATTGAGAGTGATTATTGATAGAAATGTTTTTATTGATATCGAGTTACCTTTGAAGTCTTTCTTTCTGGAGACTGTCTCTATATTTCTGTTCAATGCTTTTCTTAGGATTTTTCCTCTTTTATAGAACTCCCCTTAATATTTCCCGCAGTGTCAGCTTGGTGGTTGCATAGTCTTTTAAGCCTTGCGGGTCTTGGAAACTCTTTATTTCTCCATCTATTTTGAATGTCAGTCTTGCTGGATAAAGTATTCTTCTCTGCATGTTCTTCTCATTTAGTGCCCTGAATATATTTTGTCAGCCCTTTCTGGCTTGCCAGATCTCTGTGGACAGGTCTGATGTTATTCTGATGGGCTTTCCTCTTTAAGTAAGGAGCCTCTTTGTCCTAGCAGCTTTCAAGAGATTGTATCTACTATTATGATTCCTCAATTTGACTATGAGGTGCCTTGATGTTTTTTTGAATCTATAATCTTGGGTGGAGATCGTTCGGCCTCTAGTACATGAACACTGGTTCCATTCGTGAGACTGGGAAAATTTTCATGAAGAACTTGTTCCACTATATCTTCTAGACTTCTTTCTTTCTCCTCCCCTTCAGGGATTCCAATAATTCTGACGTTGGAATGTTTCAAGGCATCATTTATTTCCCTGATTCTGTTTTCGTGGCTTCTAAGCTGTTTGTTCCAGGCTTCCTCCTAATCCTTTCTCTCTGTTTGTCCTCCAGATCACTAATTCTATCTTCTGTCTGAGTTACCCTAGCTTTGAGAGAATTTAGATTAGATTGGAACTCATTGAGAGCATTTGTGAACCTCCTCCCTGGTAGCTTTAAGCTCTGCCCTAACATTGTGAACTTCATCCCTGGTCGCTTTCAGTTCAGCCCTAATCAATTCCGTTTCGTCATCCATGGCTTTCTCAAACCTAGCTATTGCCTGGATAATTGTTAACCTGAATTCTCTTTCCAACATATTGTCTATGTTGATAGCATTAGCTCTATTGCAGAAGGCCCATCCTCTGTATTTTTCTTCTGTGGGCATTCCTCCTCCTAGTCATTTTGGTGAGAGATGACTGAATGGATGTAGCTGAATGTATTGTCTGTGGTGCAGTCAAGGTGGACCCTGGAATCTTCTTAGCAATCAGGGTTCCCGACACAAATGAGAGAAAAAGAAAAGAAAAACAAGAGAGAGAGAGCGAGGGAGAGAGAGAGACAGGAAAAAAAGGGAAGATAAAAGAAAAGTTTCAGTCTAAATGGACCCCAAGGTAAGATTGATGAAGTATACAAACAAAAACAGACAAATAAAAAGACAATTTTGCACCAAAGCTCAGAGTGCAAATGTAAAGACTCATAGCTCCACTCATAGCCAAATGATGAACTTCTAGAACATAGGTGAGGTTCGGTGGGATGAGGTCCAGAGCTGAAGACCAAGAAAGAATTCTTGAAACCTCTCTGGTGCAAAATCCCTCTCTTTACTTTTGAATATAATATGCATGTGTCCAACTTTTTTTTTTTTAACAGTTATTTATTTATTTATTTGGTAGACAAAGATCACAAGTAGGCAGAGAGGCAGGCAGAGAGAGAAGGAAGCAGGCTGCCCACTGCCCACTGCCCAGAGCCCGATGTGGGGCTTGATCCCAGGACCCTGGGATCATGACCCGACCTGAAGGCAGAGGCTTTAACCCACTGAGCCACCCAGGGGCCCCACGTGTCCAACTATTTTTAAACAAAATTTAAATGCCTGATATCTAGAATCATACATCCACCTGTTTTTTTTTTTCCTCATTTGATCAGCCATTAATAATCTGGTTTTCTCATTCTCATTCACTACATGCTGTGTTTCTTACAGTGACCAGGTTTCCATCCCACCTCCAACCCTCAATATTGCCAAACATACAGGCAAATTATCCATAATTCTATGGACAGAATATTCATCCTACTTCAAAAACATAATGCAAACATGGAAAACTGAAGAGTAAACAGAAATTCTCTTTAAACGTTTTGATATTTAGGGGCACCTGGGTGGCTCAGCCATTGAGCGTCTGCCTTTGGCTTAAGTAATGAACCCAGGGTCCTGAGGTCAAGCCCCTCATCAGGCTCCCTGCTCAGTGAGTAGTCTGCCCTCTCCCCCTGCTCATGTTCTCTCTCTGTCAAATAAATAAATAAATAAATAAATAAAATCTTTAAAGAAAAATAAAATTTAAAAATTTACATTTATATATCCTCAAACAGGAAGTGATAGGGAATGTAAGGAACAGGAGGTTTGAAAGAGAATTACATAGGCCATGAACTATTAGGTAATGTGCAAGAATCCTAAAGATATAAGGCAAGAAAAACGAGCCAGGCAGCCATAGGTATTAGGAATCTAAATTTATCTTTTAATATTTTTCTCAGAATATTCCTTTAGTGAGAAAAAACTTAGACTTCATGTTGATTAAAGATACAGGGAGCAAATGTGTACATAAGTACACATATGTACATGTATGTATGTACATATATATGTATATATACATATGCATATGTGTATATATATATGTATATACATATATCCATAGTTTTGCTCAAATAGCATAATAACACTTATAAAAATGAGATGATCTGATGGAGTATCTCTATGGGAGGTGAAGAAATAATAAGGTCCTAAGTTAATGTTAAAAAACGGATTATTATGAATTATTTTAACAAGTTGACTTTTGGTTTTACCAATTTGTTATGTTAAAAAAGTTTTGGTTACACCACATTTTACTTAAAATTAACTTGAGAAAAATAAGAAATTACTATATTAGAAAGACACAAGAGAACTGAGAGACAGGTTTTACAAAGTTTTTCTAGGACCTAAAATATCACAAGTATATGGAGCAGCTACTTGCAGATCAATGTATCTTAACCTCTTGTCTACTTCCTCCTTCTCCTTTTGCTTTCTTCTTTCATCTCCCCATTTTTCTTAGTTTTAGTAAAAGTTCATCCTAATTTAACCATTTCAGATAGGCAACCCTGATTATTTCAAATTCATTTTAGACTCTGGCATATTTTAAAATACCTAAATCATAGATTATATATATCTTGTTTTATAAATCATTCCCTAGAACAGTATACATATATAGTATTTAGTATTTCAATTTTAATATATAAAAATATGATTGCAAGGAGTCTACCCTTGTTAGCATTTGTGTTAGTAATTAAATAGGCATGCTAATTAGGAAAACATCCCAAGCAATATCCCTTTCATACCTAAGTGATGGCAGTTATAGTCTTACCTAAGTTATTCTACCTTCTTTGGGTCGAAAGATAAGCAAAAATATGTTGGTTGAAAAGCCTTAGAATATTTCAATAGTTAGGGGTATCTGGGGAAACAAAAACATATTTTTCTTCGAGCTAAACCCAGAAAGGGAAATTTTTACAAATATTTGTAATATTTTTTAATCTCCTGTCTGATGTACTTTCTCTGTTCTGCTTTCTAATTCTCTTCACCTGTAACTTCCATCACAATTCCATAATAATGGTTGAATTAGAGATTTCTAATTTTTCATTTCTGCAGTCCATTGTGTCCAAGGGTCAGTAGAAGCTAGATCATGGAAGGCCTGGAATTTAGATTATTATATTAAAATAATGGAGAGATAAAGATAACAAGATATTTTAAGCAGGAAAATACTATGATCAGACTTCTGTTTCAAAATGGATTTTATCTATCACTGATGACATCAATTATAAGAGATGATTATATAATAGTTTTGTAAATAATAAATTTAATGTCCTGTTAGTAGTAACTGAGGCAGAAACTGATAGCATGGAAAAGTCCTATAACATTCTCAATGAAATTCCATGCATATCATATTCTTTTTTTTAAAGTTTTTATTTATTTATTTGCCAGACAGAGATCACAAGTAGGCAGAGAGGCAGGCAGAGAGAGAGGAGGAAGCAGGCTCCCTGCCGAGCAGAAAGCCCGATGTGGGGCTTGATCCCAGGAGCTGGGATCATGACCTGAGCAGAAGGCAGAGGCTTTAACCTGCTGAGCCACCCAGGCACCCCATGTATATTATATTCTTAAATAGTAAGTGAGGCAACAAGTTAAAGCTCTCAAGGAAATAAGTATTTCAGAGGCAAAAATAAATATTATATGGAGAGTGAACTGCCCTAAAACTTTTGATATTTTTCATTACTTCTTGTACATTACATTAGAAATAGCCCATAATCATGTATTCATATAAACATAGATATAATACATACAAAAAATTCTTCTGTGTATATTCCTAAAGCTACTGATACAGTAAAATAACAGATTCAAAAAATTCTGCAGATTGGACTGACTCAAGTTATAACAAACAGTGCCTAAGACTTGGTAATGATAATGGTAAGTGTGGAGAGAAAAGATGCATGTATAATAAGGTAGCAGTCACTGTCCATACATACCTCTAAAATAAATATAAAACATTTTATGTTCCATTAAGTGAATTAGAGATTATAACTGGAAATGTTCCAAATATTCAATTTTATGTGAAAATTCATTTAAAGGTATTATCCATGTCAAAATTTAGAAGGATTTCTTTTCTCTTGGGAGAACGTCAAAATACCTTTCTTCTAAAACTAATTTCACTTGCTATATAGCATTTTAATTCTAATAAACAGTGGCTATTGTAAGAATTCCACTGATTTTCATACCAAAAAAAAACAAAAATAAAAAATGCAGAATTCTAGTGAACACTAAAAAAAAAACATTTTTCACTTATTTTCTCAAAAATTATTATTATGTAAAGTAGTACATAAAATTGCAAGCATGTATTCAATATATAGTTGATCTTTGAACAACACAGCTTTGAACTGTGCAGTTTCAATTATATGCAGATTTTTCACAGTACTGTAAAAGTATTCTGAAAACTATAAAACACTGATGAAAGAAATTGAAGATGACACAAACAAATGAGAGATATCCCATGCTCATGGACTGGAAGAATTAACAGTGTTAAATGTCCATACTACCCAAAGCAATCTACAGATTCAATGCAATCCCTATCAAAATACCAACAGCATTTTTCACAAAACTAGAACAAATAATCCTAAAATCTCTATGGAACTACAAAAAAGACCATGCATATAGCCAAAGCAATCCTGAGAAAAAGACCAAACTGGAGGTACCACAGTTCCAGATTTCAAGATATAATATATGAAGTTGTAGCAATCAAAACAGTATGGTACTGACACCACGGTAGACAAAGAAATCAATGGACTGGAACAGAGAGCCCAGAAATACACCCAGGCTTAAATGGTCAATTAATTTATGACAAAGAGGGCCAGAACATACAATGAGGAAAAAAGTATCTTCAATAAATGGGGATGGGAAAATTGGACAACTACATGCAAAAGAAACTGGGTCACTTTCTAACATGATACACAAATATAACTTCAAAATGGATTAAAGACCTGTTAGAGGAAATAAAAAATATTGATTTGAAAAAAATACTTGTACTTCAACTTTACTGCAGCATTATTTACATTAGCCAAGATATAAGCAACATAAGGTAAAGAAGATGAGGTATACACACACACACACACACACACACAGAGAGGAATATTAGGATGCCATAAAGAAGGACGAGATTTTGCCATTTGTGACAACAGGGACAGGCGCAGAGGGTATTATGCTAAGTGAAATAAATCAGACAGAAAGACAAGTATCATGATTTCACTTATATATGCATCTAAAAAATAAATGAATACATAAACAAAAACTGAATCAGAACTATTAAATACAGAGAACAAACTGATGGTTGCTAGAAGGGAAGGGAATGGCGGATGAGAAAAATAGGTGAAGGAGAAAGGGAGATACAGGCTTTCAAGTTGTAGAATTAATAGACCACTGGAATAAAAGGCACAGCCTAGGGAATATAGTCAATAGTACTGAAATAGTATTGTATAGTTACATATGGATAGTAGCTATATATTTGTGGTGAGCTTAGTATAATGCATGGAGATATTCAATCACTATGTTGTACTCTTGAAACTAATGTAACATTATGTGTCAACTATACTCAAAAAATTTTAAGAAATTGATATTGGTTTAATGTGTGCATCTATATAGAGTTTTATATGAATTATCAACTTTATAGCTTTGTAGTCCCTAGCACTGTTGAGATAAAAAACTCTTCCATTCCAACAAAGATCTGCCGCTTTCTACACCTCTTTAGTCACATCCATTCCTTGTCTCACACCATCACAACACCTGTAAACACTAAGGTGTTTCCAATCTCTATAATTCTGTCTTCTCCAGAATGTTATATAAGCAAACTCATGGGCTCCTAAGATTGTCATTTTCACTCAGCATAATGCTTTGAGACCCACCCAAGTTGTAATTTTTTGTTTTGTTTTGTTTTTACTTTTTTGCTGAAAGTACTGCATATTGTATGGCATGTATATACTACCATGTATTAAACTATTTACACATTATAGTACATTTTTATTATTTACAGTTTGGGATATTACAAATGAAATTATTATGAATAATTATGTAAAAGTTTTTGTATGAACAGGTTTTCATTTCTTTTAGATAAAAGCCTAGGAATGCCATAACTAGGTCATATGGTATTTCTTCTTCTTCTTCTTTTTTTTTTTTAAGAAACTGCCAAGCTATTTTCCAGAGTGACTATAACATTTTGCATTGCTACCAGCAGCTTCCCAAAGATCCAATTTTGTTCCATTTTTGTCAGCATTTGGTAACATAATTTTTTACTTCAGCATTCTGATAGATTTATAGTGATATAAGTGTGTATGTCCCTGATGGATACTGATTGCTTATCATCTTTTCGTGTGTTTATTTGCTATCTGTATATCCTCTTCATGTCTTTCACCTATTTTTTTAAATTGCATTTTTATTATTAAATTTTGTAGTTCTTTATACAGTGAGAATAGAAGTTATTTCTGAGATATGTGGCTTTCAAATATTTTCTCCCAGTCTATAACTTGTTTTTTCATCTTAACAGGGTCTTTTGCAGAGCAAGATTTATAATTTTGATGAAATTCAGTTTATCAACACATTCTTCACTTTTATGGACTGAGGGTTGAGTGTTAAGTCACTAATTTCCTATGTTTCTTTTCCTAAAATTTTGTGCTTTTACATCTTAAATTGAAATCTATGAAATCTTGCCATCACAGTTGGTTACTTTATTTAATTTAATTTTTGCATACAGTGTGAGGTACAGATTGAGGTTACTTACGTATTCATTTTTGATGGGGATTACCCAATGGGCACAGCACTATTTGTTAAAAAGGCATTCCCACTCCTCCAGTGAACTTCCTTTTCACTTCTGTCAAATATCAGTTGATCGCACTTGTGTGGCATTATTTGAGTTATTTTATTTCATTGATTTCTATGTCTTATTATTTTGCCAATACCACATGGTCTTAATTACTATAGCTACCTAAAGTTCTTGTGCTCGCTTCAGCAGCACATATACAATAGCTACCTAAAGTTCTTGAAATTATTTTTCTTTTTTATAATTGCTTTATCTACTTCCTTAATCTTTTAAATACAATTTTAAACAATGTTTTCCATGCCTACAGAATCCTCCCTAGGATTTTGATAGGTGTTGGGTTAAGGTTACATATCAATTTCAGTAGAACTGGCAATATATTAGTTAGCTCAGGCTACCATAACAAAATATTATTGACTTGAGTAGCTTAAACAACAGAAATTTATTTTATCACAATTCTGGAGACTAGAAATCCCAGATGCTGGGGTGTCACCATGGTCAGGTTCCCCTAAGACTCTCTTCCTGGCTCACAGTTGGTTACTTTATTGCTGTGTCCTCACATGAAAAGTTAGGGAGGCAGCTGTCTGGTGTCTCTTCTTGTAAGGGCAATAACTCCATCATGAGCATCCAAACTTAATGACTTCATCTAAACCTAAATACTTCCCAAGGCCCTTCTTCCTAATACCATCACATTAGGTGCTAGGGCTTCAATATATTAATTTTACGGGAGAAAAACTTATACTAGTAATAACATGAAACTCACCCCTGTGTCCTATCTCAAACTCCACAATACCTAGCCTCTGTGTCATCTTCTTTCCACCTTATGTAGTCTTATTACATTCATTTCATATATAATGAACAAGGTTTTTAGTTGTACTTGGTGGAAGGAATAGGGAAAATACCTTTATACACTTACTCCCTCATTTCACAAGCAGAAGCTTTAGTACTACTTTAGATGTTTATAGTATCACTGTAATAATTTTACTATTTTATAACACAGAACAAATTAAATCATTTAAAGCAACCCATATGAACGCAAATGTCCTTTTTTCTGTATTCTTATCCCAATAAGTGCCCTAATAACCAAAAAAAAAAAAAAAACTTTTTCACAGTATGAATAATTTTTTATTCCTATGGGTTTTAATTTTTTTAAAAGATTTTATTTATTTATTTAACAGACAGAGATCACAAGCAGGCAGAGAGGCAGGCAGAGAGAAAGGAGGAAGCAGGCTCCTGCTGAGCAGAGAGCCCGATGTGGGGCTCCATCCCAGGACCCTGAGATCACGACCCGAGCCGAAGGCAGCGGCTAAAGCCACTGAGTCACCCAGGTGCCCGGGTTTTAATTTTATAACATTCCCCCCCAAGTATTTTCCTTGAGGAATGTAATAATATTCTGAAGTATGAAACAAAGAATTTATGAACCAAGAAGGTAGCATATTTATCAAGCGTATCTGACATATCACATATCATTCTGTGATTGAAGACCATTTCAAGAGAAATAATAAGCTAGATTTCATCCCTTGCAGAGCTTAAAATAAATAATATATACACACATACTGAAGAAACAAGTCTTAATAAGCTAAACACACCCATCCATCCAACTACACATACAGATTTACATATATCTAAGACATTTATTTTCTGTCTACTACTGTATGACAGATATTTAAGTAGTGTCTGCCTATAAAGTCATGAAGAAGAATGGCATATGCTTTTCTATGAAAAATTTATAAATTTTGATACATCTTGAAACATGTACAATTTAATATTATATAATATGGCATATAATCACAATATGGCAGTATAAAAATTTTTGAGTGATATCTTATTAGGATTTGAAAGTCAGGAAATATTTTTTATAGCTAACATTTATTTAGTACTCGCTTTTCAAAATATTTTGCCTATATTAAGTAATTTGATATTCACAATAGCCCTATGATATAGGTGCTATTATCATCTCCATTTCTACATGGAAAACTAAGACCCATAAATATTTTTTAAACAGTAACTATACCCAAACTGTCAAGAGACTGGACAATATGCTCTATTCTGTTTCTTCTAGAAGTTGAGCCTTGAAACATACATAAGAAAAAGGGTAAGGGACATTTTTCAGATGGAGAAATATAAATCTAAAGGTCAGAAGCAAGATATAGTCATTTTTCCATGAACTTTCAGTATGACTGGCTCTTTATGGACAAATGAATGAAAGGTGATATAAACTATAACATTGACTTTGAAATGTATCCTGAGAACAATGGAAAATCATTGAGAGGTTTTCAACATGAGAGAAATACAATATAATTTACAAATGTTTACATGAACTTGGAAAATCATGGTTAAGGTGAGTGAAGAAAGCAGACTGAACAAATATTTATGGCTGTTTATTTAGCAGTGATTGATTAGAAATTATGATTGATGAAAGGAAAATAAGAAAGAATTTTCCCAGAATTCTAGATTGCAAAATTGGCTGACATCATTCATTCTAATATAATAAATGGCAAATACTAGGTGGGAAGGGCCATATATGTCTGGTGAGAAATAATTCAAGATGGTATGTTTGGACTTTTAATTGCAGAGAAGAAGTTAAAAGCAGATAGTTAAGTAAACTGTTAGAAATGAGTTATAAGAATTGAATTCCTAGAAGAAAAAATTTAGAGATTTAAACCAGGTCTTTTTTTTTCTTTTTTTCTTTTTTTTTTTTTAGTTTTCCTATTTTCTTTTATTTAAAAATACTTTTTTTTTTTTTTTTTTTTTTTTTTTTTTTTATGTAATCTCTGTGCCCGATGTGAGGCTCAAACTCATGACCCTGAGGTCAAAAGTTATATGTTCTTCCAACTGAGCCAGCCAGGCACCCCATTCTTCCATTTATTTCTTGAAAGCAAACAAAAAACAAAACCTCTCACCCCTTCAAATTGATCTACAGGAGCAAATATTCAGTTTCTCGGAGGTTTCCTCTATAGACACATTATCTCAGAACACAGCAGGCAATACCTTATTAGTTATTGCACTAGTGTTTATCATAGTGTTCTACTTTCCTTTTTCTGAATATTAATAGAAAGCTCACTGACTTCTAACTATCTCAACCCAATAAGCAATTCTTATTTGCTAAGGGATTATTCACAATTAACTCTTTAGTATCAATTTCCACATTACAATTTTGTGAGTGAGAACAGATATTTACACTTTCTAAACTGAACTAGAAAATTAATGTGCTAGCAGCCTCCTGAGTAGTTCACAAAAGCAAGAGAAATGGTGAATGGCCCATGACTCATGAAGATAGGAATTAGAGTAATGCAGGCATCTCAGCACAAGAATTTGAGGGCCATATCTCTAGAATGCAGCTTCATTCTTTACATTTGCTCACGAGATTTTCACTACCAGGAACGCTCACCATACGTGTCTTTAAGTCATAATTCAGGTTCTTCCTACTCTAGAAAATCATCCCTGAACTTCTACATATTTTGAGCTAAAATTCATTGTTTGTGTTCTTAGTTCCCTATTTATATATCTCACATTAAACTTACACTGGTCTCTTCACTACATACCATATTTACATCTAATATTTTTGTATAGGTGCTAGAAATCATGTACAATTATTAATTTAATCATGTTTGTTTGTTTTATGAGTAATCCAAACTCTTCCATGCAATGAAAATAACAGAGCAAGGGCAATTAAAAATAAACTCTAAAAACCTTCGTGGAGTTTTCTACTCAATTTATACTTCTATGATATGTTTATTCAAGTGTCATGTATTCATTTATCACCAGCTTTTCATCCAGAAGCATGGGTTTCCTAGATTTTGTTTCCTGATTTGGAAAAACACCCTGTTACAATTGTTTCTCTTTTGTTTTAGTTCTGTAAACTTTAGTTTTAAAGTTTAGTTTTTTATTTTTTTTTAGTTTGTTTTTAGTTCTTTTGTTTTAGTTCTGTACTCCAAATTCAGAATAATCTCCTGTTATTGTTCTAATGGTTTTATATGATTGCCTTTCTAATTTGAGCAATTAAACCATTTAGAGTTTGTTTTTGTTGTAAAGTAGGGGTCCAAACTGAAATATTTTCAATGTAGTCTTCAATTTTAAGCTCTATCCACAAAATAACCCATGCTATTTATATTAATTTGTGATATACTCTGTCATATATCCAAAATTTCTTTTTTATTACAATGTCTTCTGTTATATATCTTACTATTTCGAGGAGATTTTACATCTACATTCTTTAGTTTTTTTGAGGTCTCTTTGCCTATCACTAGATTTTCCCTCACATATATTTTAAAATTAATTGTCTAAGTTTCCTTGAAAATCCTGGAGAAATCTCACTGAAAATTGTATAACATTTTTTTTTCAAATAATTTGAGTAAAACCATCATCATCACAGTGTCCTGTTGTCACACTCATGAAAATGGTATGTTTCACCATTTATTTATGTTTTGAGTAGTTAACAATGTTTCCATAGATTTCTTGTACACTTTTAGTAGGTTACTCCTTTGATACATACAGTTTCTACTGTAATTGTGAACAGTCTAATCAATGCCATGATTCTTCAAGTGTGTTTCCCAGTATAGAAGTTATTCACTTCTCTAATGTTTTAGTGCCAGAATAAATAAATACAATCAATTTTTCTAAAATAACTTTACATGTGACACTCTTCCTGAAGTCTGTTGTCAAATCTAATGTCTGCTTGTTAATGGTGTTCGATTTTCCATTTAAGGGACTATTTTATTTGCAAATATATTTTATTTCCATTCAAGGGACTATTTTCTATTTAAGCACCATCTTATCTTTAAAATTTTTCACTTCATGTATCAATCAATTAATTAATTTTAAAGACGTATTTATTTTAGAAAGAGAGCAAGAGAGAGCAGGGGGAAGAGCAGAGGGAGGGTTAGAGAGAGAATCTCAAGCAGACTTCCCGCTGAGTGCAGGGCCTGACAGTCAGGACCCTGAGATCATAACATGAAACAAAATCAAGAATTGAACACTTCACCTACTATGCCACCTAGGCACCCCTCATATATCACTTTAAAAAAATTTTTTTTTTCATTTATTTATTTTCAGCATAACAGTATCATTATTTTTTCACCACACCCAGTGCTCCATGCAATCTGTGCCCTCTATAATACCCACCATCTGGTAGCCCAACCTCCCACCCCCCCGCCACTTCAAACCCCTCAGATTGTTTTTCAGAGTCCATAGTCTCTCATGATTCACCTCCCCTTCCAATTTACCCCAACCCCCTTCTCTCTAACTCCCCATGTCCTCCATGCTTTTTGTTATGCTCCACAAATAAGTGAAACCATATGATACTTGACTCTCTCTGCTTGACTTATTTCACTCAGTATAATCTCTTCCAGTCCTGTCCATGTTGCTACAAAAGTTGGGTATTCGTTCTTTCTGATGGAGCATTATACTCCTTCGTCCACTGAAGGACATCTTGGTTCTTTCCACAGTTTGGCTACCATGGCCAAATGTGGGCTACCATGGCCATTGCTGCTATAAACATTGAGGTACAGATGGCCCATCTTTTCAATACATCTTTGGGGTAAATACCCAGGAGTGCAATGGCAGGGTCATAGGGAAGTTCTATTTTTAATTTCTTGAGGAATCTCCACACTGTTCTCCAAAGAGGCTGCACCAACTTGCATTCCCACCAACAGTGTAAGAGGGTTCCCCTTTCTCCACATCCTCTCCAACACATGTTGTTTCCTGTCTTGTTAATTTTGGCCATTCTAACTGGTGTAAGGTGATATCTCAATGTAGTTTTAATTTGAATCTCCCTGATGGATAGTGATGATGAACATTTTTTCATGTGTCTGATAGCATTTGTATGTCTTCATTGGAGAAGTGTCTGTTCATATCTTCTGCCCATTTTTGATATGATTGTCTGTTTTGTGTGTGTTGAGTTTGAGGAGTTCATTATATAATTCTGGATATCAACCTTTTGTCTGTAATGTCATTTGCAAATATCTTCTCCCATTCCGTGGGTTGCCTCTTTGTTTTCTTGACTTCATCAAAATCAAAAGCTTCTGCACAGCAAAGGAAACAGTCTTCTGCCCAAAAAATACAGTTAGCATTCTACATAAATATAGAATGAATCTATATTTTCACCATAAAATTTAAAATGTATCAAACTAATTCAGTAGATAGTCTTTACCAATTTTTCATACTTCTAGCTTTGTCAGATTTTATTTCAGTTATAATGAACTATTGAACTTTATGTAATGCCTTTTTTGTCTAGTGAGTTTAAAAGATAATGGTTCTCTTGAAGATTATTAAGATTGTGATTTATGAATTCAGATGTGATATTAAGCCTTTTTGCATTGTTGAGATAAATTTGATCATTATGTATTATTTGGGGAGACACCACTGAAATCAGTAAACCAATATTTTATATTAAATTTTCACATTTAAATTAATAACTGAATTAGGCTTATAATTTATGGGTTTTGTGCATTTTTAAATATTTTTGGATTGGTTTTATTAGCTTCAAATAATGATTGGTCAATGCTCCAATCTTTTAATATATTCTTTTCACACTATTGGGCTTGATGTAGCAATAAAAAGCAACAAGTTACTTGTGCACATGACATCTTGGATAGATGTTTAAAGCATAGGATTTTTTTAAAAAAGTAAATAATGATAAATTTTATGTAGTTTAAACTTATGTACACCACACATGACTTAGGTTTTTCAATTCAATAATACTTTATGGATATATACTAAGTACACCTGAAAATACATTTTAGTTGTTTGAGTACGCAGTGAATCAATGGGTGTGGAGAAGGGAAATTAAGGGGAAAAAATCTAAAACAAGACATTAGATATTAAAAATAAACATCAAATATTTAAAATGTGTTATACAAAAACAGAATATTATTGTGCCATGTACTGAACAGAATAATTTACTCTCACTCTATGCACTTGACATTAAAAGCAAAGCAACAATTGATAACTAGAAAAGTCACTTACAGAGAGGCTTTTTGATTTTTGTTTTCAGAAAACAAATTATTTGAAACTCATTTCACTGACAAAGGAAATCATATTTTAGGATGTTTTCCCTTATCAGACAGTTAATGCCTTCTGTCAACTGATCTAAGACTTTAATGTGGAGAAAAAGGACAATTTTCAATAGCCGAAGGTGCTGGACTCACTATAAAATGAAGTTACCAGGTGGATTTCATCTAGTCAAACCAGCACGACATGCAGAACTTCATAAAAACATCTGACTAAACTGCCAAAATTTATCTCAATTGCTGGTTTTCCCAAAACACACATAAATTAAGTTAATATATAAAATATTGATTGGGCATTACTCGGAAAACTGATAGTCTTGCCATTTGTTAATATCTACTTGTAAAACTTATTTCTTTTGGCAATGACATAACAAAATCAAAAATTTTTATTATTTTCATATTTTGATTTTGCTTTTTAGTTTTATAAATTTTTATAATTATCTTCATCTCTGGTATTCCTTCTCTAATGTCATGCTCTACACAAGGAAAATGATACCAAAAATAGTTAATTAATTAATTAATACTGACATAAAACTTTATTGACTATTTTACAATAGCTACTATAGAGACATTTTTTCTAAATTTTTCCTAGTCTGCCTTCCTAGCAAAGGATGATTTGGATGATACTAGTGTGAAATCCAACACCCCAGGTAATGATAATAAATATAAGCAATAATTTTTCTATACTTCCATATTGTCAAAGTTCTGTCATTAACTATAAGAGAACTCTAAGTTAATGAATCCTTTACTCTCTTTGGTGTAAACCCAGTGGCGTGCCAATACAGTTTACCCAAACTATGAAATGCTCCTATAAAGGATCCTGTCTCCTGAATCTTCTTCAAACCTTTGTAATCTTGTTTGTACTCTTTGACCTCACCTAAATAATTGTACAATGCATAAAAATGGTCAATAATGTAGGTCAATCTATGGGCTCAACACAAAAAAGTATGATCATTCCATCTGGAAATTTAAGGTTTGTATAAAATAGGAGAGAGGTGCATGTTCACCTATACAGTCACATAAATGTGGGCCTGAGGCAGCCCAAAGAGGGCCATGCTCAGATGAAACAAAGACAGTGAATCTGCTGGGAAGAGAGAAGTGAAAACAGAACAAACCTAAGGGAGGAGTAATAGGTCCCAGATAAAGAGACAACTTAGATATGTATCTGAATCCTACAGTCTTTCCAATTCCCAGGTCATGTCTTTAGCAAGTCCACTATACACCTACCAGGAATACTTAACTGCTGGACACACGTGGTTTGACATAAATGTCACTGTGAGAGGATTTTGTTGTTGAATTTTTTTTTTTTATTTTGAAGTAATTTTAGATTTACAAAAGTGACACAAGATAATACAGTAGGTTCATGTACCCTGCACCCAACTTTTCCTAAAGTTATCATCTTACACAGTCATGTTATATTTGATATATTTGCCAAAAATAAGAATTTAACATCAATCCAATTTTGCAGACTTTATCTGTATTTTGAGAGTTTAGTAACATAACGAACATGTAATGAGTATTATTTATGGCTTGGAGTTTTGTCTTACTTTCAGAATTCTCTGAGGAAGGACCATCATCTTCATAATCTCAAAAATAATGCCTCTAGGACAGCTTAAACAGAATCTAATCTAGCATTACATATACTACTGGCCTACAGTAAGTGATCATTAAATATATCTTGAATTAATTTTTCTTATTCTCCACCTCTGTTAGAAATGAATGATGATATCTTATAATGTAGATACAGAAAACACTTTGAAAATTGTGTTCATTTCCTTGACCAAGGAAGTATATGGCTTGAATCCACTCTGCAATGCACCAGTCTCTCTCCACAATAAAGCCGTTTTGACATACTGAGGAAAAAGCAGAAAGCTGCTTTATCTCACTCTCTAACACAGTCATCTTAAGCTACAGTGATATAAGTTCTTTTTAGACCAAACTATAGGTTTGTTTATCTGTACTCAAAGGTGCCAATCTACATTACGGATTAACATCCAAAACCTTCAATTCTTCACAACAGATTTGACAAAATATGCCTTAAAGCATGATTTTCGATTTCATTTCTGCTTCCTTAGCTGGAAAATCATAAAGTACTGTGTTTTTTTGGTTACACGTAGTGAAAATAGATTATTATGTTACCTTTCAAACCAGGACACACTGTTAAAGATAAGTGAGAAGTTACTAGGGAGAAAAAATGGAGAGATAGAGAGAAAGAGACAGTGAAAATGCTTGACTCTGAGAGGCAAAGTACTAAAAACATTTTCATGAGACAGACTGAATTTAAAGACAGACTGTACTCAAGCTTCTAGCCTGCATTTCCCTCTTTTAAATAAGTAGTAGGTTTAGAAAATTGAGCAATCTTGCAATCTTGATGTTGCTATTTAGTATTTCTACTACTGTTTTATTTTATATCTGATTCTTCACAGAAAATGTTGTAAAAATTGTAAAACTTTTCTTTAATAACTTTTTTGAAGTTATAAGGAGACTGAATAGAAGCAACACATGGTTTCACTGGAGGAACATTTACTCTGAGAACTCCACTGCTCTAAGGATACATAGACAGATACTGTTTCTAAGGATACATAGATATCAAGGAAATAGACTTCTAATCCAGGATTTCCCACCACACAGTGAATAAATCATATAAATCTCTAGAGCTTCAACTTTCTTTACAAAACGGGTGATGATGGTAACGATGATGATAATGTATGTGATAACTCCAATTTATGGGCATACAGGTCTCCAGAAATCAAATGAAAATTTGGCAAATCCATTTACTGAAAATTATAAAGTACTATCAGGAGCATTAAAAAATTATTTAAAGATAGATTATATCAAGGGCAGGATTTGAAAAATCAAAAATTAGCATTCAAAAATGTCAAATTATTTGTTAACCATATAGAAAGGAATTAATCAGACTTTTTACCGGTCAGAAAAAAATATATACCATTATGAAAACAGTTTGAAGTTCCTCAAAAAATTAAAAATAGAACTGCCACATTCCAGCAATCCAAATTCCACCTCTGATTATATATACAATTACATTAAGATTATGAAGAGATACCTGCACTTCCATGTTCATTGCCGTTTTCTCCTGTTTCTCTGTGTCCTGATGTCCTCTTCTTAGAAGGACATCAGTCATACTGGATTTGAGCCCATCTTAATGACCTCATTTTACCACTTTGATGATCCTATTTCCAAATATAGTCACTTTCTGAGATACTGTAGGTTAGGACTTCAACATGAGAATTAGTTTGGGGCATAATTCAGGCCACAACACACATGACCATCAGCTCTCAGGAAAATGCCAGTGAATACCACAAAGTAATAGTACTTCACAGCTACCTGAAGGGATATGCTTTATAAATGGAGTTATAATACTGTGTTTTGGCTAGGGCATGGAAAAATGGATCTACCAGTTCCACTCCTAGGTATGTATCCCAAAAAAAGAAACAAGTATTTTCACAGCAGCACTATCAGTTTTAACCCCAAACTGAAAAGCCCAAATGCTTCCTTACCCTAGGATTAATCCTCCTCCAAAAACAAAACAATGTTGTGTATTCATACAATGCTATATGCAGTGATAATAAACAGTGTAAAAACTCTATGCAGTAATATAAACAGGTATCTTAAAAATAATAGCCACAAAAAAAGCCAGACAACAAAGGAGTACATCTGTTATGACTCAATTTACAAAAAGCTCAAACTTTATGCTAGTAAAGACAAGTAAGTTATTACTCTAGGAGGTACACAGTGATTGGAAGGGGACAACAGCTGTTGCTGTGCTGTAAAGTTTCTTAATCCGAAAGCTGGAAAAATGGGTGTGATCATTAGTGAGACTACACTGAGACATATACTTAACCCATATAGTTTTCTGGACTGAATTATGCTTCAAAGATATTTTTACATTAAATTGTTTATTTATATTTTAAATCTGTATTTAAATATTTTTATATTTTATATATTTCTAAAATTATACATATTTTAAATAATATTTTACATTAAATATTTTAAAATTCTTTAGTTTTTAAATCAAGAATTGTTTTTAATAAATATCATTTTTTTAAGATTCCCAAAACCTTAATTGTTATGATCCATTAATAGTTAACTTTAAGATTAGCAATTCAGATCTCATTAATATAAATTCCATTTTAAACCATTTATATTAATTTATAATGTAGAATTTGATTTATATTAATGATGCCCAAATTGTTAATCTTAAATTTGTTTGCTATTGCTTGATTTTGTATTTGTGTAACTGTATTAATCTTTTCACATTACTATATTTAATATACAGTTTTCTTCTTTGTAATGTTTTTAACACATTTAAGGCCAAGAACTATATATAGCATATGTTGAACTTAGTGGCAGAAGATAAAAGCTGGTAGTTATTAATGTAAATAAACTTCTAATTTAGATGCAAAGAAAAAAGAATCTCTTACTTTCTTCCTTATGGAGCCTGAACAACCCTGGCTACATTCAGCAGTCAAGGAGAAAAATAAAATGTGTGCTCCTGTTATTAGGGCTTGAGATTCCAATATTATTCTTCTCCCATAAAAGGAACAAATTTCTTCTGAGAATACATGATTTCATCGCTTGGGGCAAAACAAAACAAAACATTAATGACTCTGAAATGGTTTAATGTTGTAAGAATCTAAGGATGCTTTCTATTAATAATCCTATTTCTGTCTCTGAGTCTTACCATCCCTGGATCATGTAAATGTGTTCTAACAATTCAGAATCCTTTCTTTAGCATCACACTGAAATACGAAATATCTCTAGTTTATTGTGGCATATGGCCTCAAAGTACTAGTGTATTGTGAGGATTACTGACCAATATTCACACTCAAATACTGGCTGTGTACTCAGAAAATCTGTGTTGCTTGTAATACTCATCTAAGTTGTAAAGGAGAAAAGTAATTATCTTTGGGGTGACACTGTGAATGCAAGTTATACCTAAACTGAAAGGAAAAGAAGAATTAAAGTACTAAACATATTATTTAAAGGTATGTTATTTACTGGAAAAACCTTTACAAAAAAAAAAAGAAAGGAGAGAAAGAAAGAAAGAAAGAAAGAAAGAAAAAAAGAAAAAGAGCTAACTATCAGGATTGAATTGAGAAAGAAGAATTTTACTTTTTATGTTATGCAGTACTGTGAAATTTGCATTTTGTTTAACTGTGGCTTCTTGTGGTATATATATTTTTTTAATTTCATAAGATGTCCTTTTTATTTTATAAATACTTTATATTATGTTGTATTTATATTACAATTTTATCACCTTTCATATTATGTTATACTTTATTAAATGTTCTAAGCAGGTGAAGTTAAAAAAAAAAAAGAAAATCTGTATTGGAAAATTTAACATGATGAAAGCTTTAGTTCATCTAGGTCCACACTAATTCTAGGAACTCCCCTTTCTTGCTCTCTCAGGAAGTGAATTAATGTTAACCATGCCTAACTTCCATTATGAAACAGTCATGTATAAGAAATTTTCTCCCACCAGGGGCACCTGGGTGGCTCAGTGGATTAAAGCCTCTGCCTTCTGCTCAGGTCATGATCTCACGGTTCTGGGATGGAGCCCCACATCAGGCTCTCTGCTCAGCAAAGCTCTCTGCTTCCCTTCCTCTCTCTCTGCCTGCCTCTCTGCCTACTTGTGATCTCTTTCTGTCAAATGAATAAATAAAATCTTAAAAAAAAATTTTTCTCCCCCCAAATTATACTATTTTAGCATAATTTATCTTTTGTTTTGAAGGAGAATTCTAAGGACCAAAGACAAATACTACCCTCAAAGTGTTGCCTCTATTATCTTGTGCCAGGCCTTGCTGATAAGCATGTAAATGTTATTTTTTGGTAAGTTAGTTTATAATGAAATGATTTAATATCAGTTGCAAATTTTTGTCCATAAATTCAAAATTTTGGAAGATGACCCCAGAAAATACATGTTAGTTCTCCTCCCGGGCATCCACTAATTATAATAGCCTTGTAAGAGAAATCATCATTTCTTCCTATTTACCCTTAAAAGAATCAGATCAATCAAAGCTCTCTCCCTGACTCTTTCCTCTTCAACCCTTCTCATTTGCTTAGCAAAGAAGATTCTCCAAGCACTTGTGCCAAATTTCTTTGAGGACAATGAGAAAATTATAAGTACAGTAGAAAGAAAGGAAAAAGGGTTTCTAAAAAAAAGAATTCATGTGAAAATTCTAAGTACTGACCCAGAGAGGAATGACATACATATTTACTTATTATTTCATAAGAAGATGATGAGCTATTCCCTTAAGGCATAAAAGGTAGTGCATACTTTGTATTCTTTTAGATACATCAAAATTCTTTCAAATTTAATCACTTCCACATTGCCTTATAGGAGTCTCCTCTCCTTTTGTCTTTGAATCTGAGCATACACTTTCAAAATACCAGATATTCAACCTCAAGTTCTAATGATAGCTGTTCATAATTACCATCGGTACATCTTTTAGGAACTAACCAAACCTAAGGTAGAAATAATCATTCTGTTTTTTTTTTTTTTTTTAATAAGCTTTAACTTATTTGAAAGAAAGAAAGAGGGAACAGGAGTGGGGGGGAGGGGCAGAGGGAGAAGAAGACTCCCTGCTGAGCAGGGAGCCCCACAGGACCCGATCGATCCCAGGACTGGAATCATGACCTGAGCCAACTGAGCCACCCAGGTGCCACTTCTTGCTATTCTTTAACATACAAATGATTTACGTCTTTCACATGCAATATCTGCTAATTTAGTAGTGAATATGTTCATGTTTAACAAAATTGCTGGGCTCTGGGGCACCTGGGTGGTTCAGTTGGTTAAGATCTGCCTTCAGCTTATGTCATGATCCCAGATTCCCAGTATGGAATCCTGCATCAGGGTCCCGGCTGAGTGGGGAGTCTACTTCTCACTTTGATGTTCTCCTCTATCATGCTTTCTCTCTCTCTCTCACACACTCTCTCTCTCAAATAAATAAAATCTTTAAAAAAAAAATTTGCTGGGCTCTATTGTAGTGGGAGACTATGAGAGAAGTCAGGTGTAGCATGAACTTCAAGGAAAGGCTGAGGCTCAAAGATGTCTGTCTACTGCTTTCACCTCTTGATAAGAAAGACTTTATTATATAGGAAAAGAAGGAGAAAAGAGTGAAATTCAGAATGTGGTGAGGAAGTATATTTGTTTATAACTCAGCAAATACAAACCAAAGAATTCAAAATTTATTTTCTCAATATATCAAAATGGCCCGTTTCAAGATAGCGATGCCAACATGGTCTTGTCAAGGTCATGTGGCCAGCAGAGATGGTACAGTGAAATTCTTCAGTGCAACACTCTGATACTATGAGTTGTAGAAAATAGTTCCTTAAAACGCTCCCTTTTCCTTTATACCCTCCTGCTTTTTCTCTGTATTTTGTGAGCTGCAATGTATCTCTTTCTATTAGCTATGTCTAATCATATGTCTATATCTGTCTATATATATATACTAGTTGACCATACTGTTAGTTTATGTCTATATCTATGTCTATCTTTAGCTGTATCTATCCCCAAAGAAAGAATGTATTGGGTAAGAGCATGTTCTCAGAATCTAGCCTGTCTGCTTCACTCACATCTCTCCATTGATAGCATTGTGATCTTGAGATATTTATATAAACTTTGTGTATCTTGTTTTTTTCACCTGCAAATTGGGGAAAAATTAGCAGCTACATTATAAATTAATTGTGAGATATAAATGGGTGAGTTCACCTAAAGACTCTGGAGTTATGGCTGACATACGAATGTTAAGGATGGTTCTTAAATTCCAAATTCTTAAATTCCATTTTACAAATGCGGGTTTCACCCTACAGTGAAAGGAAGCAGAGAAAAAGAGGACACAGGGAAGAAATGTTAACAGTGATACTGTAGGCACTGGAGCTGATTAGTATCCTGGTACTTAAAATTTACATCTTCCTATCCTTGAAGGCATATATCTAAAATGTGGAGAGATGTGGGGACAGTAGAAATTTCTCTATATAAGCTTTCAAGTTTTTTTCTCTAAGACCTGTGTTGAAAAGTTAAAATAATTTACATAGATTTACTGGTATGAATAATTAGTAGATGAATGGGAAGAGCACGAACTACAGTAGGTGGATGACCCAAATGGGAAACTTGCCACAGAATAGAAAGTCCTATAAGTTTGGTTTCAATTTTAAATTTTCAGTTTCCTGACTTGAAAAACTATGGGTTCAAGCTATTTGATCAAAGTTCATCCAAGCATAGTCTGAATCATATACCTTAGCAAGAATCCTCCACAAAGGAGATTAAATTTTTCCATCTAAAATTCACCTAAATTTTTCACACTTCACATAAAGTTCATCTTCTGCCTTGAATTCTCTTCTGTTTTCTCAGAAATTCAGAAATTCCCTGAAGAAAAATACTTGACTTCATATTTTTATGCTGGGTTGGCTTTCAATCAGGTATAGCTTTATATTTCAGTTTCCAATCAATGAACAAACTCAGAAACATTCTACAAAGTAAAATGCTGTTGAGTTTTATTTTATTTTCAGAGGCAAATAGGTTTAGGGAGTTTTGTACTCTGTTGTCATTTGGATGTAAAACTTTTAAAAATGTTCCATGCTTCTCATGACACTTAACTGAGTTTAAGTCTATGATTCTGAAAATCCTACGTCCTTTTAGTTGTCTGATGAGCATTTTAATTGACAGCTAGCTAAGAACTTTTTCAGGGAATCAAACAGTATCAAGGAACTAAAATTTATTAGCTATTCATAGTTAATACTGGCAAATGTTTAATCAGGTATTGAATTTCTGCTTACATTTAAGAAGTGACTATATTACTCCATTCCCTAATTCCAGTTGTTGTAATAATTGATGAGCAATTTCTTCTAGTCAATGATTTGTTTCTAGAAAATTGAGAGTTTATTTAAATAAGCTGTTTTTCCTCTTCAGGAGTTTTGGGGGTCACTTTCGAAATTTTTTTTTATTACAGTTTAGTAGAAAAAACGCAACACATCAACTTTAAACCACTATATCAAGTCTTGTTATTTACTCTAATTAGGCTTATGTAATACATATGAAGTAATTCGAAATTTATGCTAAGCTTCAGGATATGTTCTGCTTTGCTTTGTAATGTAAAATCTAGTAACAAACACACACACATTTTTAAAGTTAATTAACTTCATAAATAGTGAAAAAAAGTATTGTTATTTTAAGAATCACTTGTATACCAGGGAGAAAAATACCATTAGAAGAAATTATTTCCAGGATTCCACACTGGAGAGGGACTAACGGGCAGCTTCACCTCAGAAACAGTTGATTGTATTATTTAGCCGTGTGTTAAATGGCATTTTGTTTAAGAAAGCTAGGCCATGTTTTTTGTGGATAAGTCAAAGAAAGAAATGGCTAAATTAAAATTTCTCTAGGAATCCAAGAACTTTGGAATTGGAACCACTAGCAAAGGGACACTGTTATGGGAGAACGCTGACTAATGAAAGAAGTGGCAGAGAGGAGGTTGCAAGAAGAAAGACGGGCAAAACTAAATTCACTATGTAATGATAAGCAAATAATTCTAAATGTCTAAAACTGACTTGTGAAGTCCTTCCTATCTTTTTCTTATGTGGTTTGTTCTACTCTTCCTCTATTTTTCCCAAAGTTTCAATGAATGCTTGTGATATACAACAGTCTTGGTTAGTTGTATATATGTGTGTGTGTGTGTGTGTGTGTGTGTGTGTGTGTGTGTTAATAGGGGGAAAAAAGGTAGAATTAATCAATGATAAAGCAGAGATAAATAAGAAAAGGATTCATAGAAAAACTGCTGACAAGCAGTAATTTAGAATTCAGTAAATTCAGGACATTTTGGTAAGGGATAACTGTGCCAATAGGGTCCCTCAGATATTCCTTCTTTTTTCTTTATTTTTAATTTTATAAAAATCTAGAATATACTAAAATAAGTGTACTATCATTTTCTTTAAAAGTTGTATTGGTAATAAGGCAAAAGAAACCACTCTTTAGATCATGAGTAAAAGCACATGTCTAATCTATTTGACATAAGCAAAAAGGAAAGTTCAAAAAGACCATGTCTACCTGAAGAACAGGGCTAGTTCTTCCTATATTGGAAATGTAGGAAAAATTAAAATTAAGAATTGTTAAAAAAATAGATCTGTTTGCAATATGAATTACAAAGTTTCTCAATGAAAAATGAATAAGTAAAAGATGAATAGAAATGAGAGCAAAAACAGCCTATAAAAAGCAGAGTTTATTGTTTACTGGAGAAGAGTAGGATATAGTGCAAAAAAAATGGAAATGAGAAGCAAGAATTGTTGTTACCCTCTCAGTAGTATACTTGCATGAACAAAGGGACATAAGAAAAAATCAGTTACTTAAGATCATAAATTAAAAATAAAATCTGATGAACTTCCCGATAGAGTTGCTATAAAAATCATGTATGTATTATTTCTTTCAAGTAGATCAAGAAGATTCAAGCAAAGAAGAGAAAATCACAGAATCTCTTATAAGAAATTTTTTAAAAAAGATAATGGGATAAAAGGAACATGATAAAAGTATTTAAAAACTTCCTATGATTGAACAATTTTAAGAAATGTTTTCAATCATTTATGAAGCCTATATAGCAGTGTTCTTTAATATATAAAGAAAAAGCATGAACACAGAAGACACTGTAAAAAATTTTCTACCCTCATATAACACTGAGAAGACACATAATAAGTTAAAATAAAATTAAAAACTGATGATTTAGAATAGTTGGAAAATTAGTTCATAACAAATCTACATGTAATTACTATGTAATAGTGAAATAAGACAGATACATATGAATTGAGGAAAATGTTTAAACACTGTTAAAAACAAACATATAAACTAAAAATTGGAACTTTAAGTTGTTTGAAAGAGAATTTAGGCTGACAAAGTAATGTTTTATTTGAGGAGTTACAGACAGTTCATAGAGCAACATATTTCAGACACTGTGCAAAGTGATTCACATGAACAACAACCCTCTGAAACAATCCTCTAATTATGCCCATTCCGAGTAAGGCAATGGAATTCAAAGAATAAAGCAATCTGACTAAAATCACACAGCTAGTTGCCATCAGATGATGGCAATGATACTGAGTTCCGGATGTTCAAAACAAAAAACACCATCCTCACCTCTAGACCAGCTCCTTCTCTTTTGTTTACTCTCATTTATCAGTTTCTTCACCCATAAAATGGATGCAGACCTTCCAAAGTCCTAGTACAGATCAAATGTGTTAATGTCTGTGAAGCAGTTGGCATATCCCCAGGCATGATGAAAATGTTCTGCATAGATTAGCAGTTCTCTATTTCCTAGCATACCACCTTTCTGGCACATAATGTCTACTGTTCATGCATACATTTTTGTTCAACAAATGAACTGTGGGCAATTTAACCCACATAGCTAAAAACACTTAAAGGTAAGTTGGCTGCAATGTTTTCCTGCTGTTTATGCAAGTTATTCTTTCTTCACAATACTTGTCAGTAATAATCTGCTCACTTTTAATTTATTTGTGCAGATCCAGAGAAGGGATAGAGTAATTCTACAAATCTTATGAAGTAAATATATTAAAAATTCCATCAAGAGATATAAGCACTAGAGGGCCTGGCTTTTTGAGGTCCTATGTAGAGCCAGGTGCAAAATTTCAGAGCACACAACAAATCAAAAGAAGGCAAGGGAATAAGGAGAATTCAAGAGCAGCCAAGAATAAGAGAAGCAACAGCAACAGCAACTACTCATACTACTAAATCACCAGCTCAGTCCTCAGTTCAGGCCCTCTTAGGCAATGTTCTTAGGGATTGGGAATCTTGTTCTGTTTCAGTGGTCAGCTATAACAAAATGCTAGACTGAGAAATGTATTCCCCATAGTTCTAGAGGCTGGAAGTATCCTCACAGGTCTTTCCTCTGTGCATACATCCCTGGTATCTCTTCCTATTCTTAGAAGTTCATCACTCCTACTGGATTAGAGTCTAAGCCTTACAACCTCATTTAACCTTAATTATTTCTTTAAAGGCCCTGTCACTACATATAATTATGTTGGGGATTAAAGATTCTACCCATGGTTTTGGGGAGACACAATTTAATCCATAACAGTATTCAGATCAAGGTGTGGGAATTTTGATAATGGGGAAAATGTACTAGGGAGTCTTGCAGATGTGAGGCTGTGCTAAAAAAGAGGACTGATGATAATAGTGTGGATAGATAGATACATAGTCTCTCAAACAAGGGAAAAGACCACATAGAAAAGTGAAAAGAGAAGGTTACATAGTGAAACCTAGAGAATACCAGACTTTAACCAGGGAGGAGAAATGTCACAAGAAAGACACACACACAGACACACAGAGCAAAGAGTCTGAGAAGGAGTCATAAAGGTGATGGGGGCAGATCCAGGAAAATTAGAAATTTAGAAGCCAAGGGTTAGGAAACAGTTCAAACAGAGGGTCCTGGAGACTCTCAGATGTCACAGAGAGATAAGGATAAGAAGTGAAATTGCTGGGGCACCTGGGTGGCTCAGTCAGTTAGGAGGCAGCTGCCTTTGACTCAGGTTATGATCCCAGGGTCCTAGGATCTAGCCCAGCATGGGGCTCTCTGCACAGCAGGGAGCCTGCTTCTTTCATTTTCTCCCTCTGCAGTTCCCCCTGCTTGTGCTTTCTCTCTTTGTCAAATAAATAAGTAAAATCTTAAAAAAAAAGAAATTGCTGACGTACAATTAGAGCAGCTTAAAATGGATGAATTACACAGTTCTGTGAATGACTTGAGGAGTGAATCGGAAGGAATTTTCAATAAAGAAAAGCAGAATCTTCATTTAATTAGAAGAATTAGTAAAATACAAATAAGGGACAAAGTAAACACAAAGAGAACCTGAATTATTTAGATATGTGAATATTATGTGTTTAAGAAGCATTAAAAAGATGACTGAGGAATTTCAACACAGTTGTAAATATATTCATGTTAGGTAATTAAGAGTAAAATTGTTTAATTAATTCAAATCCTTGAATATAATTAAGAATGAAACAAACTATATTCATCTTCAGATTATATTGTTTAGATATATCAAGAATTTCCTCACATTTGCTCAAACTATCAACATTGCTGTAATTTTTTTTTAAATATTGAGTGAGCAGAGAATAAGTAATTGATAGTAAGACAACAGCATAATATCAAAATAGAAAACCTTCATTTTATAAGGCTTTAACTTTATGAAGTAATTTCTCCATAATTGAAGAAATCAAATTGCCTAGATTTTCATTCTTAAATTTGGTTCTTTTTATAGGTTTGCTGAGAAATATGTATTATATTGGCATCTTTCTATTCTGTAGACGTTTTGCCTAGAGGAAATGTTAAATAACATTCTGAATCTTCAATATAAATACATACATAAGTCTAGGATGTGGAAATTTTTACTCACTTCTTTCTGTATTTGTCCTATGACTACATATTTATGATGCAAAATCCATTCCTTCAAGGAGTACCCATTTTATTTCTATCATATTATTGCAACAGATCAGTGACTAAATGCTTCAACTGCAGAATTACTGAACATATCAGCAGGATTATCCTCTCAGAGAATAAATCCAAACCTGGAGGTCTTGATAAAGGGAATGAAGTGTGCTTCCCGTGAATAGCTCCAATCAAATGTCAAAAAGGTAGTGGATAAATTGTGTTGCTATAGGATTAAACATATTGTTGCTTGCTAGATTCTGTTCAGTGGATTTTTGTTTTCTTGTTAAGCATGTTCATCAAAGTCAAATTTCATTATGTTGGTGACGGGTGAAGTAGGTTAAAACCATGGCACATTATAATAAAGATGTACACCCAACCCTGGGTCTGCTAAATTCATTGTTCATAAATATGGTTTATGAACAATTATTTTGGTTTCAAAATACCATGAAAGAAAATAGAGATCCTCCTGTATGAAGCAACTTGTTTTCCTATGATTGGAAATAAAGTCTCCTGTTAGTTATCCACTTTGTTCAAAAACGGGGCACTTCATAGCCAGGACTGTGACCACCATGTATGAAACATTGTTGGATTCAAAGAAAATACCCGATTTCCCAAGTGACGACTACAAATAAATCAGAAAGTGCTGTCAAAATTACCTACTGTAAGATTAAGAGTCACTTATGGTTTGTCTCCCTCCCAATCCCATCTTGTTTCATTAATTCTTCTCCTACCCACTTAAGCCTCCATGTTGCATCACCACTTCACAGACCTGTACCCCTGGGGATAAAAATATATGTTTATAAAAAATAAAAAATTAAAAAAAAAATTACCTACTGTATGTCAGCAAGTGAAGAGTTACTCAAAAATCAGTTTTATATCTGGTATTATTGCCTGTTGGAGACACTTGGTTGAAGGACAGGGAAACTACATTGGCCAAAAAAAAAAAAAAAAGAAGTAATTTGATGTTTGAAAAGCCTTAGGAATTATCAAAGAGTCAATTTGAAATCACTTATATGAAAACAAGAGGGACTTTCTTTTATGTCATTCTGCTTTATATTAGAGTAACTAGACTTTCAGAAACCTAGGACCCCATTTATTAAAAGTATTTATCTCTAGCTCCACTGTTCAGAATTACATGAAAACAGTTGTGGACAAAATGTGAATGGGAATATTAATTGAAGAAATATATTTCTATAAATAAATAGAATCAAAAGAAAGGAATTGTTCAATCTAATAAAAATAATTAATGTGTGTATATTTCACTAACTACTAATAATAGCAGAAGGAGGTAGAGGAAAGCACGCACAGTTGTGTATAGGAAATAATGGGCTTGTATGGGTATGAGGATGAAAATCAAATGGGGGAAATACATTTTTGTGTTTCCTGGGGAATTACTATCTTCCAACTGTGATCCCATCAATTGTTTCATTTACAGAAATGAAATGGATACTTAACAACCCTTTGCTTCCCGTATAGTCTTGTCACTGCGAAGGCAGTAGAAATTCTCAAATTCCTTGTATATGCAAGGCTTATAGCACATATAAAATATTGTTACTATTCAATTACATTTCTGGACACCAAGCACTGAGATGGTCTTTGGGGGCAAGAAATCAGCCTTCATCATTTTTTAAAACAAAGTACATAATCTAGTACTTAGCTATAAAGAAGACAACTTTAACTTATCCAACTTTCTTTAACACATCAAAATATGTTTAATAAATACAATACTCTTTATCTAAGGTACTTTAAAAATTGAATGCAAAGAGGTACCTGGGTGGCTCAGTTGGTTGAGTGTCTGACTCGTGGTTTTTGCTTAGGCCATGGTCTCAGGGTTGTGAGACTGAGCTCCCCCATCAGCATGGAGTTTGCCTGAGATTCTCTCTCCCTCTCTCTTTTTCCCTCCCCCTGCTTACATTCACTCTCCCATAAATAAATAAATCTTTAAAAACAAATTAAATGCAGGGGTTCCTGGGTGGCTCAGTCAGTTAAGCGTCTGCCTTAAGGCCAGGATCCCAGGATCTGAGATCAAGCCCCATACAGGACTCTCTGCTTAGTGGGAGCTGCTTCTCCCTCTCCCTGCCACTCCCCCTGCTTGTACTCTCTGTCAAATATATAAATAAAATCTTTAAAAAACTGCAGATATAACAGAACTAACAGCAAATATCTATTGCCCATTCTCTCACATCTACTATCACAGTATTAAATATTTATAAGTAGAGTATTATTTCAGGATTCTTGGAGCAGACACTGGATACTATGTTAATAGTACTTCTGTGGTTTTAGAGAAAAGCAACTTTAGTATCTTATTTCCTTGCAAAAGTATTTATTTAAATGTTCTTTTACCCCATTTTTAAGGTATAATTTAAAAGTAACAATTCACTCATTTTAGCATACAGTTCTGTGAATTTACAGTCATACATTAATATCTTCACAATTTCCCTCATGTACTTTTATAGTCCAATATTCCAACATTCTTAGCCTGTCAACAATAGATATGCTTTCTATTTTTACAGGTTGTGTTTCAATAACCATACATAAATGTATACACATTCTTTGGCGAAGTATCTGGTCAAATATTTTACCTATTTTTTTTCTTGTGTTGTTTTCTTATCATGGAGTTTTGAGAGTTCTTTTAAATAATTTGTCATTATTGTATAAGTTTTTGCATATGTTAGAAGGTATGAAATACAGCTCATTTTTTTACCCATATGAATTACCAATTATACCACCATCATTTGCAGAGAAGACCATACTTTATCCACGAATTGCTTTGTAACTTTGTCCAAAATAAATAATGCAAATATTTTCAACAAAGTATTAGCAAATAAAATCAGTCAATATGGGAGTTCAAATCTGTACCATGATGGATATGTGTCTGTCCTTTATTTTTCTTGTAATGTCTTTGGCTTGATTTAGTATCAGAGTAAAAATGTATACATGAAGTAAGTGCAAATGTGCTCCTTCATTTTCTATATCCTGAGGAGTTTTGATAAAATTTGTATTATTTCTTAGCTAAAATTTTGGTAGAAATATCAGTTAAGACAACCTTCAATATATATAGAATTATTCAGATCATTTCCTTTTGGTTAAACTTTAGAAATCAGTGTATTTCTAGACAATTATCCATTTCATCTAAGTTGTTGCTTTTATAAAGCAACATTTTATAAAGCAAAGTATAATGTTCATTATACTTTTAAAATATATTTAGTGTCAAAATCCTCTAGCTTCACCTTGCACTTAATGCAGGGGATGGTCTGTCTGATAGAGGGTTTTCCTGTGCCTATGATCTACTCTCATCTTTAGGCTTTTTGTGCATATGGTGTCTCTCTGTATCTTGCTTCCTACCCAGTGATAAACCATTGCTGGTTATTACTCAGGTCTTGTATGATGGTTAATTTATACATCAATGTAACTAGGTCACAGGATGCCCATTTTGTTAAACAGTACTCTGAGTGTCCATTAAGGTGTTTTTGGGAGATATTAACATTTGAATTAGCAAACTGAGGAAAGCAGCTAGCCCTTTCTAATGTGAGTGGGCTTCATCCAATTCTTGGAAGATCTGAATAGTACCAAAAGCTGAAAAAGAAACAATTTGCTCTCTGCCTACAGGTTTTTTTTTTTTTTGAAGGAAAGCATCAGTTATGTTTATTGTGAAATTTTTTTTTTTTAAGGTTCATTTTTTTTTTAATTTATTTTTTATTTTCAGCATAACAGTATTCATTATTTTTCACCACACCCAGTGCTCCATGCAATTCGTGCCCTTTATAATACCCACCACCTAGTACCCCAACCTCCCACCCCCCACCCCTTCAAAACCCTCAGATTGTTTTTCAGAGTCCATAGTCTCTCATGGTTCACCTCCCCTTCCAGTTTCCCCCAACTCCCTTCTCCTCTCTAACTCCCCATGTCCTCCATGCTATTTGTTATGCTCCACAAATAAGTGAAACCATATGATAATTGACTCTCTCTGCTTGACTTATTTCACTCAGCATAATAATCTCTTCAAGCCAACGTTGGTGGCATCACAATTCCGGACTTCAAGCTCTATTACAAAGCTGTCATCATCAAGACAGCATGGTACTGGCACAAAAACAGACACATAGATCAATGGAACAGAATAGAGAGCCCAGAAATAGACCCTCAAATCTATGGTCAACTCATCTTCGACAAAGCAGGAAAGAATGTCCAATGGAAAAAAGACAGCCTCTTCAATAAATGGTGCTGGGAAAATTGGACAGCCACATGCAGAAAAATGAAATTGGACCATTTCCTTACACCACACACAAAAATAGACTCAAAATGGATGAAGGACCTCAATGTGCGAAAGGAATCCATCAAAATCCTTGAGGAGAACACAGGCAGCAACCTCTTCGACCTCTGCCACAGCAACATCTTCCTAGGAACAACGCAAAAGGCAAGGGAAGCAAGGGAAAAAATGAACTATTGGGATTTCATCAAGATCAAAAGCTTTTGCACAGCAAAGGAAACAGTTAACAAAATCAAAAGACAACTGACAGAATGGGAGAAGATATTTGCAAATGACATATCAGATAAAGGACTAGTGTCCAGAATCTATAAAGAACTTAGCAAACTCAACACCCAAAGAACAAATAATCCAATCAAGAAATGGGCAGAGGACATGAACAGACATTTCTGCAAAGAAGACATCCAGATGGCCAACAGACACATGAAAAAGTGCTCCATATCACTCGGCATCAGGGAAATACAAATAAAAACCACAATGAGATATCACCTCACACCAGTCCGAATGGCTAAAATCAACAAGTCAGGAAATGACAGATGCTGGCGAGGATGTGGAGAAAGGGGAACCCTCCTACACTGTTGGTGGGAATGCAAGCTGGTGCAGCCACTCTGGAAAATAACATGGAGGTTCCTCAGAATGTTGAAAATAGAACTGCCCTATGACCCAGCAATTGCACTATTGGGTATTTACCCTAAAGATACAAATGTAGTGATCCAAAGGGGCACATGCACCCGAATGTTTATAGCAGCAATGTCCACAATAGCCAAACTATGGAAAGAACCTAGATGTCCATCCACAGATGAATGGATCAAGAAGATGTGGTATATATACACAATGGAATACTATGCAGCCATCAAAAGAAATGAAATCTTGCCATTTGCGACAACATGGATGGAACTAGAGCGTATCATGCTTAGCGAAATAAGTCAAGCAGAGAAAGACAACTATCATATGATCTCCCTGATATGAGGAAGTGGTGATGCAACATGGAGGCTTAAGTGGGTAGGAGAAGAATAAATGAAACAAGATGGGATTGGGAGGGAGACAAACCATAAGTGACTCTTAATCTCACAAAACAAACTGAGAGTTGCTGGGGGGAGGGGGTTTGGGAGAAGGGGGTGGGATTATGGACATTGGGGAGGGTATGTGCTTTGGTGAGTGCTGTGAAGTGTGTAAACCTGGTGATTCACAGACCTGTACCCCTGGGGATAAAAATATATGTTTATAAAAAAAAAAAAAAAAAGAAAGGACCAATACCCAACTTTTGTAGCAACATGGACGGGACTGCCTACAGGTTTTATATTAGGTCATCAGTGTCTTCCTGCCTTCAGAACCTAACTGTCACTTTACACATTGATTTTTTCAGGCCTTTTGGACTGCAGATCTTAGGACTTAATCTCCATAACTGTGTGGGCCAATTCTAATCAAGCATTCAATCAATCAATATCCTATTTGTTTTACTTCTCTGGAGAACATCAACTAATTCAGCTGGCTACATTGGTGATAGAGGGTAGCATATATTCACTGCTATTTTGGTCCATTCTCAGTCTTAGGTATGTCCTGTGTCTACACATCTCAGTGCTGAGACCTTGTTTCACTAATCCTGCCCACTGGTAAGAGACCTCCTAAATAATTTGGGCTCAGAACAGTTTCCCTGCCCTTACCTTATGAGTAAAGTTTTCATTTTATATTCAAAACAAAAACCCAGTTACAGTGAGTCTTCACCTACATCTGGGGCCAACAGTGTCTGCTGTCCTTTCCCAGCAGTTCAAGGCCTAATTCTTGCAGGCAAGCAGTACTGAGGCAGATATTCCTGTCACTATGGAAATAGCAGCAACTACCCTCACTCTGTCTGATATCAACAAAAAAGCTTTCTCCAGTCTCCTATCTGCCCCCAGTCTTCCTTGTGAACACCCAATACAGATCTCTGGGAAGAGAATGCCAGAAGTGTAAACTTTCCATGTATCTATGGTTTCCATGGATTTTATACTCTCATGCTAGCTCATACTTGGCCATTAACCGTTAAAAATTTTTGCTGAAACTCTTAACCCTTTTCTTCCAGGGTCTGTTGCCAGTCAGTCCATATTCACTTCTCATTACTCCTAAGACACAGCTGTCTCTCCTGGTGGTTCCAGTGTCTCAACTCACCAGTGGGTTCAAAGAAGACTTATAATTTAGAGGCTATCCATTTTTTTGTTAGGATGTGATTACTGCTCTTTCCAGCTTCCTGCATTCCAAGCAAAGCCAAAAGTATATTAGATGATGTTTGATATCAGACTATTATCAACCAGGTTGATGTAACTACAGCAATTCCAGTCTATGGAACATTAACACCATTTATAATACTCACTATCTCAATTCAGCTCCAATTACTCCTCTGCCCTAAAGTTGTTAAGCAAAGAATAGGGATATGGGTATCTTTATTTCCTCATAAGATAAATCATAAGAAATAAGATGATAATTGTTATTGGCACACATTTTTAGTCATAGGTATACTTTCTAGGAATGTGATTTCTTTCCTGACATAATTTTGATGACCAGAATTTAAGATCTTTAACACATCATATAATTAAACTTAATCAAATACCTGTCTATCCTAACTAGCTACAGTGTATGTTGCTTTCCATTCTTTCAAAAGGAATACTGTTAAAATATCCGAGCTAAGCATTTAGTGATAGGACTACAGTTTATTTTATTTTACTTACCTCCAAGGTGGGATAATCTGACCAGAAATGTCCTATACATCTTATACAGTGGCTCATTTTAGACACCAGTAAATGCTAGCTAAATAAGTACAATGTGTACCATATTTTGGATATTTGAGAGTTAGAAACATACTATTCTCATAGATTTAAAATGACATTCCTCATCCATTTGAAATTTTATCTGTTAAATTAAATCTGCCAAGTGATTGGAAATTATTCTTGACATTCCCCTCTCCCTCAAATCTAGCCCACTCTGTTTTAGCAAATTTAATCTCCAATGTATTTTTCAAATTCAACTCACTTCGGATTCCACTGCCACCACTCTAAGCTTGCATTCTTCCTCTTCAACAAAATCACAACAGACTTGGGGAGCCTGGGTGGCTCAGTGGGTTAAAGCCTCTGCCTTTGGCTCAGGTTATAATCCCAGGGTCCTGGGATTCGGGCTCTCTGCTCAGCAGGGAGCCTGCTTCCCTTTCTCTCTGCCTGCCTCTCTGCCTACTTGTGATCTCTGTCTTTCAAATAAATAAATAAACAAAAAAATCTTTAAAAAAAAAAAATCGCAACAGGCTTTTGCCTCACACACCTGTATCCACTCTTATTTTCTACAATGCATTATTTTTTCCAGGAGCCAGGAAAATCATTTAAAATGCAAATTTACTCAGTCCCTTAGTTTGTTAACCTTACATAAGAAGCTTCTGAAGTCTAACTATTTAATTTGGCTTTCATGATTTTGCCTCATTTGACCAGTCACTACTCTCCGCCCCTGAACCAGTACACTCTACTCCTTGCTACATTATTTTGCCAGATTCTCCTCCTTTAATTTCCTCAAGCTTGTTACATTCTTTGCCTCATGAAAATCTCCCAAGATACTATTACCTTTGCTTGGAATTACTATACTGACTCTACTATATAGAGAGTGTATATACTATATAGAGAGTGTATATACTATACTGAGTATACGATATATATAGTATATACTATACTGAAGCCTGTATAGAGAGAGTGTATATACACTCTCTATATATGGAATTACTATACTGAGTATATGATATATATAGTATATACTATACTGAAGCCTGCTGACTTCAGGCCTGGCTATTTATAATATCAAGTATTCACTTACATGTCCCTTTCTTCAGCAAGCCTTCTCCTACCACTTTTCACTCAGCTTCAAACTGAGATAAGCACTTGAATTTGTGTGGATTATACTGAATTCTTTACTCACTGAATTTATCACAACAGAAATCATCAATTATTCATATAATTATCTTTAATAACTTTTTTCCTCAACCTAGAAACTCTATTTAAGCAGTGATTCTTTTCATAATCAAAAAGTAAAAAGCAATTCAGAAAAAGTATTTTAGAATAAAATAAAAAATGACCTCTATGAAGAAAAAAATTGGAGAAACATCTAAAGAAAAAATGTTCACACCATATGGAGCTTTTTCAGCACCTCAGACAAAGGAAATGCTAATGAGTGGTCCAGAATTGTAACACTAATCCCATGAAGATTAAAACTTGATTAGAATTTAATTTTGTGAAAATCCAAAGGACAACTGAACTAACTTTAGCAATGCATTTAGAATTAAAAGAAAAAAAAAAAATTTGGAAGCTATTGGTCCACTCATTAAAACATGCAATGTAATTTTCTTTTTAAAGATTTTATTTATTTGACAGAGAGAAAGAGCAAGCACAAGCAGGGGATGTAGCAGGCAGAGGGAGAGGAAGAAGGAGGCTCCTTGCTGAGCAGGGAGCCTGACACAGGGCTCGATCCCAGAATCCCTGGATTATAACCTGAGCTGAAGGCAGCCGCTTAACTGACTGAGCCACCCAGGCACCCCACAATATAACTTTTTTAAAAAGATTATCTATTTGAGAGAGAGACAGAGCACAAGCAGGGGGAGCAGCAGAGGAAGAGGGAGAAGCAGACTTCCCGCTGAGCAGGGAGCCCCAAGCAACCCTGGGATGAGGACCCAACCCAAGGGTAGATCTTAACCAAATGAGCCACCTAGGTGCCCAAGCAATGTAATATTTTAAAATACTATTGAGGAAGTTAAATCATTCAACTGCTACTTTGATTTGAAAACGGCACTTTACTACATTAATTGATTGACTTTAAATCAAGTTGATCAAATGTCTTAAAATTCACTCATTTCATATGACCATTTTTTATTCATAATTTTGTGAAGAATATAAGCTTATCAAATTTACTACTGATACAAATGTTGAGGCAAACATCAAAATCTGATATACCTTTAGAGGCTAAAGGTACTATGATTTTAGCTCAACATAGCAAACTAAACTTCTTAGGAATAAAATTTAAGAACCAAATAAAATGAGTTACAGAGAATGCAGAAAATTTATATTAAACTATGCAGCTGATATTAATGAAATATTTTTTAGCTCAACAAAAATACTAATCTCACTAATTCACACATGATTTTGTTTTAAAGATTTTCTTTATTTATTTGACTGATAGAGATCACAAGTAGGCAGAGAGAGAGAGAGGGAAGCAGGCTCCCCGCTGAGCAGAGAGCCTGATGTGGGGCTGGATCCCAGGACCCTGGGATCATGACCCAAGCCAAAGGCAGAGGCTTTAACCCACTGAGCCACTCAGGCACCCCTCTTTTTTTTTTTTTTAAGATTTTATTTATTTATTTGTCAGAGAGAGAGAGAGAGTGTGCACGTGCACAAGCCGGCACAGGCTGAGAGAGAAGAAGGCTCCCTGCCAAGCAAGGAGACTGATGCAGTACTCGATCCCAGGATCCTGGGATCATGACCCGAGCTAAAGGCAGTGGCCTAACCACCTGAGCCACACAGGCATCCCAGTAATACTCTTTCTATAGCCCTCTCTCTTGATTAATGTTTAATCAATCTTTAGACCAAACTGAGGTCACTTTGTATTATGTCAACTTGACTCAACTAACCTGTATTTTCCCAGAATTCTTTTTTTTTTTTTTTTTTGATATGTTTCCAAATAGTACTGGCTAAAAGAGCAATTCTAGCATGAGATTCAGAAGAAGAAAATCAAGCAGTGGCCATTAGTACTTCACAAACCATGTATTTTAGTTTGCTGGAAGTCAGTCAGTGCCCAGACTTAAAACTTCCACCTTCCCCTAGATTCTCCTTAAGTTTTTCCAACTTTCTGGACCAGATCTGATGAAGGGCTTTTCTGCAGAATACCCGTACCATCAAGTCCCAGCTGATACAGGTATCAGTACACCCTCATAGGCTCAAGCTTTTGTGTTCCAGAATTGTCTTGCTCTTCCATACTTCAAATCTTCCCTTCCTTCCCAATCATTTACCCGGTGGACCTTAAGTTCCAGCATCAGAATCAGAAATCAGACATGGCATTACAGAGACTGCTTAACCAGCTCTCCAAATTATTTAAGGCAGATCCTCTTCTCCCTGTACCCTCCCCTAATCCATATCTATGTATGTGTCTCTCTGTCTTTCTTTTCCTTTAGGTAGATAGAATATCTATAAAGATTGAGATATATGGATACAGATATATGCATGCATATACACAAATGGTAATTAAGAGAATTAGGAGAATTTAATAGAAAATAGAGTTTTCTACTAGAACTACTTTCTCACCTCCAGAATTCAAGTGTCTATTTTATTTTTGCCAAAGTAATTTTATTTTTCCAACATAGCACACTTCACACTCTCATGTGCATACATATTTATTTGTTTGTATGTTCCACTGAGTCAATCTCCATTAAACCATGATTTTCTTATTTGCCATCATATCCTAAATGCTTTATAAAGTGTCTGGAAAAGATAAGTGTTATTTTATTTTTTTGTTGTTTGTTTTAATTAACTAATTAGACTGTAAAAAAAATTTCAAAGGCATTCATTCCACTCAAGGTGTTTGATGTTTATTGGACATGCATATGGAAACTACTAAAGGCTTTTGATCAAAAGTGCATGATGCCTGCAGATATCTCTCAGTGAATGAAGAGCTAGGAGACCACTTTAATTTACTGCAATGTTCAAATAAGACACAATGGGATAATAGGACAGATGTAAAGAGCAAATGCAAATAAAAGTATGAAAATAAACAAATTCTGGTGAAGAACAAGAGAAGTAGGAGTTGACACCAAAGTTTTCAGTTTTGATATTTGGGAGTCCATATAAAGAAGTCCATAAAGAGAACAAATTTGAGAAACAGTTAAATCATGAAATCAGTTTTAAACATGCTGAATTTGTGTGCTGGTTTGACAATCCTAAGGAAATATTTGTCAGATAGCTGGACATTGTTGAAATGCAACTCTTTTTTTTTTTTTTTTTTTAAGATTTGTTTATTTAAGGAGGGGTGGGGAAGAGACTGATGGAGGAGGGGGAGAGAATCCTCAGACTCCCCACTGAGCACAGAGCCTAACACCGGGCTAGATCCCAGGACCCTGAGATCATGACCCAAACTGAAGTCACAGTGGGCCACTTAAGGTACTAAGCCACACAGGAACCCCCAAGTGCAATTCCTTAAAAAACTACCAAAATAAACACAGATGTGTAAATTACAAAGAAATAATATCCAAATCACTTGTAGCAGAATTGCTATATTGGAGTGGAATCACAAGTTTGTATGTGTATATGCGTAAAGATTATACTGAACTATTTAAAAATTTTAGAGTAATTATCATTTGGTAGTAGAGTTTTTATTCTTTTCTATTTATACTATATAGACTGTATGCCTCAAAATACTCTTAATGTACTGCATTCAACAATAGTGTATTTATAATCAGAAAAGTACTTTTTTAACACAGAAAAATTTAGTTTTTGTTTTACAAATCTTATTGAGTTTTATCTTCTTCATTGTGAAATGGATGGAATATCCATGATTATTAAAGTGATTAAATATATGTGTAAGGGCCTGGTACAGTTTGCAGAAATAGCAGATACTCAATAAATGGTAGGTAAATGCATATGTTAACCTGAAAGCTGAAGGAGCAAGGGCAGACTTACAATGTGGGGTACAGTGAAAATTTAGAGAGAGGAAAGAAGATACTGGGAGATGATGCCATGTGTTGGAATTAAGGGATGGCACAGGTAGCTGTGAACTGGAAAAGAAGCAAAGAGAAACTCTGGGTACTTTAGAAAACTTTCCTAAGAATCGACCCAGATATTCCAAGTCACATCATGAAATTAATTTTGCACATAATTTATTCTTTATAAGGTGATCACACTGGGACTCAATAACCTTGGCAAATATGTTCACCCATTTTAGAACAAGTTTGCATTGAGCCAATAATTCATTTATAAGGTCCTAAGGCATCTGGGATAGTAGTTTGTAAGTTCATTAGGTTTTCTGAGAAATGTTCAAGTGACAGAAATAATCAATCCAGTCTACATTCTAACTGGAATTAGGAGAAACTATAAGTTTAATTTTGTTTGTACTTTTATCTTCCTGCAACTAGACTTCTAAGGAGATCATAACATAATGTATGCTAGTGGATCAGGAAAAATGTTTGTTTGTGGAGAGGATGGCCATCTAAAAGGGCATGCAACAATGTGATTTTGACTACATCTCTCTAGAGTAATGCAGTCTTTATTTGGTAAGGTAAGAATGTTGGAAAATTAAATAAATTAAATTTATAAGCTCATAAACTCACTTTTTTCTGAGTTTTATCTACTTCCCATTCTTTATGATGCTCTAGGGTTCATTTTTAAAATAGGTTCATGTAGGGCATGTAAGACCCACAGTCATAAATTATGTGTAATATACTATTCCTCCAAAATTAGTTGAGTCGATGTCCTAATATTTTATGTTTCAAAATGTTTGTGCAAAAACAATTTAGGAAATCTCGAGTCTTGAACAGTTTCTCCAGTCAAGCATGTTGATTACCTCTTTGCCTGAAATAAATGGTAACTGATTTTAGTTCTCGAAGAGAATCCAATTTCATTCCTTGAATACACACATAAACTCTGAAGAAGATGAATTTGATTTAAATAGAAATACACATTTAGGCACACTTCACTGTGTAAATGTTGACACATCTCATCAGCAAACAAAGTAAATGATACAGTTCAGGTTGAAGAGGTTTTTTTCACTATAACTTTCCATCTCTTTATTACCTAACAGGTTAACTTGGAAGAGTAAAGCATATTTATTAGTCTAAAATCTCATATTTGTAAGGTAAATGTAAGTTAAGCTCAGAAGCGATATGCCTTATTCAACATTAAATATTAATAAAATAGAATTTACAACAGCTTATAAAAAAGTCTGTATATGGAATGAAAATATTTTGAATATGAAAAGCATGTATCTTCTAATTAAAACTGACATATACCTGAGCCCATCTTATATTCTTTTAAATGTTTTAAACAGTTCTTGAAATAGAATTTTAAAAAATCAGTGCAATCTATTTATTTCTCAAAAGCAAATAAAATTTGGCTATCTTATTACTTTTTTAATTAATTTGTGTCTTCTCAATGCTGTTTTAGATTCTTATGTAGAGGTAACTTTTAGCATGCATCTACCTGTTTACTTATAAATATATATAAAATACATAAGAATGTTACATCTGAACAGAAATCTGAATAATAAAGCTGCAAGTCATATGAAGTATGGGCAATGTGCTTCTGGGTAGAGGGAACCCTGCAGGCAAACTCCGAGCCTAGAAAATTCTTGGAGTATTTGAGAAGCAGCAGGAAGGTCAGAGTGGATAGGGCCAAAAGCACTGGGGGTACAGAAAGAAAACCAAGGTGGTAGAAGCGGTAGAAAAAGGCTTTGATGAATGCCAAACTATAAATGGTATAACAGCCAATAACTTGAATGTATTCTATATATGATGGTGGAGGGGGTAAAGAGAGGAATCAGTAAGGACACTTAGAAGACTACTGAGGTTATCGTAGTAATCTAGGCTAAATAGTATGTTTGCTAAGAATAGGGTAGTATTAATTAAGGAAGTAAGGAGTTATTACTGTAGGCAGCAGTTGTTGAGATTGGATGACAAGTAAAAAAGGAATCAAATCAAAATCAAATATTTTCTTTGAACATTAGGATGCTCATAGTAAGATGTCACACATGAAAATCAGGCTACCGATAGAAACCATTAAACCTGTCATGAAAATATGACTGGTTACACCCAGTACAGAATCACTGATTAGCAGAAAGTAGAACCCAAATGATAATAGATTCATTAAAAAATAGCTGAAATATAAGAACACTTGAAGAAACAAACATATTAAGTTCTCTCTTTTTAAAAATTTTATGAAATGTTCCACTAAAATTCAACAATTGAAAGAATAAAATATGTACTTTTTCAAAGAAACACCAAAAAGAATTGTGTACATATGTCATAGTCTCTAAGTGGTTTCCTAAATCAGAAGTTTATATATTAAAACAAATGTTAATATTACTATTTTAAGCAAATATACATATAATAATAATGATAATAAATTAAAAACCCAGTCTCCCTGCCTATGTTCCCTCTCTGTGCCTCTCTCTGTCAAATAAATAAATAAAATCTTTTAAAAAAAATTTGGGGGGCACCTGGGTGGCTCAGTGGGTTAAAGCCTCTGCCTTCGGCTTGGGTCATGATCTCAGGGTCCTGGGATGGAGGTCCGCATCAGGCTCTCTGCTCAGCGGGGAGCCTGCTTCCCCCTCTCTCTCTCTGCCTGCCTCTCTGCCTGCCTCTCTGCCTACTTGTGATCTCTGTCTGTCAAATAAATAAATAAAACATTAAATTTTTTTTTTGTTTTGTTCTCTTTTCATTACTAACTTTGAATTATTTGATCTCAGATAACTAAATATGAAATAATATCAAATAATTATTTTTAACATTAATAATAATATTAAACAGAACTTATCACTGCATCCTACATGATAGGAATTTTAAATGTATTATTTCATGAAAACTTCACTACTTTAAAATGAGGTACCAATGACATAATCAGTCAGAGAAAGACAAAGTCACATTATCTCACTCACATATGGAATTTAAGAAAAAAACAGATGAACATATGGGAAGGGGGAAAGACAAAAAAGGATAGAGGGAAACAAGTCATAAGGCACTTAAGGATAGGATAAGCCATAAAACACTTAAGGAGATGATGGTGTGGGATGGGCTAGATGGATGATGGGTATTAAAAAGGACACTTGGGACGAGCAGTTGGTGTTGCACATAAAGTGAGGACTCACTGAATTCTACTCTAGAAACAATTATTGCACTGTATCTTAACTATATTTAAGTTAAAAAAATAACAAAATAAAATGAGGTACATACTATTATCAATCAAATTTCATAAATGAAGATTGGAGACTAAAGAAAAATTAAATTGTCAAGGCCACACAGTTCTAACATGGTGCAATCTGAATTTAAAAGTTATGCCTTTCTGATTTTGGAGCCAAAACGTATCATACACAATCTTATATGTCTTACATTTAATAATTGTTAGAAAGATTTAAAATTGATTTAAAATTCATTTCAGTTAGAATTTAATTCTAATACACATAGTGAGATATTTATGTTTTGGTTTTTTGCTCAGCTTATCATCTTGTTTTTTTTTTTTTTTTTTGGTTTCATTTTACTATACTAATTCTGAAGGGCTTTCTTGAAATGAATATTTGAAAAACACTATTATCCTTGAGGATTTAGATACTTTTTTGAAGAAATAAGCATGTGTGCCATGCATTGTGCAGAATCAATTTACTGGCAAAACAGATTTTTATGAAGTTAGACCTCAGCTCAAAGCCACACTTTAAGATTACTGAATGACTATGAAAGCTTTTAAGTAATTAATCGTAGCAGTTTTTGTGTTGAAAAAAACTCGGTCTGAGGGGCACCTGGGTGGCTCAGTCGGTTAAGCATCTGCCTTTGGCTCAGGTCATGGTCTTGGGTTCCTGGGATTGAGTCCCATGTCAGGTTCCCTGCTCAGTGGGGAGCCTGCTTCTCCCTCTCACACTCACTCTCTCTCTGTTTTCTATCTCTATCTCTCAAATAAATAAATAAAATTAAAAAAAAATCCAGTCTGATATTAGAAAGGAATTATGAAACATATTCGGTATTCCTATTTTCCTAATAGTCATTCTCTTAGATCTCTGATTTCTTTGAAGTATTTACTAGCAAAATAATATGATTGGTATTCTGAATGAGCAAACAAAACAAAAATGCATGCCATTTCAGCTATATACAGAAGTTTTTTTTTTTAAGAAAAACATCACATTTCATTGGGTTCAACATTTAAACATTTTTGTCATAATTAGACCTGCTTTTTAGAATAAATTTAATACCATTTTGCCTTATACCTCTCTTATATTTCTCTAAATTACAATCTGGCCTTAAGAAATTAGAAACAATGCAACATATTGAACTTGACATTTGTATAAATATTTTTAATAGATTCTCCACTAGTTAACTTCTGAGACTATTTAGCTAAATGTATACATGTTTTCTAATGGTATTTGTAAAAAAAAAATTATATCATTCATTTATTTCAACATTGTGATAAATATTTTAAGTGCCTGTGATACCCTGAACACTGTTCTCGTGGCTGATATACACAAGTAAACACATCATATGGAGTCTCAGCTTCTATTAAGTTTATATTCTGATGGAGAAAAGAGATGTGCAAATAAATAAAAGAAATATAATGTTATACATTGATAAATGCTATATAAAAATTAGTAATACTAAGTATATGGTGAATAAGTGTGAAGATGGTTGATATTTATGAAAAAATAGTAAAGAAATGCTTCTATTCAGCTAAAACACAGAAAGCTAACAAGATTTTAATACATCTCATGAATCTGTATCTCAGCAATTTAGGTAGGAAGTATTCTTTTGCTCCAAGTAGGCAATTTCTTTTCTCCCAGTTGTGTCAAATAACATTCCTCGGTGGTATTCAACAAGTTGATGGGCTAAATATGGACAGTCCAAGAAGGCTTCACTCATATATCTAGAACTCTTTGTGGAGGTGATCAGAAGACTGGATTTCAGGGCTTCTTCAGAATATAGTCTCCAATAGGAGGACTTGGTATACTATGGCTTAGGGTTCCCAGATGGAGTATTCAAATAGAAAGTGAAAGCTATAAACGTCATAAAGCCTACACCTAGAAACAGACATAACATCATTCCCATCATATTTTATTGATCAAGGAGTCATGAGCCTCCTCAGACACAAGAGAAGAAAAAGGAGAACCCACCTAACAACAGGAGTATCAACAAATAATGCAGACATTTATAATATGTTACAACCACGTGCATAGTGGAAGTTATATGCTGACAAACACTAATCCATTTCAGCAGAAAATGTCTGTGTGACTCTGTATTGTATGTTTTACTTGTAAACATGTATGTTCCTTCATGGTCCTATTACAGATCTGCAAGTGGAACAAAGCCCATAGGATCAGTTCATCATTACAAAGACAGCACTATTCACATCTAATTCGGAGTATACTTGGGAGTTCAAAGAACAGTACAAATATCTCTTTATTATGAACACCGTACAGTTATTGTAAGCCTTTTTTATGTATCAGCTTTTTTTCCTTTTTGTCTTTTCTAAACTCTCATTGCATTTGAATCTTTGCATTCTGTAAAGCAGATTATTGATAAAGCAAAATTTTTGCTTCCTGACATTAACTCTCTCTCATAGCATAACTTATATCTTGCATACATCATAATGGGAGACCTATATTAACCAGCAGTCAGTATGGAGCTAGGCAAAGAGTGCAAAAAATACTGAGAACCATATTTTAGTAAATTTTTCAGGGTTCTCATTTTTATACTCTTGTTTTCACCTTTCTAATTTGTTCCGATGGTGCTCCAAACAAGGCCAGGCTCCATGGATATTCACTTATTATTTTGCCTCTCACTGTATTAGTGAGTAGTGTACTATTATCTGAGCCTCTGGAAATAACAGTTGAAGCCAAGGATTTAGCAAATAATTTGAACCTAACTAGAAAAATACACATCGATTAAAACTATAGCTTTATAACTAGATATATTTGCATTTCTCATTTATTTCCCTGCTAATGGACTCTTCCATCACATGGGTTTGCCGGAAATCTATCCTCTTAATTACTAGCTGATTGCACTCTATGCAAGTGTAAGGAATATAAACTAACATACTCTATTGTACTTATCTATCATTCATTTATTTGCTCATTCATTGAAAAATAATTTGGGCATAACTTCTTATTGAAACATAAACAGTATTTGATTATATATTCAGATAGAAAACCACAGCATCTGAATATGCTTTATTTGTACTTTTCAAGCCCTAGATCACACTTATTCATTTACCACTGAATTTTTGTATCACAGATGCTCAGGTAAAAACTTACAAATTACTGCTTAATATGCAGGTAGAATTGCTGCTTCCAAAGGGGATTCTACACCATTTTCTCAAATAGTGCTCCATGTAAACTGATGACATCAGAATAATGTGGCACCCTTATTAAAATACAGATTCCTTGGCTCTAGCAACATTTAACAAATCAAAGACTCTCTTTCTCTGGTGTAGGGTTTGGACACCCACATTTTTGCAAAGCATACAACAGGATTTTTTTTTTTAAGATTTCTTTCTTTAAAGCCAAAGTTGGTGGCATCACAATTCCAGACTTCAAGCTCTATGAAAAAGCTATCATCATCAAGACAGTGTGGCACTGGCACAAAAACAGACACATAGATCAATGGAACAGAATAGAGAGCCCAGAAATAGACCCTCAACTCTATAGTCAACTAATCTTCAACAAAGCAGGAAAGAATGTCCAATGGAAAAAAGATGATCTCTTCAACAAATGGTGTTGGGGAAAATTGGACAGCCACATGCAGAAAAATGAAACTGGACCATTTCCTTACACCACACACAAAAATAGACTGAAAATGGATGAAGGGCCTCAATAGGAGAAAAGAATCCTTCAAAATCCTTGAGGAGAACACAGGCAGAAACCTCCTTGACCTCAGCCGCAGCAACTTCTTCCTAGGAACATTGCAAAAGGCAAGGGAAGCAAGGGCAAAAATGAACTATTAGGATTTTATCAAGATCAAAAGCTTTTGCACAGCAAAGGAAACAGTCAGCAAAACCAAAAGACAAGTGACAGAATGGGAGAAGATATTTTCAAACGACATATCAGATAAAGGGCTAGTATCCAATATCTATAAAGAACTTATCAAACTCAACACCCAAAGAACAAAGAATCCAATCAAGAAATGGGTAGAGGACATGAACAGACATTTCTGCAAAGACGACATCCAGATGGCCAACAGACACATGAAAAAGTGCTCCACATCACTTGGCACCAGGGAAATACAAATCAAAACCACAATGAGATACCACCTCACACCAGTCAGAATGGCTAAAATTAACAAGTCAGTTAATGACAGATGCTGGTAAGGATGTGGAGAAAGGGGAACCCTCCTACACTGTTGGTGGGAATGCAAGCTGGTGCAACCACTCTGGAAAACAGCATGGAGGTTCCTCAAAAAGTTGAAAATAGAGCTACCCTATGACCCAGCAATCACGCTACTGGGTATTTACCCCAATGATACAAATGTAGTGATCCGAAGGGGTACATGCACCAGTGCAATGTCCACAATAGCCAAACTATGTAAAGAACCTGGATGTCCATCAGCAGATGAATGGATAAAGAAGATGTGTTATATATACAATGGAATACTATGCAGCCATGAAAAGAAAAGAAATCTTGCCATTTGCGACAATGTGGATGGAACTAGAGGGTATTATGCTGAGTGAAATAAGTCAATCAGAGAAAGACAATTATCATATGATCTCCCTGATATAAAGAATGTGAGAGGTGTCGTGGGGGATTTGGGGGGGGTAGGGAAGGGAAAAATAAAACAGGATGGGATCGGGAGGGAGACAAACCGTAAGAGACTCTCAATCTCACAAAACAAACTGAGGGTTGTTGTGGGGGGAGGAGGGTAGGCACAGGGTGGTTGGGTTATGGACACTGGGGAGGGTATGTGCTATGTGAGTGCTGTGAAGTGTGTAAATCTGGTGATTCACAGACCTGTAACCCTGGGGCTAATAATACAGTATACATTAATAAAAATTTTTTAAACAATTTAAAAAAAAAAAGATTTATTTCTTTAGAATGGGGGGAGGTGCAGAGGAAGAGAGAGTCCTAAGCAGATTCTGTGCTGAGGGCAGAGCTCAGCACAGGGCTCAGTCTCATGACCCTGAGATCACCCCTGCAAGTAGAAATCAAGAGACCACTGCTCATCTGACTGTGCCACCCAGGCACCCCCACGTACCACATGACTTTCAATCACAGGCATTTTGAGAATATAATGAATGTATCTCAAACATTTTACTCTGGGAACTGACTGGCTTAATTTATACAAACTCCATATTAATCATGAAATAGAAATATCAATTGGAAATGTAGTTTTTACTTTCCTACTGCAAACATGCCTGGGAAGGGAGTGCTGCCTTCATTCTTCTAACGAAGTCAAAAGTATCTAACCTAATATGTGTGTTCTAAAGTACAGAAATGTTCAGTGCAGTACAACTGTAGTAAGCCTACAGTTTTGGAGCTAAAAGTCAGAATCCACAAACATAAATCAGTAAAAACCCTAGAGACAAATTCTTGTTGATTCATGCAGATAATTCTTGGTTGTGAGGGGGCTGTCTTGTGCACTGTAGGACGTTTACCACATCTCTGGCATTTACCACCAGATTCCAGTAGCATCCCCTCACATTTTGATAATCAAAAATGTCTCAACGTCACATGTACTTGAGGGTGGGGTTTGAGGAATGGACTCCAGTAGAGAACCACTGATGTGTTACCATATTTTACAGTTAGAACCAAAGTCCTCCACCTGTGGATATTTCCAAACCTGATTATATTTTGTCAAGGAGCATTGTGAAGTGACTGCCAAACTGAAACTCTACAAAGGCTCTTCTAACATCACGGCAAACAAAACTATCTAGGATATTGCCCTTAAAGGAATAATTTCTTTTCTATTCTCTTTATGAGTTGGAAATGCATATATGTTTTAAAAATAATTTTATTATTATCTATCTAATTAAGAAAGTAGGATATTCAGATTATGCTGATATATGTGTATGTGTGTACATGCGTGTGTGTGCATGATTTTAGCATTTATTCTAGAAATCTGTACAAGGAATTAACATGGCAAAAAGGAGTTTTACTGAATGATTACACATGAATCATGGTTTATAGTAATATTGGGTCAAAGGGCAAAATAGACTATTGGGTCTAATTTACGTATAAACCTGCCATTTGTATTACTACACCACTTTAAAGGATTCTTTCACAGAACTCATTCTTCCTCTAAAGCTCTTCAAGCTATTGTTCCACACCAGAAGATAAAGTTCAATCTTAAGCCATTCTGGAGGTTAGCTTACTTTTTCATCTTGAAGTCAGAAATCCAATTTAGGGCTTAATCCTTCTATATGATAATAAATGATTCCATTTTCATTTAGTTTTTTAAACAATTATAGCAGGATTTGAATAAATCAAACTCCCTCCCAAGGAAGAGCCCAGAAGTATGAACCTCTGTGAACTCTTCTTATTGCAGGATACTGGTTTCACACAATAAATTATTCTTTCATTGTTATCAACCAAAGTCATTTGTACTTTATGGTAACAGAAGACTTTATTTTTTTCTTTATTTTATTTAAACTCAATTAGTCAACATATAGTTCATCATTAGTTTTTGATGTAATGTTCAATGATAAAATTGATAACGAACTTACTGGTTTCCTTATTTTTTTAACCAATGTTATGGAATATTGTGATTTAAAAAAACAAAATGATCCAGGTAGCATCAGCATAGGTTTTATAAACCAGGAAGATCTTATTCTGAAACTTGGCTTATACTCAAACTTGACTATCGCTGTAAATCCTGAAGATACTGATCTTAGAATTCTCATTTTTGTTCTGTAATAGAGAGTTAATAAATAAACTACTTTTATCTAATGGTTTATGGGGACTAAATGAGGTTATAACATTTAAAGCAAATAGCACAGTGATAACATAGAGTAATTACTCAAACATGTAAATTTACACATCTGTTCCTAAGTTCCAGAGTTAGAATCACCTTCTTAGGTACTCAAAAGTAAATGTCTCCCTGCTTTAAAATATTTTTGCACAATTCAGTTTAAGTGTTTCTGAAGAGAAAGCTAGTAAACATATCTGAGTTCTTCCTAATCTCTCCCCACCTGCCTCCTCCACTCACAGCTAACCCCAGTGAAAAGCAGTGATGATTATTTTTCATAAGTATATTTGAGTAGGCAAGCATGTTTAAGTGGAAAGTATCTACTGAAAAGAAAGCGTGAATTCTTAGGTTTGTATCTTTTTTTTTTTTTTTTTTTTTTTTTTAATTTATTTTTTATTTTCAGCATAACAGTATTTATTATTTTTCACCACACACAGTGCTCCATGCAATTCGTGCCCTTTATAATACCCACCACCTAGTACCCCAACCTCCCACCCCCCACCCCTTCAAAACCCTCAGATTGTTTTTCAGAGTCCATAGTCTCTCATGGTTCACCTCCCCTTTTAATTCTGTAATATTTCCTCAAGCTAAAGCAATTTTCACTAGGACTACATTGCTTACAAAAAGTATACATTACTGGGATTTTGTTGTATTGGTTTCCTTTTTTTGTTGTTGTTGTTTTGTTTTTAAAGATTTATTTATTTATTTATTTAACAGAGATCACAAGCAGGCAGAGAAGCAGGCAGAGAGATTGGAGGGAGCAGGCTCCCTGCTGAGCAAATAGCCCAATGTGGGGCTTGATCCCAGAACCCTGGGATCATGACCTGAGCCAAAGACAGAGGCTTTAACCCACTGAGCCACCCAGGCGCCCCTCCCTTTTGTTTTTGCACGTTATTATTCGCTCCTGAAATACAGTTTAAAGAGCCACACACATCTAAGGACAATATGGTATTTAGTTTAACTCCCCTTCAGCTGGATACTACGCTGTCAAATAAACGGAGAGGGTTATCATTGTGCATTAATGATTACAATGTACAAGAGACAATTATAGATCTCATAAAAGGAAAAGTTCATACATTAATATAACACAAATTTTTTGAAGTTCTAATATTCATAAAATAAGTTAGAGGTTAAATCATAAGCCTGTATTGCTATATATTTTTTCATTTATTGTTAACATCTTAAACATTTTTTTTCCTTTTCTTTTTGGTCACTAATTTGATAGATTTTCTAAATAATATATTCTCATGCCAAATTATTGTTGTTCTATTTCAACTTTATTTAAAATCCAATTTGTTGGTAATAACAGACCAGATTCTGGTGATAGCAGACTAGCCCAAAGCATACTTACTCTCTCCGGGACCAGGTTGAGCTCTAGGAAATTGGACAAAACATGTTAAAATAAATCTGTTTTGTCATCAGAGAAGTACTGTGGGAGCCAGAACTTGGGGATTCAAGATCAAGGAAAGAACGTAAGCTCAGAAAACTAACCCTGATATATTTTATCTCTTACCCATACCCAGTGCACCCAAGAGGTAGAAAAGATAAGCAAAAAGCCACAGCTCAGAGACCACATTAGGCAGAGTTTCAGACAGTCTCACGGATTTTGGGAGACAGCAATAGAATGCAGCGCACCAAAGGAACCTTGTTGAACAGCACAAGATTTCTGTGCTTTCCTAAAACAACTTGAAATGTAGATGAACCAGAAAGAGACCAATGCTCACAAAGACTAAAGGCTAATTTCGAATGAACTCTATATTAATTGAATAAAAACACAGTATATTCAGCAGACAAAGCTTGAAAAACAGAAAGGTAATTCATTCAATAAAACCATAATTTAAAAATACATAATTACTTTCTAAACCAAAATATACACACAAAATTTAAACTTTATTTTTGTGTCAACTTTGACAGGTTGACAAGATCCCCCAATTTTTAATTGAAAGTGTTAATCTAAAATAGACACAAAGTGCTAGTTTAGAAGTGGGAAAAAACTTTTCATTTCGGAAAGCCACTAAGAATGTAAACCTGGTGATTCACAGACCTGTACCCCTGGGGATAAAAATATATGTTTATAAAAAATAAAAAATTATATTAAAAAAAAAAAAAGAATATTTTCTCTCCTTTCATCAAGTAAGTCTGCTAGGTATTATATCTAAATTATTTGAACAGACCAGACCATACATAGATCCTTGGTTATACTCTTCTTGGGCATCCAACACCAGGCATGTTACTTAACTTCTATGAGTCTTGGTTTCCTCATTTGTACTGGGGGTAAGGATACACACTTCCCAGATTTACATCAATGACTAAGTAAGAAAGTCCCAGATAAGGGGACAACAGAGTATCTAGCATATACTGATAGATTCCGTCTCTCAATTCTCTCTTTAAAACCAAGGTTAAGGGGCGCCTGGGTGGCTCAGTGGGTTAAGCCGCTGCCTTCGGCTCAGGTCATGATCTCAAGGTCCTGGGCTCGAGTCCCGCATCGGGCTCTCTGCTCAGCGGGGAGCCTGCTTCCCCCTCCCTCTCTCTCTGCCTGCCTCTCCATCTACTTGTGATTTCTCTCTGTCAAATAAATAAAATCTTTAAAATAAATACATAAATAAATAAATAAATAAAATAAAAAACCAAGGTTAATTTTTCCCTTCCTTTCTCCTTGTCTTCCCATTCCTTTCTTCCTTCCTTCATCTTTTCTCCTCCCCTTTGCCCTCTCCTTCATTTCTGTCCTCTTTCTCTTTTTCTTTTCCTAGATGTGGAAAAAGAAAAGAAAAGAAAGGAAAAGAAAAATAAAAGAATACCAATGGAAAAAGAAAAGATTTTCTTTGGAAAAAAGAAAAAGAAAAGAATACCAATCCATATTAATGAATCAGAATCTTTAAGACAAGATGGAAATTATTACAAAGTATTCACGAAACCACTTCTATTATTACTTCATTCTTTTATAGTGTTCTACTTTGAAGCTATATAAGAATAGGGGTCCTCATTTGTTTACTCAGACTATAGTTTTACCATTTTCATGTCAAGGTGCGTAAATTTTTTTTTGTTGTGCTTTGTTTTGCCATTTCTGCTTCCACTGATACCTCATCCCCAGTTAGAAATGTTCTGAGAAATTCTTCTCAGATCCTTTCAGGGAACAATTTGAGGTTCACCACAGGTGAAATTGTTTCCAAATGATAAAGGGCTCATTTCTAGAAAAGGAAGCCATGAGATAAAGAATTTCTAAACTCTCTGTGTGCTTTTTATATCTAATTAGGCAAACTTTGAGTATAAATTCTAAATGTGTTACCAGTGTAAAAATCAGAAAATTATCTTAAAAAGCCAGATTATTTTCAAGTATATAAAATATGTACTTTGTAAAATAATAAGCACACCTGGCTTATCACTTTCCTTCCAAACTATTTTTCTGAAGGAAATAAAATTTAATATTTTAAGAGTTTATTTACTCAATATTTAAGGATTAATTTATTGACTAAATTTTGTCTTATTATTTTTTGTGTTTAGAGAAATGTTTGTCATGATTTTGATACATATTTTTAATAGCAGTGAATTTCAAAATAATAGGTAAATAAAGCTTTCTCACAAAGATGTCAAATGGCTCATAGAAGTGTGTTTTCGTTGAAATCTGTCTGAATATCTAAGATTCTCAGTCTTTAGAATGGCTTGTATTTGGTGCTACCAGTAGAATAATTTTCTACTGTCTTCAGGAACTGAGATACTTACTAAATTTATACATATAGTATTAAAACAACATCTGCTTATCTAACAAAAAATTTTTAATTTATATTCTTGTTTGTTCTTATTGTAAAAGGAGATTTCAACACAAAAATTGCTAAATGAAAGGTTTATCATCACAAATAGATTAATTCAAATATTAAATATTAACAATGCTTATTTAGAATGTTCCTATGTTAAATCTGTATATATTTCATATACATGTATGTAAGGATGCTACCATGTGTCACCTTTCATCAAAGCAAAGATTTATGCAACAGGGAGATGAGTGGCTGTTGATACTTCTCAGAGTGAATTTTATCTGGTAACTGCCTTTCACCAAAAGGAACTGCCCTGCCCTAGGCCTTGTCCTCTACCTGGGTATATGTTGAAGTCAGTGGTCTATGCAGGGGAACAGAGGCCCAATCTCTGTATTTCATTTAAGAGCATCTCTGTAGGGCAATCTCAGCTCCAGATTTCCCTGTAGACTGGGAGAGATCTTTGCTGAAAGTGCATTAAAGTTCCACTTCTCTACCTAACACTCCTGTATATGCCTCCTACAGATATTGTTCTAAGGAGCAAACCCCCCAGAAAATTTCCCACATGCAGAATTCTGCATCAGAGTTTGTTTCTCTGAAATCTAAACCTAAGATAAATAATTATCTCTTATTCTATTTTCAAATATATTCAATTCTAATTTATCTCACGGACACTGATTGATAATATTTTTCAGAGTGAACTGTTATATCCATGGCAATTTTTATTAGAGGATATACTTAATATTTTCAAAACTGCATCTAATTTTGATGAAGTGCATATTTTTCTCTAGGCACTATAATAAGTACTATATATGGCTGGAATATATAGCCTACAATCAACAAACCCTATAAGAGGGGTTATATTATTATTCACATTTTATAGAAGAGGAAACCTAGAAAGTTAAATAACTTACCCACAGTTACAGAGATGAATATGAACCCAGATAGACTTCTAACCACATTTTTTTTTCATAAATTTGGTCCAAAATTACTAACATACCGTATTTGCTCACATCAGAAGTTATGTGACAAATCCTAAGACTAGTGAAAGAGACTAAAATAACCAAGCCAAGCAATATCAACTAAAGAGAAAATGAAGCTTCATAACAAATATATAAAAAAGATCAAATATTCAGCTTTTGATTTTCCGTATTATCCTTAAAAATTACAAATTAGCCCACTCATGTTTTCTTATATAATCTTTTTTGACTATTTGATGTAGCCTTTTCCTCAAACATGAGGAAAAATAAAATGAAAGTGAACAGTTTAAATGAGAGAGAGGGAGGGAGGAATGGATTGAAGGGAGAAGTAAAGGAGGAGGGGGAAGGAGGAAGAGAAAACGATGTGAGAGGATAAGACAAAAAAGAGGAGCAGACTTTGCATATAAAATCGATTGACCATGGGAACTGTCCAATTTGTTAAATGTTTTTATTATTTTATTTCAACAAAACAATATTAATAATATGAATAATCTGTGCACTCATTTATCATTATCATGCACATTAAATGTTTTCTCAATAAATAATTATTAAGCCCCTAACACATGTTAGCAACTATTCACACTGCTTTTTCCTATGAGCACATCTAATATTAGTAAGAATTACAGGAGATTAGTAATATTAGATCTATTTTAAAGATTAGTAAATTGAGATTCAAAGAGGTTAAACACCTCATTCAACATTATACAGCTGGCAACGAGCTGAGATGCCAAATAAAGAATTTTTTCTACAATGTTATAATTTATTCCTTATTTCCATAAATGCCCCTACTTTTGTATTCTTAAAAACTTTTTAGAATTAAAGTTTCTTAATTTGGGAAAAGCACTACTCTTATTTCTGCTCTCTGAAAAACCATCAAATTTTAAAATCTGATCATAATGTCTTTTTTCCTAAATTCACAATTGATCTTTTCACCGGAAATTATATCTCACTTTTTAATTAAAGCTCTTCACCAGCTCTACCAGACAATATTTTGATTTATGGATATACAAACAAAAAACTCTTGTGGTCTCTCTTTTGTAATTTTGACATTATAATAATGACTAAATCCTTGAAAACTTTTCAATATTTCAGATTAATTCTGAGAAATCTTTAATATATCAAATATGTTGTAGTTATATAAATGTAGATAGACAGTCCAAAGGCCATAATTAAATAAAAGATAGCCAGGCACAAAAAAAAAAACCCACGTGAATACATGAACATTTTATCTCAACAAATAGAACAATTTTGACTAAATGGAAGCAACTGCTGGAAAGCACAACTTCCCAAAACTGAAATAAGGAAAAATAGAATATCTGATTTGTCCCAATCTATTAAGGAAATTAAATATCTAAATAAAACCTTCCCATAAAGAATATTCCAAAGGTGGAGTTAGGGAGTGGGGATAACTGGTGCAGTACTCATAGTAACAATTTCATCTAAATTGTTTTCCAAGAACAAAAAATAAAAATTTTCCAAAACATTTTATGAAGGTAGCATAACCTGTTACTAACACTAAACACTACTATGAAAAGTAAAATTGTAGAATGTCTCAGTCATGTCCACACATGTAACAATCCTCTTCAAAATATGAGGAAAATAAGTCCGGCAATATATAAATCAAAGAAAATACATTAACCAGACTAGATTTATATCAATAGTGCAGAGTTGGTTTAACAACTGGAAAATCAAGACAGAATTATCACATTTACAGAATAAGAAAAATGGAATAATCTAAATAAATATATTAAAAATTTGATAAAATTAAATATTTAAAAACTATTAGACAAATAGAAATAAAAGATATCCTTGATCTTATAAAATGTATCTTCATGAAAACCCTCAGGAAACATCATTCTGAAAAAGAAATATTTAAATCTTTCTGCCTGAGAAAAAGGATAAAAAAAGAATGTCTACTGTTACCACTTGCAATAAAATTTGTACTAGATTAAAAAAAAATTGCACTAGACTTTTTTTAGAAGGACAGGAAAGAGAAATAAAATATGTAAGGACTGGAAAGGGACAAATAAAACTGTCTTTATTAATAAATGAAATTTTCCATTGGTGGAAAATTTTAAATAACTTAACATTCTGAAAGTATCATTGAGGGACACCTAGGTGGCTCAGTTGGTTAACTGCCTTCGGCTCAGGTCATGATCCTGGAGTCTCAGGATCAAATCCCAGTCAGGCTCCCTGCTCAGCACGGATTCTGCTTCTCACACTGATGCTCCCACCCCTCATGCTCTTTATCTCAAATAAATAAATAAAATCTTTAAAAATATATATGTAATTGAGAACAATATAAAAGTCACCAAATACATAAAAATAAATCTAATTGAAGTTGTGCAAGAACGATATACAGAAAATCAAAAATATTATGGAGAGAAAATAGAGATATTTCTCTAATGGGAGATATACCATGCTTAATAATAGGGTCTCTTTAAATATGTAAACAAAATCAATACTATCCTAGCAGATTTACTATGGAAGTTGACAGGCCAAATTTAAAATGTATGGTGGATGATAGGGCACCTGGGTGGCTCTGTCAGTTCAACTTCTGACTTGATTTCAGCTTAGGTCATGATCTCATTGTCTTGCGATCTGAGCTGGGCTCCACGCTGAGCTGTACTCCCCACTACCTGCTCTGGCCTCGTACCCCATGCACATTCACTCTATTTCTCTCTCAAATAATAATAATAATAATAGTAGTAGTAATAAGCCTGGGTGGCTCAGTGAGTTAAGCCTCTGCCTTTGGCTCAGATCATGATCTCAGGGTCCTGGGATTGAGCCCCGCATCAGGCTCCCTGCTCAGCAGAGAGCCTGCTTCCCCCTCCCTCTCTGCCTGCCTACTTGTGATCTCTCTAAGTCAAATAAATAAATAAAATAATAATAATAATAATAATAAGATGTACAGGGGCATGCCAAAAGCCAAGAAGAAGAAGAAGAAGAAGAAGAAGAAGAAGAAGAAGAAGGAGAAGGAGAAGGAGAAGGAGAAGGAGAAGGAGAAGGAGAAGGAGAAGGAGAAGGAGAAGGAGAAGGGGAAGGAGAAGAAGAAGAAGATGATGATGATGATGTACAGGGGCATGCCAAAAGCCAAGAAAGCCAAAGCCATTTTTAGAAAGAACAAGTTGAAGAGACTACTGGATTTCAAAATCTATTATTTATAGAGTTACAGTAATTAAGACAGCATGGGAAGAGTAGAAAAAGAATAAGTAGTTTTGAAATACACTTGCCTTAAAACAAAGAACACAAAAAAAGTAATAGTGGGCTATATTACATTTTGGAGTTTCTGTTCTTTTAAAAAACACCTTAATGAGAGAAAAATGGCAAGCCACCAAGAGGGGAATACTTGCCACCCATAATATAAAAATCACCACCTATTATGTTTTATTTTTATTAGGTCTGATTTTGGCCTATTGCCCCATATAATTATTAATAGAACCACCTTTTATTCTCGAAGGGGTCATCACTTGGTCAATGAATTATGCAGTCATCTTACAACTATCCACCAAAAGGTGTATATCCAGAATATGTAAATAACTCCTATAAATCAATCAGGAAAAGAATAAAACCAATTAATAAATATTCAGGACTTTAATAACAACTTTAAAAAATGGGTATGCCAATAGAAAATTAAAATCTGAAAAGATGTTCAACAATATTTGTTATTAATAGAACACAGGTTAAAATCACAATCCAACACCACTACACTAAAATTAGCTTAGCTAAAATCTTCAAAAGTGACAATTTCAAATTTGATTTAGGATTTCAAGTAATTAGAACTTTCATATATTACCAGGGTTGTATGTGATATTTAAATTATCACAACCATTTTGGAAACCTTTCTGACAGTCTTTACTAAAACTTAATGAACATATATTTACTGTACCATCTGTTAGTTCCACGCCTTTTTACATAACCAAAAAGAAGTATATTCAGATGAATATTAAAAAGTATGTATAAAATTATTCACATTATATAAAATAAGCAAATACTATAAACAATAATCTATATAACCAGTTGAATGAATATATAAATAACTTTATATACACACATATATATAGTATAACAAAATCATGCAACAATGTAACAACTTACTACTGTGTCACATGATATAAATGTATCTCAAAACATGTGAATGAAATAAACCAGACTCAAAATAATTCATACTTTGATTCTGTATGTTTGAAGTTCCAAAAAAAAAGCAAATTACGTTCTAGAAATCAATAGTTCTTCCCCTTAAGGGAGGGCAATAAAGATGTTAACAAGGATTGGGCACAAGAGGACTACTGGAATACTGATAATATCTCATGTCTTAACTTGGTCAAAGCAATATTCATGTGATCATTTTGTGAATAATTAAACTACACAATTATCATCTGTTCATTTTTCTCCATGTTACACATCAGTAAAATATGTATTGAGTATATTTCAATAATTTCCAACAACTTTCCCTTTGGGGGAACGTTTGGGGTTTTGTTGTTGTTTTTTTTTTTTAATATTTTATTTATTTGACAAAGAGAGAACACAAGCAGGGGGAACTGGCAGGTAAAGGGTGAGGAAGAAGGAGGCTTCCCACCGAGCAGGGAGCCTGAGCATCATAATCATTTCTAACAAAAAAATGAGTTCCCTCCATTGCTAACATGCCCCTCTGTACTTCCCCCCTCTGAGGCATTATAGTGGTTGCTGAAAATGAAAGTGAACCACCTCAAATGGTGCATCTTTAAAGGTAAAGCATATGAGATATAACAAATTATGATTCACCAAAAAGGGATATAACCAAAAAAGAATGCATCATTTTATTTTTTTTAAAGATTTTATTTATTTATTTATTTGAGAAAGAGACAGCCAGTAAACAGGGGGAGAAGCCCAGGGAGTGGGAGAGGCAGACTCCCTACTAAGCAGGAGCCAGAAGCCCAGGGATTAGTCCAGGACCAGGAGACCATGGCCTGAGCTGAAGGCAGACATTCCCCAACTGAGCCACCCAGGCAGCCCTGAATGTATCATTTTAGATGTGGCAAAATCATTTTGAATTTTTCACGTAACTATTCTGACCTCCAGTGTGTGTGTGTGAGTGTGTATGTGTGTGTGTGTGTACGCTCACATTTTTTTTAGTTGTGAGCAGAGATCTATGAAGCCAAAATCGTCTCTCTCCCATTAGGAGACTTTCAAATTTCTTTTTAAAATCATTTGAAGCTTTTAGTCCAAGTGATTGCCCCCACTGGTCTGTGTTTGTCCCAGGTTTCAGTCACTCATTTAAACACACTGGTTGATAAAGTTCAGTATCAGCTGGATTGAAGATTAAATCAAGATAAAGTAAGTAGTCAATTGGTCACTGTCACAAATATCACAGGGATATTGTGTACAAAGAAAATTAGTGTTTGAAAGGCTAACTGCATTTTGATACTGGCTAGTGTAGATCAAAAGCAAGTAATGTGAACCTTAGCTGCCAAACCATTTTCCCTCTGATATCAAATGACAGGCAAGAGAGTTACAGTGGCAAACAATAACATTTGTTTAATTTAGGTTAGAAAACTTAACTCCTATCAGGTGTTTAATAGCAAAAACAATTTCTTTGGGGTCAAGGGGACTGCTCACTCACTAGATGAGCATTAGAAGTTGAATTTTGGTGAGCATATAGAAGAAAAAAACACATTTTATTCAATCAGTATCTCTCACCCCAAACTGGTATTAGAAAACAAAAAATTAAACATTCAAAATTAGAATTATGCATTGAAAGTTAAAAAGGATCTGAAGTCAATCCTTACCCATCCCACTTTATTTTCCACCATAGTTCGTCTTGTCCACATTAGTAGTATTTGCAAATTGAATCATGACCCTAAATAATGAAATTCAGCACCTATTAAGAAACAACATTGTCTCTAGTGAGACACTGCCATACTTCACTTGAAGAGACAGAAATAAATTACTAATTACCCACAGATATGAACTGTTTGAATGGCAACCTTGCATTTTAATGTGGTTATATTATTTTTGAAAAACTTTCTATATTTGCTTTTTTATCCATCCTTCCTCTGCTTTCTGGTAAAAACAACTCCTCCTCCTCTTAATATGAAACTACTCTAGGGCCACTGGGGTGGTTGTGTCATTAAGAATCTGCCTTCAGCTCAGGTCATGATCCCAGGGTCTTGGCATGGGTCTTGGCATGATCCCAAGTCTTTGGGCTCCCTGCTCAGCAGGAAGCCTGCTTCTCCTTCTCCCACTCCCCTGGCTTGTGTCTCCTCTCTCACTATCAAGTAGATAAATAAACTTAAAAAAAAAAAAGAAAAAGAAAAAAAACCAACTCTAGTCTCCAAACATGTGATGTTTACTGAGAGCTTCCAAACAAAATTGCTTTTCCTATGTGGGAAAAATCATGGATGTATTACCTAAATTGGACTATTCATAATCCCAACTGCCTTAATCTTTAGGGTTTATTCTAAACTAGACAAGATATGTATGCAAGCTAAAGTTGATCAAGCTGAAGGCCACTTTCATGTCAAGTTGTGTAACTGGAGATGTAATCCAGAAGCTGTTGATGGCCATCATCCTCAATGCATACAAAAGCTAGTCAGTCAGCTATTGAAAAGATGAAGCTAAAAAAAGAAAAGAAAAAGAAACCAGCACGCATAAAAAAAGCAAAGATTTAAATCTGAGACAAATCATACTGCTAATACTACATGTCTGGATCCCTTTGCTCCCAGCAACACTGATTTCATAAGCCTAAATCTGTCTTTCAGTTAAACTAACTGAGGTTGAATTGTTGTTTGCAACAGAAGAAAATCCAATTAATATAGAAATTGGGATCTGAAATTAGGAAATTTGATGGGTTACAGGACAAGCAGGATTTGTTCATCCCAAGAAGGAAAATGGCAATCCATGTTACACATTAAACAGTTCCTTAAATTATTATCTGAGGAATCTTGAAATTAATTTCTTTTAAGTCAGGAGCTTTTGAAAACTGCCTATAAAAATGTCAGCATATTAAATGACATGTTGTAATTCCTATGGCCTTCAGCAAGGGCTGTGAGAGACACAAGCTGCAACTGAAGCCAGGACACAAGATGTAGCTGAACAGCTACCTAGCTTTTCAAGAGAGGCCCCATGCTTCCAGTTGCCACCAATCTCAGACCTGAGGGAGGCTGGACTATTATGAGTTTGGCTGAACTAAAAAAGTCAATTATTCTGCCTTTTTCTGAGGTTAATACATGGCTTAGGGAGGAGACTACTTTGGGAGGGTCAAAAATTGTGGAAGGGGGGGCGCCTGGGTGGCTCAGTGGGTTAAGCCTCTACCTTCAGCTCAGGTCATGATCTCAGGATCCTGGGATCGAGTCCCACATCAGGCTTTCTGCTTGGCAGGGAGCCTGCTTCCTCCTCTCTCTCTCTCTGCCTACCTCTCTGCCTGTTTGGGCTCTCTCTGTCAAATAAATGTGGTATATATACACAATAAAATCCTTTAAAAAAAAATTTGTGGAAGGTGGATTCTCCACACTCTCCTTTGGACTTGCTGCTAAACAGTAAAATTGTTGCTGATAGATCCACCAATGTACCTGAAAACACTTAATAATCATGGTGTATTGTATATTTACAAGGTCACAGCATTCAGAGGAGTTACAATATCAACAAAGTAAAAGCAGCAGCAGCAGGGGTATAGGTAATATTGGTAGTAGTAGCGACAGCAGCAATTATCATAATAAAACAAGCCTGTATATTAGAGTTTGAAAGGCATCAGGAAAATCAACCCACTCACAGTGTATCTATCAATGACAATAAGACTTGAAATAATTTTATTGATTTAAATAAAATTCACATCTTTCAGGATTATCACTAACAAAATAGTATTCTGGATAAAAGCAGTCGCTGGGGTATAGAACACCAGTCCTGTGCCTAAAATTTTCTTCCCTTTAGGATCCACTAGTTGATAATGGCTTCCACTGCTATACTGGCTTTAGGATAGAGAGGGGTGACTTCCATTGCAATAATCTAATACACACATCATCATTTATTTGCCACTGTAAGTCTAAGCCAAGGCTAGCTTATTCAAAGCTTAAATACAGAGGGGATAAACCCAGAGAATAACAAAAGTGGATAATCTGAATTAAGCTTTTTTTTTTTTTTTTGTCTCAAAGCCTACTGACATTTTGTGCTAACATTTGCCTTTGCTTCTGTGTCTTCAGGCCTTTTTTCTCTCTAAAGTCAAATCTTATATCCTTTAAATTAAGTTCAAAAGAAAACAACAGTTTCCTTTCTCTCCAATCTACTTATCCATGGTCAGTTCTTCTAATGACCTAAGAAATCATTCCTTCTCTGAGTGACTGGCATGACAGCGATCTCACATCTTAGATTAGACTATCTTCTCACTAAGGTCTATATAACCTTTGCCTTATAATTCTTAACAATACAGCTATCTTAAAAACAATGTCATATTTTCAGTACTCATTTAACAACTGAATAACAATAAAATATACATAGTACTAAGAGTATGTCATCCTTTAAACTAAATGTTTTTGGTTTCTTATAGATTCCTATAGTTTTATTTCATAATGTAAATATTAAATGCATGTTTTCTGTATGAATGAGCTTAGTGACACTTTTTTTGTGTTTTCATTAAATGGACTTAAAGCAAGAAAATAATGGAAAGAAAATATGCTACAATGAGGAATGGCAAAGAGACAGGGGTTTGGGAGTGTCACAGAAAACCTTATTAATTTCATAATCTTTACAGAACTCATACAAGTTTACTTAAAGACTCTGGTACCTTTCTCATATCACCAAATCTACCACCCCCTGAAATCTTGTAAACAAATCATTAGGCTTATTATTGTATTGGACTCCTCTCAGTATAAAATAATATGTGTCAGTGTTGAGGGTAGAAAGAATTTTATAGGGAATATATGGCACGTTTTAATCAAGATATAAAACTGAATTTGTACATTAACAAGGCATTCTGGAACATAAAACTTTTCTAACATTTATCAGGAAGAGGCAGACATTAACCTGGACCCATACTTTTTTAATAGAAAAATATAAAATACCCAGAATAAATTTTCTCTCAGAAAAAACTATGAGAGGTATGATTGTACCTTTAATGAGCATTTCATTATTTGACTAAAAAAAGTTATCCCCTACTACAACTCTTAAATTTAAGTGGTAACAACTACAAGACTCATTCCACTCAATCAAAAAATCAAATGGAGGGGTGCCTAGGTGGCTCAGACAGTTAAGCATCCTATTCTTGATTTTGGCTCAGGTCATGATCTCAGGGTCATGAGACCAAGCTCCACATCAGGCTCTGTGCTCAGCACAGTTTTCTTGAGATTCTCTCTCCCCCAACCTCCACTGCCCCAACCCCTGTTCATGTACTCACTAAATAAATAAATGAGTAAATAAATAAAATATTTTTAAAAAATCACTTGGGTCTATCGTATAGAAAAATTTGCTGACACGATTAAGAATACTGATATGGGGGGGGGGAGAATATTGATATTTGGAGCACTGAAGTGGCTCAGTTAAGCCTCTGACTCTTGATCTCAGCTCAAGTTAAGATCTCAGAGTCATGAGTTCAGATCCTAAGTTGGGTTCCACACTGGGTGCGAAGCCTACTTTAAAAAAAAAAAATTAAAAGAAAAAGAATATTGATATTTAAAATCACATTCAAACGTTGAGAGTGAGTATCACTGTAAGGTCACTAACTCATTATAACAAATGTGCTTCTTTATATATATGGAAATTTTCAGAAAAGTAAAAAGCCATTAAGACTGTAAAGATGAGTAAATTATGAAAAAGGTAGTGGGAAGAAGGGTATTTTATCTCCTTTCCAACACAGATCAGTAGGAAATACTTTATTTTGTCATTTTTATGTGCATACATATTTTTCTTGTGTTATAAGTTTATAAATGTGTATACAGGAGAATAAAGACAAAACAGAATGTTGGAGAAATCTTAACTGTGAACATTTAGAGAAGAGATATAAACTAGTGAGATTCTGGTTAAATTTCAATAATAGAACTCAAATTTATAAACTGCTTCATTAGATGGAGACCACTATGTGATTTTATTTCAAGAACATGAAGAAACAATTTTGAATTCTAGATAAGAAAAAAATTGGTTATGTTATGTGATAGTAATCTATACAAGAGGTTTCAGGGGCATCTGGGTGGCTCAGTGGGTTAAGCCTCTGCCTTCTGCTCAGGTCATGATCTCAGGGTCCTGGGATGGAACCCAGCATCATGTTCTCTGCTCAGCAGGGAACCTGCCTCCTCCTCCTCCTCTGCCTGCCTCTCTGCCTACTTGTGATCTGTCTGTCTCTCTCTCTCTGTCAAATAAATAATAAATAAAATCTTAAAAAAAAAAAAAGAAGAGGTTTCAAACACTTGCAAAGGCAAGGAGGAAGACTATAGTATCTGATTTCTCTGGAGTTCTTTAAGAAGGTGAAAGAAACATCCTCACTAGTGCTTATTTTTTAGTTCACATACTTCTTTAGGAAGTTTTCCATATCTAAGCATTTCTTAGTTTCAACAAATTCATGATAATAGTATCTAGAAAATTATTTACTAAAGTCAAGTATCTCCAAATGCCCTATGCAAAATCACTAAGAATTAGTGTACAACAAAATTATCTTTAATATATGCTTGTTATACAGAAGTGCCAGAGAAAGTCTGAATATCATCAACTTAGCTTTATTCAGTGTGATAATCCAAGTAAAATTGTCAGTATACTTAATGACTCCTAAAATTTGGGTGTGTTTATATGCTTTCTTGTTTCAGTTATGACTTAAATTTCTGCTTATAGACAGAAAGACTTAATAACTACTGGACAATAATCCAGGTCGTATTTATATGTTACTACATTTTCAAATTAAAATACAATTATATATAAGAGAAGACTCCATAAAATGCAAAGACTTCTACATGTAAACTATAATGTCATTGTTACCGATGACTCAACAATTCAATCAAAAACAAAAATGATAAATGACTTTAGTTATGTGCCAGGTCTATGATACAACTCTACTGAGGGAACAGATCTAAGTGATGTATTCCCACACATCTCCATACACAGTTGTTTGAAGGGACACACCTGGTACTATTTCTGAGATTTTCTTTGGTATATAGATCTTGGTACATGAACCCCTTCCACACATGTACAAGTGCTATCAATGCCTTGCCTTAAACTTTATCATTTTAGTGCATTCTCCATTCTTCGAATAGACAACATATTCATTAGTTTCCCTGAACTTTCTTTCTGAATTTAGGATATTTCTCTCCCTGAGAATACAGAACTGAAATATCTGGAAATTAATGCCTTACCCTCCATTCCAATTTGGAATTTTCAATCACTGTTTGATACAGTTGGTGATTAAACACTCTAGCTCTTTTGCTCTGAAGGCAGGATACCTCTGAGGCACATTTTGATACAAGGTAACCCAGAAATAGTAGTAAAAAGTTAAGCTTTAGTTGACCACTACAGCAGTTTCTCTGATAATGCAGTTTTTCAAATTCGCTTTATTTTTTGAATTAATACTCTATTTATGCTTGTATCTTAATTTTAATTATTAGCATTTGATTCAGAAACATGGACCAATTCATATCTATGTACATATTCAACTAAATCCATTACTTTTTATATAGAATTTAAATTAATTTAATATATCCAATATATTACTGAGATAGCAGATCATAACAGTCTAATTTTCAACAGTTTTTCTTGACTAATAAGGCAGTTTGAAATTCTAGACAGCAGAACATCTTGGGGTAAAGAATAAAGCTACCTATAATGCCATTAAACTGGTCAATTACTCTTGCATTTTGTTTGCAGAATTCTATTTCAATAAAATTGATTCTTTTTTTTTTTAAACAAAGGACTTTCCAGACTTTAGCATAATGTGTTTACAGTAAGCCTCCAAAATTTCAATCATTGAGAAGGTAAAGGGAGAGGCATCTCTAAATTTTAATAAAAACCTGAGTTATCAGCAAACATCAAATAGGGTATATAGGAAAAGAAAGCATATCTGAGGATTTTGTTGCTCTTTAAAAAAGTCATCTAAGTAAATCAATAATTTTTTGCACTTAAGATACTGAATAAAGACACTGTTTTCCTTGGCAGCCTTTATAGGAAAGGTCTGAGGTCAATTGAAAGGCTTCAAATCACTATTTACCATTTATACACAGTGATTTTCTATATACATTGAAGACATTTCTCATAATGTTGATTTATAGGTGCACTTAAAAAGGGCAATTGAAAAGAGTGCTCTTTGGGGTAAGTATCTGCTGTGGGAGGAACAATCAAAGAGAGAGGCTTCAACTAAGCTGCCTAGTGTCAGAAAATGCAGTTATATAAATTTGAGTATTTGGAGACATAGATTTCAATCTAAGAACTACTCTGTTTAATGCTGTTTTTCCTCTCCCAGTTTATTCTCTTCTTAATTTAAACAGCATTTCTAAGATGAACAGATCTTAATATGTAAACATTTTAGTGTAAGTAGTGAATAGAACAAATGACTTATTTATTTGGAATTGTTACTACTGTTAGAAAGGTAAAGAACTTAAGCTCCAGGAAGGAAAAATATATATACTATCTTTTTGGTTAAATGCTAACATTAACAGATTAACTTTTTTTTTTCAGTAAATTGTAGGAGTACTATTTCTAAGATCACTTCAAAAAAAACAGTCTTTCCAAAGAGTAATTACTACATTTTGAGAAAAAACACTCACCAAATTCAGACACAAAATATCACAATATTCTTAGGTACAAACTGTTTACATGTGTGTATATTAGATGTATATTAGAAGTGATAAAATATTTGAGTGAATAAGGAAAGTATAAATCTCAAAATGCTTTTTTTTTTTTGGTAAATTTATTACTCATACCACCTCCTTTTGTTCTCTGATAAATATGTAAGGAGTTTTCTTAGACTAAAGGGTAGGGACCTACATCCTTCATTTGTTAATTAGAGCTCTCAAATAATTCTTCATTATGCACCACTGATTAACTATTTACTAAAGGAAATGACTGATCAAAAGCTGAGGATATATATTTTTTCTTTCCTATAGTGAGGAGAAGGAGAGAGTCTATTCTCTTTAAAAATCTAATCCAAAGACAGTGACCACCATTAAGATGTCTTTGATCAAAGAACTGGGAATCTAAACTAGTTCCTCTGTAAGTTTTGAAGTTCTAAGGGATGAAAATCTCACAATCATTTTTATTTGATCAACTCTCTTATGTATTTGGCCCATAATAAATCAATATTTACATGATATTGATATTTTCTCCATGGTTCTCATCCAAGTATTTTGTCAATCTAGTTATTTTTGGTGGCCCTATGTGGTTTTCAAGTTTCTTTCACATTAATATAATCATTAGTATAAACAGAGCTTTATTTCTGAAATATTAACATTATTGAGTACATACTTAGATAATTTAAGTAGATATTCTAAGAACTTCAAATAAAGCATATCTTTCTAAAACAAATAATTTCCATTTTAGAGAACAGCTTTTAGTTCAGTTAGTAATTTTATATTATCTTTATAATCTGTTTTATTCACCCAATTGAAGTATTATAGTATGATTAACATTTCTGGTAGCTTAAGGAGATAAAATTAGTACAGTTGAAATATCATCTTTTTTTCTAGAAATTATCAAACAAAATAAAATGACTAGAAACAATAGGTTGAGGCACAAAAAAGGGAATGATTTACAAGTCTTTTATAAAGGAGAATGGGTACTAGAAAACCCAGATTGAGATGGATATTATAGTATTTTGACTTTTACCTACCAAGTCAGTATATATTTCATAATAAAGGGTCTGGTGGGGTTTTTTTTCCATTTTATATTATCCATAACAGCAGAAATCTAAATTGTATTTCCTACGTTCTACAAGGGTTACTGTGATAAAATCAACTCTGGCAACAATCATTGCTAATTTTTAAAAAAATATTTTGAGTCCCAAGCTACAAAGGATCATACAATTTTGCAGACACAAAGACTATATACAAAAATCAATGGCATAATACCAAACCCAACATGCTTATAATAAAACACAACAGAAATTAAAATTACTATAATACAACATATTTCCAAGAAGAAAATAATTCATCAGCTAGGGCTGCCATTACCCCACATAGTACCCTACCAAGTATCACAGACTGGATAGTTTGAACAACAGAGATTTATTTCCTCACATTTCTGGAAGCTAACAGTCCAAGATCAAGGTATTGACAGGGTGGGTTTCTGCTGAGCACCCAGCCTTTCTCCTTGGCTAATAGATAGCTGTCTTTTGATGATAATGTTACATGTTCTTCTCTCTGTATTGTCTGTGTTCTAGTCTTCCCTTTTTATAATGATACCAGTTATATTAGATTAAGGTTCACCCCAATGACTTCATTTAACCTTAATTACCTCTTCTGCAGACCTTATCTCCAATAGAGTCATATTCTGAGGTATTAAGGGTCAGGACTTCAACATATGAATTTAGTGGGGACACATCAGAAGAAAGTGCATGCAAGTTCAGGAGATAAGAGACCATGTTTATTTGCACTATATTACACACAAAGATGCAAAATATTAATTTATTCCTATGCATTGTGTACTCTGTGAGATTAAGTCAGGCCCTTTGGGTAATTGAGTCATTTGCTGATTTTAATTAATCTCTTCTACTTTAATTCCTCTTGTAGTTCAAAAGTGTTCTTGTAACATTCCCAAATGATCACAAATGAACAGTCTCCTTTGGCTTCATTTTTCTAATGTTCCTATATTAACTAGCACTTTGCATATTTACCTGAAGGAACACGGAAAACCTGATAATAAGCTCTAGATTCCAGGATAACTAGGGACTTTCCTACATGCTTTTTTATCATTCATTATTCACCACTATTTTTCAGTTCAAGGAAGGTTTGCCATGTCAATAATTAAAAAGGACTATGAAGAAGATATGTGCTCTTTATTCAGTGTCTATTGAGTAAGAAATACTTTTAAGATATTCCTTAATATATCCCAAACTTATCTCTCAGTCATCACTACAAGATATTCTCAGGCTGGTGCTTAGCAACCAATGCAGAAGCTCTTTGCTTAGGTCATATGACCAAGGAAAGTGAGCTCTTGATAACAAATGTTCCTCTGAGACCTAAAAGCAAACTGAGTCTTACACTGGTTCATGTAAAATGTAAATTTGTTAACTGATATTTCAGTGAAGTGAAATATGACTTTAAAGACAACTATATCATTCTGAAATAATTTATGTAATAAGAAAAATAAACCTGTAAGATGTTTATTTTTTATTATTATTTTTAAAGATTTTATTATTTATTTGAGAGACAGAGAGAGAAAGAGAGAGAGAGAGCATGAGCAGGGAGAGAATAGAGGGAGAAGCAGACTGCTTGTTGGGCTGAGCAGTGAGCCCAAAAGGAGACTCCATCCCAGGACCCTGGGATCATGACCTGAGCCAAAGTCAGACAGTTAACCAACTGAGCCACCCAGGAACCCTAAGATTGATGTTTATTTTTAATAAATATATTAAATTCTTATTTAAATTTCTATTTATTTCAGTCATATTTATGCCTGAAAGCAATAAGATTAATTTGGAATATTTTCCAATTTTTGTTTACCTGATCTTTCAAAATGTATACCAAACAATATATTATCTTCTATGTTTACATTTTATTCATTTTGCAAGAATTCTTTTTTTATAATCATCTGTGTGAAAAATCTTTTTTAGGTATTGTGGCAACATAAATATATGCAAACTCTGTTTCCTAAATGGTGATTATGAACAATGACTGAATAAATAATATATGTGTACTATATATACACTACTATAGGCAATTTATTTTTAGGCATTTATGGGGAGAATGACATGATAATTACACTTCCCACTTTACTGGGATCTGTGCTATAGTTTTATTATGTAGAAAATCTCACATATATATTGAATCTTTAATAATCTATGCTAATAGAATTCAAGAATTGCTTTGACTATATAATATCCACAGATAATTTTCAAATTTTACAGTAACGAAGAGTCAATCTTCCCTCTGACCGATCCTTTATTATTTAGAACTAAGAAAATTCCTTAGACTGACTAATTTTAATTTCATTTTCAATGTTTCATCTAACCTACTGAGGAAAAAGCTGAATAAGCTTATGATAAAAGTGAAAAAGATTTAATTAAAATATTTCTCCTTTTGTATATCTAAAATTCTAAGCTGACTTTATGTGCATTGCCCTTGAAAAGATGAGAGGATTCCTAAATTAAAAACCACCTTGTACAGATTTGAAGTGGGTTAGACTTTTAGTGTATATGGAGGGGCATCTGGGTAGCTCAGAGAGTTAAAGCCTCTGCCTTCAGCTCAGGTCATGATCTCAGGGTCCTGGGATCGCCCCACATCAGGCTCTCTGCTCAGCAGGGAGCCTGCTTCCTCCTCTCTCTCTGCCTGCCTCTCTGCCTACTTGTGATCTCTGTCAAATAAATAAATAAAATCTTAAAAAATAAAAGTGTATGGAAATGAATTTGTTCATTTTAATCCATAGGATAAAGGAATTTATTGAAACTGTTTGATAAATGTAATTCAAATGAACAAGGAAGTGTATTCTCCATGTGTTATGATATAAAAACTTTTATAATTGCATATATATGTAATTATGATCCCCTATTATATATTTATGTAATTATATAATTATGATTCCCTAGTATATATTTAAACTATAGAAAACTAAATATTTTCACAGTGCTTTCAAAGTTAAATATGCATAACTGATGGTACTGATGTCCATAGTGATAGGAATATTAAGATAAAAATGAAAATTAGTCATACATAAATAAAAAAGTATATATAGTAAGTAGATGATTAAAGGGAATAATCTTCACTATCCCTATTGTTCTAAAAATTGTTCTAAGAAGAGATAAAGTAGCATGGACAGTCTAAATGATAAAATAAAAGAAATTATTCAGAGAGTTTATATGGCTATTTTAAGAAGGGCTACATAGTTTTATGGTCAATAAAACCTATAGTTAGATAAAATGTAAGAAAGGCAAAGGCTGTGAAATATTATGCTTTGATATTTTAATAGTGTTAGGTCAGGAATGAATTTTATTTCACTCCCATACTGTCATGTTCAGTTAAATAGCTCCTTTAGAAGCAGGTATGCTCAGAAAATTCTGTTTATTTTTATGAACAACTAATATGATGAATTCTTAAATTATGGTGCTATAGTGTTTCTATCAACCCAGAAAATGAATAAAATTTTCTTCATAACAATTTTGATATGGTCGAATGTGAAGAATATAGGATTTATAAAGATACACACAGGATAGATAGCAATAGTCAGTGCATATATAAAAACACCCGAAGTTTAACTTTATTTAAATCATGTTTCATAATCACTCACACATACACACATATATCATCCTTTCCATGTTTGACTTACTCATATGTGAAATAGGTATTTCAACAAGCTCTAGAGAGAAGGTTATTCCCATCATGTTTAAAACAATTATTCTATTGAGGTCTGTATTTTATGAGCCCTGTTTATATTATGAAACATGAACAGGGAATCGATATCATATGCCTTACAATTCAAAAATACACTTGTAGTCAGTGACACAATGAATGTGAAGTAAGCAACTGTAGAATATCTTTATGGCAATGAGTGCCTTGTAAGAGACAAAGATGAACAAATATGAGGTTCAATTGTAACCTCAGTCTACAATCTTATATGTGCCAAGTGTTTCTTTTTTCCCATTTTTGCTTCTAAATTTTAAGATGTAAATAAATCGCTATGTACTATGCTCTATGATCTAAGCATGCATGAATACATCCATAGTCAACAAACACAATGTTCTTCATAAACCAGTTTCCAATAGAGATTCTAATAAATTGAAGTACACAATCTCCTAAAATAGAGCATACAATGTAGGGAAAAAATTTTCCCCTAAGTAACTTATTAATAATATTAATAATATTAATGGATATTTTTCTAGTTTTTTCCACAAAGATTTACAGATTTTTAAGTAAAAATTTTATTGAATTTTTTGCAATGGTGAAATTCAAAAAATAATGTTATCCTTTTTTCTAAGTCAAACTCTAAAGATGAGAAAATGATAAAGATAAAAGTGTTACTAGAGAATACAGTTGTGAAAGCAACAGCCTAATATTGAGGAGTGTGTCAAAATACTCAAAAGCAATCAGAACACTAACAAAACAAATAAGCTTAAATTATTTCAGGCAATTTTCAATAATGTATTCATAATAATGAGTCCAAGGAATCACAGAAAAGCAAAGTACCAATAAATATAGTCAAGATTTCCATAAATTACAGTATTAATGATTGATCAGAAGAAACTGAGCTATCCAAAAATTCTCTAGTGTAGAATCCCTCATTCTCAGATGCCACTAAATATATGACTGTCCTTTACTAAATACAATTCTTTTTCATTTAATGCAGTTACATATATACTCCTACAGAGTTGATAAAGACCTTACAAATCCTCTAAACCCAATACATACATCATAAATACAGGAAAACTTTGGTGATTTGCTGCAAGTCATAAAGACAATAAAATGACCAAAACCAAAGAATGCTATTCTGATGCTCACTTGCCTCTCATGCTTTTGCTGTCCAGGAGAATTGCCATTTTTTGAAGCTTTCAGAATTATTACTTCATAAATTTACATAAAGTACCTATAAATCTTTAATTTAAATTCATAAACAGTCCTCAAATGAAGCACTGAATGGGGTAAAAATCAATTTAACTATCAAAAATGAAATGGATGGGACTGGGAGGGGGTGTCTCTAATGCCTGGCCTCTAAGAATTCATGACCATCTTCCTCGGTAACCTTGGGTGAGGTTTGAACCTTGTCTTTGCCTCAGTTTCCTCACCCATGCCATGTGTATTATAGTGTTACTCCCACCTGGTTGTTGCACTGTACAAAAAGAAATTATACTGGTTCATTTGAAACAAACCACAGACTTTGTACCTCCTAGAACATCATGGGGAAGAGACCATGTATATCTTGTTCATTGATTTAAACTACGTACCTTGTGTTCATAGACACTCAAATATTTGCTGAATGAATGCAAAGATGAATAAAAGCTTGGCACTCATGGGGTAGAGATATAAAATGCATGAAAAAGATGCAGTCCCTACTTCCACAGAAATTATAGCTCAGAATGTGTTAATAAAATGAGAAAATAAATTTAAGAAAACTGAGAGACAAACTGGGAATAATATAATGCACTTGCCCTTATCGAGCTCATAGCACAGCACGTTATTTCTGATAAATTATTTTCTTCTAAAATAAAACCTACCTTCATCAACTATCTCAGCAGCAGATGAAGTAAGGACTTTCAACTCCATGTAAAAAGAGGGAAAAACCACAACGCTAGTGTCCTGTGAAATTCAAAAGAGGAAATATTATCAATAAAGGGCCGGAAGTAGATGATGCAGAAGCAATATAATGACTTATTTGATTCAATGTGAAAAATTAGAAAAATTTGGAATTTCAAATATATGGTATATAAGCCTGTGTGAGAGTGTGTGTGTGTGTGTATTGAGAAAGAGAGAGAGACAGAGAGAGATAAGGATATTCTTTCTTTTAAAGGTAGAAAGAGATTATGTAGATATAATGAGTTATAGTTAAAAAGAACTGCTTTTTTTCCCTATGGATATTAAGCAATAAAATTGAAGCAAATTTTCCTTCTCTAAACTATAAATTCATGTGTGTCTGTAAAAGCACTGATTATTTTGCTAGTGTTTTCTTTTTCTTCTCTAATTTTATTATAGAAAATAAGTCTTTTAATTTCCTTGGTTGAATTATATTACCAAGATCTAAATATTATTGATTCATGATATTAAAAGCAAAAAATAACACAGTGATCATAATAAAATGAAACCTGGTCTTTATATAAAAATATGTTTTCAAAGCAATGGCAATTAAAACATAAAATTCTCATTAACATTAATGGAAATGTCACATTTCCTGCATAGAAGTCTGGACTATAATTAATGTTGATCTTTTTTATTATCAAAGCTGATTAAACAAATATTTTTTCATCAGTAAATATTTTACACACTGTCATTTGCAGAATATTATTTGACCTCCTAAAACATATATGTTCCCATTAGGATGATTTATTGAAGTGGAAATAAAAGCTCTACAATAGATCACATTAATATTTCATGGAAACAACTGATACTCTGCAAAGGTAAGACCACCAGACATGAATCAGTAATTCTGCTCATTCTTTTCCTGGCAAGAAGAGCCTGACCAAACTTACCTTTTATGTTGTTTCTCATGTGTTTGTGTGTGAGTATTCTTTCAAAGATTGTGCAGTGAATAATATAATTAGTTCTACAAGACCTCAGTGAGTCCAACAGATGGGTAAAAAAGAGTTCACCATTCACTTTGTTTTGTCTAGCTATTCAACTGTCTAATAATTATATATCAATATAAAATATTCCCATTCTTCCTCAGTTTGAACTAAAAAATGGCATTTGGTAAATATGTTTAGGATATGAAGAATTCCATTTTTCTTCTGAGTCTTACCTCACAGAATTATCAGAATAACCTACAGCATTTGCTACACACTTCGGGGTGTGTGTGTGTGTGTGTGTGTGTGTGTGTGTGTGTGTGTTTTAATAGTCTTTCCCACCCTCTCTTTCTTGTACAGAACTTCCAGTTTAAAAAAAAAATGTTTGTATACAGAATTTAAAAGTGGAACTAAGAATAAAGTGGAATTTCATTTTTTTGGATAAAAACAAAGTCGACTGGGATCAAGTATTATCTTGCAAGCTTTCAATAAGGTGAATAGATAAACAATTTATAAAAACAGCAAACTTAACTTACATCAGGATACAGCTTTGCATTGGCATTTTGAGTTTGCTCTGCTACATGGTAACTTGATAGCTTTTCTTTGGGGAAAATAGGTTTGGTAACAATTTATTTCTGGTTGTTTTCTCTCAATAAGGTTATTGAGCTTCACACTGACTTCAGGATAAAATGTCTAAATCCTAACTGCAAGCAGTATTGTCCTATTGTTTCAGGATTCAGAGAGAAAGAAAAATAACAGATATTACACCACTGGAGATAAAAGGAGTTGCTGTGACTCTTCCAGTTTATTTTGTGGTATTAAATAACTCCACAAGTATTTATTAAGGATCTATTTATAAGGCAGAACATTGTGGGGTTTTCCCCTTAAACTTATGTATAAAGACAATTTAGCAAAACCCACTACTATCTGTACTAAACTAGACACTAAACTGGAAACTTCTTGAATTATGTCTACCTTAACAGCTATTATCTAGCCAACTCTATTAAATATTTCCTATTCAAACCAAAGGCAATACTTTTTCATTCAGAAGATTTACTCAGAGAATACTAGATTCTTTGAATTGTGATTATTTTGAGGTCACATGGTTCAATTTTCTTAACTGTAATTGTGATTTCCTCCATATCATATCTATATATTTCATCTTATAGTAATACAGAATTGAGTACCTTATAAAGTTACTAGTTCAGTTACAACAATATTTAACAGTTCTAAATGCTATAAATGTTTTATAAATATTCTCATTTGTCCAAATGCCAACTCTTTGAATTGGGACTATGTCATCGTTGCTAATTTTATTTGTGGGAAGGTGTGAAAACACTTGCCAGTTCTACAGTTAATAAAGCAGCATGTTTGGGTTTTAAACCCAGGTGGTATATTTCCAGAGACCACATCTCTAGCTACTGAGCTAAGCTGCAGCATCATTTATTAATTCTTCCTTATATTTACCTTTAAAAAGGAACTGACCCTGACTTGCAATTTTTGAACTACATGTAAGAATTTATTCCTTGTTCCAGCACACCGAACTTCAGTGATTAGAAGATATCAATTTTCCTTTCTCTGTGTATTGTCATCCCAAGTTAAACAACTAGCATGCCTTAATAGAAGTAATTTCCAATATTTCTCTGTATTTTTCACATACCTTCCTCCCACACATTTGTGCCATATTATATTGCCTCATTTAAAAAAATGATTAAGAACTGAACCAATTATCTGATGTGCCTAAATATGGGCACTGTAACCAGTGCCAGACTTAGGATAGCTCTATAAAAAACACATATTAGGGGAATGATAAAGTTAATAAAAATATCAAAGAAAGAGATTTTCTCACCTGGAATTATTTACTTCATATCTTATATGGTAGACTAGTAAATTATCTCAAAAGCTGGATTAAACTGTATGTTCTAAGAATTTAGTATCCTTAACTTATTTTCTGCCTTTTCTATAATCTGTCATATTAATGACATTTCAAAAAAAAACATTAATATTAAAACAACGTGAATTATAATTTTTAATTATGCCCTTAATTATACCTTATTAAATACACACTTAAAAATAAATTGTCTTTTATCTGTCCTTAGGAGAGTCTTCCCAGCATACTTCACTTACTTTTTGGTAGAAGAAAGGGAAAATGAGGCTAAAGTTTTGTTTATATATATTTTGTAGCTTGTGTTTCATTTCAACTTTTGTAAGCTACTCACTGTTGCTATATGATCCCTGGGCATTCTTTATATACAAATGTCAGCTCTGCAGTCATGTACCATATCTCTGATTCCTCTAACATTCCAAGAAATAGCTTTTTCATTTGTTTGGTTGGTTAGTTGTTTTGTCTCATTTTGGTTTATTTTGTTTTTGAAAACATGTAGGAAAATGTCCTAGTATATCTGATGGTTTTATCATATCTAACACGTTGAAAAAGTATTAATATCATGACCACCAAACATATGAGATGGCTAATGGGACAAATGTTAAATCTGCAGAATCCACTGACAAAAGTGTTACAAAGTTCCTATTGTTGGAAAGTTTAGGTCCAAAAATTCATGGAAGCCGGGAATAAAAAATGGAGCGAAGCGGGGAGGGTGTTGGATAAAGCAGGATGCTTTTCTCTGTGGAAGCCAGAAATTCTGTGCAATCCATTCCTATCACATTCCAGATGGGAACTTAATCGCTTATCCCTCAACAAATGTTGCCTTGGTTCAATGTTGAAAACTATGTTTAACAGAAATACCATATTGTTACAGTCCTCTTTATATTAATACATCTTGAATCTTTTTTCAAGGGCAAGTATTCAAGAAGAAAATCTCTTCTATTTTCAGTATCTTATGATGCTGTGCTCCCTCATTCCACATGACCTACTCATGTTAATTTCCTGCTACCACTTCAATATTCTTAACACAGTGTGCAATCAAACAACCTCTTGGGAGATCTACATCCTACTACTACCTGTATACCTAGTCTTCCTCCATTTCATAAATATCCAAGTGCTTATAATATTCCAGAACCACACAAAATGATGGGGAAAAATGGATAGAACAAAGATCCTTTTCATCACAAAACTTAGTCTTATGGAGGAGATAAACAACAAAGAGATAATTTTAATCTAGTGCTGCAATACACATAAAATTGTTTTTCAGGGGAGCATATCTGAAGGACATAACCAACCTCTGGGGGAGTTAGAGGACAGGCCTCATAGAAAAAAGTCTATGCACGTACCACTAAGCAAGAGGAAGTTGGATACTCCCAGTAAATTGCAAATAGCATTTTACTTCTTCTTTTTTAATGTTATGTTAGTCACCATACAGTACATCATTAGTTTTTGATGTAGTGTTCCATGGAGCACTCTACTGATAAAAGTGTGGTGTTCAAGGAAGAGTTCAAAGAAAGTTGAGACCAAATAAGAAAGCTAAAAATCAAACAACATGTTTATTTTATCAATTTTAAGGATTCAAGATTTTGCACTGAACGCAATGAAAAATCACTGTGTTTATCTTAAGTTATTAATGATTATGTTCTTATGCACGCTGACAGCATTAGCCTGACTCAGTATTTAATCAGTCAGGCTTTCCACAGAAATAGGAAGTATGGCAAGGAGCTAGAACAAGGCAGGTTCATCCATAATCCCTTTTTGCTGTTCACCACCACCCAGATCCATGTGTGCCGTTTTTGAACAGTCAGCAATTATAAGATTTAAATAGTTTGAAAATTTTCAGTTTCTGCACTTTTTATCATCCAGTCCTGATTTTTAAAGGAAGGCACTTTAATTTTTTTGCTACATCATTGTTGGCGACAGCAAACTGCCCTGGGGCCTCACCCTCTGGTAAGGGTGACATGAGGGGTCACCACGCTACTAAGAGATTCACCAGGGCAGGTCCCAGTCTGTCTAGTTCATAGCTGTCGCCACTGCCTGAGCAGAGGGCAAGGCATATGGAAGCTGTGGAAGAAACAGATTCTGAATGAACACAGGCTTGCACGGATAAATGAATACTGACTAGATAATCAAACGGAACTGAATTCAAACCTAGGCGGGTCCCTATACTTGCCGTGGAATCCTGAACCCGTTTAAGAGCCTTTCAGAAAAGAGACAACTTCTGAACCTCAATTGCTGCTTCTACAGGGACAGCAATCCTAGTATCCTATTTCACTGCGTTGTAAAAATCAAAATTAAGGGAAAAAAATTATTTTAAAAAATTGGCTCCACATATCCCCACCCACCCGCCTCCTCTCAGAGCTAAGTAAATAGGAATTTGGTTTCATGCCTGATGCAGACGTTCAGAAGATAGCAAAACCTGTCTCACCTGGACCACAGGGTCCGGCTCAAGAGCACAGGCTCTTCCTCCTTATGGTCACCAAGTTTCTCTCCCAGATGAGCCACCAGTTCTCTTGGGTAGCACTAGGTTTCTTTCCTTTCCAGCGGACTGAACTTTTTTTTTTTTTCCTGTACTAGTTACGTTTTCCAATCACTAAAGGAATAAACGCAGTTTTCTCTAAAAAAGAGAGTAATTGTCGACATCAGATGCTTTGGTGGGAAGCTACCAGATAGATGGGCGCCAAGGCGAGTAGTTCAAGAACAGCAACAGCTGTGAGTCCTGAAGGAACTAGAGCCTCAAAGCAGCGGGGCATGGAAGTATGATAGGAGGTGGAACCTGGACGCCAGCAAAGGCATACTGCTGGAAAGTGGCGGGCTTCACCTGGAAGACTCCTGGACGTGCTAAGAGTGCGCTGCCCCCGCCCACCGCTGCCCCACACCAGCGCTCTCCGCTAGGCTCCACCCCCCACCAGGTTCCACGCAGGCGCCTTCCTCCCAGAAGCCGGCTCTCACTTCCTCGCCGCCCAGGGACACTCCGCCCTCGCAGTGTTTCCCTTATAAAACGCTGAAAGTGTTCTTCCGCGCTGATGTAGAGTCTACCTTTCGGCCTCTTCTCCAGTCCCTAGGGGTCCACATTAAAAACATTAAAATAAAATCTGAGGGCGGGTCTACTTGGACAGCATTTACCTACATTTAGCAAGAGTTTAAAATACCTTAAACATTAGACATCCTGGTTATCAGAACCAAAGAGCATTACATTCGTCGTAGCGTATATCATGCAATTATTTTCCAAATTCGTCAAGAGGTGGTAGTGTCTAACCTCTGTTCCATTGTCCTGTCATAGTGTAACAGTTTCATGTAAGCTGTTAATAGAGTCTTCATAAATATGATGTGCATACTGACATTATAATCATGGGATTATAATATATAATTACAAATACAATAACAATTACATATATTATATATTATAAATATAATCATGATTAGCAGCAAAACTACCTACTACCTACTGTTTTGTTTTGTTTTTCCTTTCTCCTGGCTTCTTTTTTTTTTTTTATTTTTAAGATTTTATTTATTTATTTGACAGAGAGAGATCACAAGTAGGCAGAGAGGCAGGCAGAGAGAGAGAGGAGGAAGCAGGCTCCCCGCTGAGCAGAGAGGCCGATGTGGGACTCGATCCCAGGACCCTGAGATCATGACCTGAGCCGAAGGCAGCGGCTTAACCCACTGAGCCACCCAGGCGCCCCTCTCCTGGCTTCTTGACTAGAATGTATTATACTACATTTGGTCATTTTCATTGAAATAATTTTAGGTTTTCTTTCCTTTCCAGCGGACTGAACTTTTTTTTTTTTTTTTCTTGTACTAGTTACGTTTTCCAATCACTAAAGGAATAAACACAGTTTTCTCTAAAAAAGAGAGTAATTGTCGACATTTGTCGACATTTGACATTTGGGTCCCTTTTTCTTTATTTTTATTTTATTTTTTTTTTTAAGATTTATTTATTTATTTGACAGACAGAGATCCCAAGTTGCGGGAGAGGCAAGCAGAGAGAGAGAGAGGGAAGAGGAAGCAGGCTCTCCGCAGAGCAGAGAGCCCAATGCGGGGCTCGTTCGCAGGACCTGGGATCATGACCTGAACCAAAGACAGAGGCTTTAACCCACTGAGCCACCCAGGCGTCCCTCTTTTTCTTTATTTTTAAAGAAAATATCATCAGTTCCATATTATTTACTTGAATTTATAAAGTGCTGGTAAGGGGCACCTGGGTGGCTTAGTTGGTTGAGCAGAGGAATCTTGTTGGTTTTGGATCAGTTCACGATCTCAGGGTGGTCTCCAGCTTAATAGCTTGGTCAGGGTGTCTCTGATTCAACAGCTTGGAGCCTGCCTAGGATTCTCTCTCTCCTCTCCTTCTGCCCCTCCTTGTGCTTGTGAGGGCGCTCTCTCATTTTCTCTCTCTCTCTAATAAATAAATAAATGTTTAAAAAAAAAAAAAAGTGCCAGAAAAATTTTAAAAATAATGCTCTATCCAAATAGGAATAGTTTAGGGGATTCTTTTTGTCTTTGTTTTTCTGCCAATAAGTAATGAAAATCAGGGTCTTGTAACATTTGCAGTAGTACCCAGCTTGGCTTGGGCCTTCTGCTCTAGCCCAGATCTGGGGCTCATCAACTGCATTTAATCCCCATTTGAAAAGACTGTTTTTGAATGGTCATCCATCAGTATCCACCTTTACAGCAGATACTCCGGGACCAGAGTCTCCATGTTAATACATCCCCTTGAAGAAATGTTACCATGATAATAACAAAGAAATAGTGTTGAACGATTCTTTCTTTCTTCTACCAGTAGACCAATGGTTCAGTAAACACAACTCTGTCAAAATACATTAGAGCCCAGAAAGGGAAATGAAGAGTAGAAAAGTTGGCAGGACTTGGCTTACATTTAAAAAAAAATTTTTTTCCCACATTTCAACAGTTTGGTTTTTTTTAGGAATGGATTTTAAGGAGAAAAAAAGAAAGGGCAAAGAGGTATGGAATAGAAAATAAATACAAATGTAGGCTGTTGCTCTAATTGTTTTATATCCACAACAAATTAGTACAGAGAATGTCCTGTACCAAACAATGCAATAAAAGTTTAGAGATTGATGTGTCTCCTCAGGAAAGGGTGGAGATTTCAGGCCCTGGTGTTTGAAAGTTAGGCAGAAATACGTGTTTTTGAATGGATCATGGGGTGTGTATCACAACGCATGCATTACATAAATTTGGACAGAAATGGCCAGTTGGTCCAGGAGTAAATGAAGTATTTGATTTCATTGTCCTGTAACTACCAAAGTTCCTCTCCACAATGTAGTGAGCCAAGTGGCACTGATTAAAAGAACAGATTAAAACTCTTAAGTTTTCATGCCATAAACCAAAATTAATCTTGAAAAGTTATTTTGGTAGAGATCAGAAGTTATAATATGTACAGAGAGAATAGTTAAATGGCTATTGCAATAATCCAGTCAAATGAGAAGAGGAATTGGCTGAAGTAGTGTTTTGCTAGTATCAGTGACCATGTCCCACAATCTGTAATTTTTTTCTGTATAGATAATAGCGACTCAATCTTATTTGTTAATTTAATAGCTGAAGAAACATTTATCAGGGTTTCCTTTTTCTTGGCAAGATGTGCAATCATATCTAATTATTTCCTCAATGCATAGTGTTTAAATATGACAAAATCCAGTAATTTATTTAAAAAATGAACAGAGGCAGAAACAACAGCTCTTAGTGAAGGAAAAAGTAAGTATCTACCATAAGCTTACCAGCAAAGGATACACATACCACAAAGTGCCCCCTTCATTTCTTTAGCTTTCTGAGAGTAGAATTACCAGAATATTTTAGGCAGAGGCTATTTCCAGACTCTAATATTTGATTAATAAGAAGGATATTATGCCTGTATCCCATGTATATTCATAACATGTTTGATATATGGGATGATATACCCCTCCCAGCATGAGAGAGATTTTTTTTTTTTTTTTTCACAGAAATTGTTAGTATCTAATAGCATGGTTTTCTGATAGCTCCACATATTTTTCTCTGCTGGTAGCCAACAATGATGGAAATGCTTCCACATTCTTGATGTTAATCAAATCATATGAAGATCTAGCATGGATTCACATGGAGAAACTTTTACTATCTGTGAGTAATCCATTTTACAAAATATGAACATGAATGTATGCCTTTTTTCCCTGTCTTTCTTTATGTTTCCTCTTTACATGCCCAGTTGTGCTTTTCAATTACCATGCTTGGGCTCCCACATCATCATGGATTTGTCATTGTCTCTCACTAGTGTTAGTAAATTCTTAGCTACTATCTCTTCACAATTTTCTAGGCCCTGTTCTTTCTCTTTACCACTCTTGGGACTCCACTCAAACATACGTTAAACCTTCATTCTTGCCCTATGAATTGGATCAAATCTTCCAATCTTCTTCCTAGCTTCCCTCTTTATTTTTAACTTCTTTCTCTTTATTTTTAATTAGTATTGCCGTATTTATATTTCAGTTTGGGACTAGTTTCATGAAAAAAGGAAGTTTTTATTTTCTTTTCTTTTAAATAATAATGTCATAACTATGTCCTTCTAAAAAAAAGTTACCCAGGGGCGCCTCGGTGGCTCAGTGGGTTAGGCCGCTGCCTTCAGCTCGGGTCATGATCTCGGGGTCCTTGGATCGAGTCCTGCATCGGGCTCTCTGCTCAGCGGGGAGCCTGCTTCCTCCTCTCTCTCTGCCTGCCTCTCTGCCTACTTGTGATCTCTCTCTGTCAAATAAATAAATAAAGTCTTTAAAAAAAAAAGTTACCCAATACATTATTTTTCTTTATTTTTCAATGACTTTTGTATTGACTGCTTTTTTACTTTTCAGATCAATCTTTTCTATAAACCAGAGTTGGTATCTACTTTTGATTCTACTTGCAATATGTTTTGTGAGGATTTATCCTTAGTTTCATAATTATAATATAAATCCTTCATATAACATATTTAGGGAATTAAAAAATAAGAATAATTAAATCAATACTCATAGGTTAAAAAGCTAAATAAAGTTTCCATATCTGGTTAACAAGTCAAGACCAAGCTGTGCATTATAGCAATAATATTGTCTGTAAGATAGAGTGCTTAAAAACAATACATTGCTTTTTATGAGCTAAGTTTTGTCTTCCTGGCTGGGACTAACACGGAATTCAGTATGGTAGGTCTTTCTGAAGAGTGGAAGCAGGTTAGGAATTTAAACGAAAAATTGAGAGAGAGGGAAAGCCATAAGGCAAAAACCTCATTGATGCCACCATATTCTTTTTTCTATGAATATGGTGAGCTATGAGCTGGGTCATCTAATTTTATTACCTTCTAATAAACTCTATTCCTAAAAAGCAAACATGAATCACAGGAACAAACAAAAGGCAGAGGAAACACATGTATAATGAAAACAGAGAAAATAACAAGAAGACAGAATATTTTAGTTTTTTTCCCAAAAAAAAACCCAACATATTATGACAAAGATGCAATTTTACTTAGATTTAAATAACATTTTTAAAATGATGCAGAAAGTGCCACTAATAAAAATTCTTTTTATATGGTGTATTTTTTAGTAAGGCTGACTTTCCCAATAAGGGAAAGCAACAACAGATATGAATATTTAAAGCAAAAAAGAGTACTAATCTGGGCCACCAGCTTTTATTATCTTTAGAATTAGTTTAGATCGGAGCAGAGTAAATGACTACTATGATCACAGAAGTCTGGAAAAACCTATGGGATCTGTCTCTTTATTCAAAGAGTAGCTACGGATTCTGCCTTTCATTTGGTCCTTATTAAAGACAACTTTTCTATGACTGGAAAATCCATCTTTTTTGTCTATTTCTTCCTCTCCCCCGCCTCTATCTACATTGTCTGAGAAACTCTTGAGATGAAACAATGCATGGGATGTAATGGGGCATAACCCAAGTGTGCTGTGAAAGGGAACAAATCAGAAGGAATATTGCTTGAGGTCAGCATCTGATGTGATCATTATTCCTACATCTGTGAGGTACCCTGACAGGCAGAATCGTTTGCCTCATGGAGTACCGAGCGAACCTTTCTAAGATGGACAAGTGAAAGAGTATATACAATATAAACCTTAATAATAGAACATCTGCCATGTTACATTTGTATTAACTTAGAAAAGCCATAGCAGTAATATTATATAGCTTTAGGATACATTTATATTATCTCATGGTGCTTGTTAAAAATAAGGATTGGGAAAAACAAGAAAATCCTTGTGATTAGTAATATAATACATAGTATTTTCACCTCAGGGTCACCAGTTTGAATAAAACAGTATTTTAGATAATACATTTTTTGTCACCTGCAATGTAATTATTTTGCTTGTTAAGTTAGCTAGCTGGTTCAGTTGTTTGTAGAAATAAAATGTCCCATTAAAAATCAGAAAATGTGGGGCATCTGGGTGGCACAGTCCGTTAAGCATTCAACTGTTGACTTGGGCTCAGGCATGATCTCAGGGTCATGATATTGAGCCCCCCATGGGGCTCTGTGCTCAGCAGGGAGTCTTTCTCTCCCTTTCCCTCTGTCCTTCCTGCTGGGTGCTTACTCTCTCTCTCTTTCTCTAAAACAATATTAAAAAAAAAAAAAACAGACAATACAATAACAGATACTCTTCATTGGTGATAATGGGATTTTGTTAGATGATGAATTTGTGTGGACTTAGACACTGATTTCTTGTATTATTTGCATATGATGTGAAAGTATGTCTATAAAACAACAAAATATCTGAATGTCATTCTATATAGATTCAAATATTTCTTCTGGAAACAATTTTAAAAAGTTAGGTTCAGTTTAAAGATAATGAATAAATAATTGGAAAACTCTAAAGTAGACTTGGTTATCTATCAGATGTTTTAATAAAATTGAGAATTTTGTAAGCAGAATAATTGGGATGAGGATGATTAGGAAATATTCTCAGGAAAATGAAGGTACACAAAGACGCAGAAACTGTCTCTCTACTTAAAAAGCCTTCAATGACTTCCTAAAATTGAGTCCACATAATGTTTGTTAAAATGCAAATTCCTATGCTACCTAGCACCAGTCCTCACCCCAGGTGCGCACATTCATTCATCCTTGTACCACTGCTCTGAATTTGAGTATTTATACATTTTGAGCCGCCCTCCCATTTCACTGTTTATCATCCTTCTGCCTATAATTCCTTCCCCTCAACTTCCCACTTATTTCACTCTTCTTCAGATCAAGGACTTGTATTATAAAATGTGCCTTTCCCAACTGAAAATGTTTTTATTCTTCCTTTTATTCAGGAAGAATAAAAACATTTTATTATCCTGTTCATTTGCTCACAGTGAGGAAGAAAATCTGTTGGAAAATAACCAAAACAAAAAAAAAAAAAGGAAAGAAAGCTCCCATGTTGCCCAATGCCAGTGATCTTTAATCTTGCCCAATTTTAGTTTGGTTGAGTGTGTCTGATTGCATTTAGCTGAGCTATCTTTTCACTAATTGCTGCTTTTGGTAGGAGTGGCTTAGCAATCTGCTTTCCTGCTCTCTTGGTTTTCTGCTCATGTCGTGCATCTCACTTTCCTGATGAAGCCAATCTTCCCATTTCTAACCAAACCTGAAATCTGTAAGAGAGTTGTTGATTCATACTATATCCATATGGATTTTTTAATAAAAATCTCATCTCATATTCATCAATGAGCTTTTTGAATACTAAATAGAGAAGTCCAATAGTATATTTAGAAAAATGATATATCTAAAATTCATGTTAAACTATTTAGAATAAAAAATTATTTCTCCAATGAACTGAAAGAATACACATTGTATACTTTTCAAAACTTATTTCTTCAATGAAATAATTGTATACTTTTCAAACCAACAACTGAGTAAGATCTCTTTTATTTCATATAAAAGTTGCAAAATACATGATGTTTTCATTACCCTTTTCTCAATCATTACATGTCACTAATTTAACATCACATTACTGTCTATTCTAGTTATGTTGTTGCTTTTTAATATACAGTTTTCTTTTTATGATCATTTCATCACGAATCCACTAACAGTGATATTGATCACTTCCAGCTATGGCACTATACATAACATCATGATTTCACTTAAAATACAATGCAGCCTTTCTCTGTATAAAATTAAAATTAATGCATAATTTGGATATTTTCAGTAATGAGATAAATAATGATATTCATAATCCTGTGATCAACAGAGGGATAAATTTAACACTTATAGTTAATAGCCTGCAATAGTTTTACTTTCAACTGAGGTCAAGTTTACCTTTAAAATTTTGTTTTAAGGAGAAATATTTAGTGAATTATTTTATAAACAGACATTCTTGGGTGTATATATAAGACATGGGTCTATATATACATATATTTTTTAAAAAAAGAAAAACCGTTCAGTCACACGCATTTCCAGTTCTAATCATGAGAAGCTACTGGAAAAAATGAGGCCTTTTTATTGTCCATTCAATAGCACCAGCTAAGGTTCTTGGAATTAATTTTCTTCCTTCAGCCTCCAGTTTATATATCATTCTAGTGACTTCCTAATCCATTCCACAGACTTAAAATTAGGCCTCCCCAAGCTTCTTTGCTACATTTCCATGAAATAGATTAGACTCTGTAAACATCAATTTTGTTTAATCATCCTTGATAAAACACATCTCAAATGTTTTTTTAACCATGTATCTCTTCACCATTTTATGTTAACAACTAAAAACATTATGTGCTTAAATGGAAAAATATTGCTTTATTAATAAAATAATATTAAGATCAATATTAAAAATAGATTAAAAACTTTCAAAATATTCAATAGAATATAAATATCAAATATTTAATAACCACAACCTAGTTAAGTTTCATGAATAACTTCTTTAATAATCAAAACTCTTACATAATTTCTTTTCATTCTTTATATGTATATACTCCAAATTTCTGTGTGATTTTTTCTTATGTAATATATTTTTTTTAAAAGAGTACAGTATTAAACCTGTCATATTTCTTTGAAGCACAAAGTTGTATAATTTAAAATTTTTCATTGAATATATACTCTATTGAATATTTACATGTTTTAATTATCATACTACCCTTAGCACAAACTTGGTCAAAACAAAATAAATATATTTAAAGTTATTGTTAATAACAATCATGAAAATCTAAAATGAAAGAAATGGCAATTTGTCAATTTGTTTTTTTCTATTAATTCACATGTCCACAATCATAATTACTTATTTTTAGAATGGCCTACACTTATTTTCTTTGATTTTCAGCTATTGCTTTCGTAGATCAAAGTATTCATCCATAAGCAGATGAGAATGGATCTTTTGTTATTAAAATTCACCCTTTTTAAATATCTCTTGAGTTGAGTTACATGTCACTAAACTACAGTAATCTATCTTCAAAAGTTAATGATCTATCAGGAGACACATGTTTTATTCAATTTTGTTGAAAGCAATAATATAGAATCTGTTACTCAATTCTTGGTTATATCATTCCCTTAGATTCACATTAGATGAAGATATTTCTTTATATTTTTTTGAGTTTCAGATGTGGAACTTAGTGATTCAACCTTTGCAAATAACACCCAGTGCTCTTTACATCAAATGCCCTCCTTAATGTCCATCACCCAGTACCCTCCCCCCATCCACCTCCCTTCCAGCAACCCTCCGTTTGTTTCCTGGAGTTCAGCATTTTATGGTTTGCCTCTGTAAATGAAGATTTTTTTTAATTAAATTAATTCATTTATTTTCAGAAAAAGAGTATTCATTATTTTTCACCACACCCAGTGCTCCATGCAATCCGTGCCCTCTATAATACCCACCACCTGGTTCCCCAACCTCCCACCGCCCCCCCCCCCGCCACTTATTTCTAATTGTTCTTTTGTATAGTGCCCATGAGGTTGTTATGCTTTGGAGCCATGCACCATAGGTTGTTGTGAAAAGGAAAAAAAACGGGGCGCCTGGATGGTTCAGTGGGTTGAAGCCTCTGCCTTTGGCTCAGGTCATGATCCTAGGGGCCTGAGAGCTCAGCGGGAAGCCTGCTTCCTCCTTTCTCTGCCTGCCTCTCTGCCTACTTGTGATCTCTGTCTGTCAAATAAATAATAAAATCTTAAAAAAAAAAAAAAAAAGAAAGAAAGAAAAGGAAAAAAAAAGTTCCACTTTTGAAAGTGTGAGAAATTCTGAAAGGGAAAGTGAGCAGGAAGCTGTATCTCTGCATCTTTATTGCAAGTGTATTAATAGGAAGATAAGTTCTAGAAAAGATAAAGGATTATGGAATTTAAAGATTTAAAAATTGATTCCCTTGAGGTTTTATATTTATACATCTTCTTTATAAAATCTGAGACAAATTTCATGTCTTACATATAATCCACTTTAAAAACCACCAGCACATTTTACATCGAAACTTTTGTTTTCATAATTGTTTTAGCCTAGGACTATGAATAACTTGAGAAGAGTAGTTTTGCTCTTCTGTTTGTTTGCTTGCCTATATATTAAAGGGCTAACACTAGGCTTGCAATGTAGGAGGTAATTTGTTTTTAATGTGATGAATAATATGTTGACTAATGTAATAGATATTTCAAAGTGTTATTGTTATTAAATACATTTTTACATTCTTACTCTGTAGTACACATTGGAGGTCATATTTATATCTGTACTACTCATTGTATTTAGGGGTCATTGTGCAGAATGTCAGGCTTCCCGACCACATCCTTTGCAGAGATTTTGGAGCCCTTAACTAATCAATTTTTTTTTTCTGTAAACTCCTTGGTGCTATCCTAGGAACCCATGCAGTGACATGGTCCTTGTAGTTCTTACATTCCAAATAATGGCATATTCATTATCTTTATCTTTATTGGTCTAATAAGTCTTACTTTTTATTACCTGAGAATTTAAATATATAGGTATACACATATTTGCTATATGAGGAAAAACAGATTTTAAATATTTATGATATACCTATCCACTTTTTAACAGTTTTGCCAAGGTATATTTTATATATCACAAATTCACCCACTGTAACTGCAAAGTTCAATATATTTTAGTAAATGTGCAGATCAGTGTACAACCTTCCTCATAATCCAGTTTTAGAATATTTTCATCAGCCTAAAAAGTTCTCTCATGATCTTGTTCCTTTGCATTTAGTATCTTCAACTATTCTCAGCCTTGGGCAACTGATGATATACTTTTTAATTTTATAAACTTGCTTTTTCTAGATGATTCATGTAAAAGGGATCATAAAATAAATGGACATTCACATCTGACTTTTTTACATAGCGCAATGTTTTTGAAGTGTCTTTATAATAAATTTTAAAATGTGATGTATAAATCATACAACTTTGCTGTTTTTTTCCCAAATTGTTTGGTAATTCCAAATCTTTGCATGTCAGTATAAATCACAACATCACAGATTGCATTTTGACAAAAAAGAAGCCTACTAAAATTCTGATATTGATTTAAGTTATAATTTGTAGAGAATAATCTTCTTTAGCTTTTAGTCTTTTAGAAAATAGTCTTTTCTTTAGCTATTAAGATGAACATGTTTTTTGGATCATTTATCTAGTAATATGGTGATGACATTAATTTTCACATGTCAAAGCAATTTTGAATTACAAACCCACTTGGTTATACTGTAAAATAATTTTATGTTAGTACAATCTGTTTTCTATTTTTAAAAGTATTTTTGCATATATGTTCATGAAGATTTTCATTACAATTTTTTCTTGCTATGTCTTAGTCTGGCCTTAATATCAGAGTAATATTACCTTCAGTGAATGAGAAGAGGTGCTTTCACTTCTTTTTTTAGATTTTATTTTATTTTTTCAGTATTCCAAGATTCATTGTTTATGGAACACATCTTTTCTGTGAAAGAGTTTATGAAGCACTGATGCTAGTTTTTATTAAGTTACTTGATAGAATTCTCCCATTTAATCCATCTGGTCTTGGGTTTCTCTGTGTGTGTGTGTGCACTGGATGGCAATAGGGACTTCTAAATAGTAATTCTACTTACTTGTTTATATAAATCCAGATTTTCTATTCTGGATTTCTATTCTTGATTCACTTTTGGTAATTTATTTTTTCCCTAGGAATTTGGCCATGTCATCTAAATTGTCCAAGTTGTTAACAAAAATTTGTTTGGCACCTTGGTAATCGACTATGATATCACATTTACTCTATTGCCCAATCTTGGTGGCATATGCATAAACACAGCAACCATGGCCTAGAAAATAAGGGAGAACAGTCACTCACAATTCATGGATTATGTTTGGGATCCCCCTGACAAATAAGCAACTGAGAACTGTAGGGGTGCATGCTAGTTCAAAGTGCTTAGCATCCTGATGGGTAATAGAGGAGGGATAGAATAGTAACTATAGTATCAGCAGCAAGAATAGTTGTCACTTACCTTATATCCTTACTGTCACTTAACCATTCCCCTAGAGAAACATGATCACTATAATCCTGTAGGAGTATCTCCCAGAATTTACTTGAAGAAACAAAACCTATGACTGTTTAAGGTGATGATGCAAGACCCATCCCCAAAACATTTGGGTTTTAAAGAATAAGACCACCCCCTGAAACTGAAGTCAAGAAATTAATCATTGTGCTGCCTCGTATTAATCTGGGTCATCCCAGATTTAAAAATAAAAAAAAAGTTTGTCAAAAACTGAATCAACATATTATTGAGCAAGTTGCTAAAGAATCTTATTTACATAAAAATATAATTATGGTTGAGAAAGTCATTTTCCTTCTTTACAATTGGAAGGGAAAGGATTTAACAACTGGCTTGAAATCCCTTCTGTCCTATAGGGTATGCCCAGAGAAAGAAGCAGCATGACTAAGTCAAAACCTCTCATAAACATGCTATGACAGACCTCTTGGCAAACACACCCATGATCCTTAACTCTGGAATATTTTTAGCAGGATGAGCATGGTCTGTTTAGTTTTGTTCATATCACACAAACTCAAATCTATGACTTTAGAGTCATGGCTTCCTGGAAAATATTGTGTATGCTATGTAATTTTTCTAGCATAAAATTTAGATACCTCATGATTCAAACAGTTCATTTTTATATAATTATGTTCTAACTTAGATACCTACACATTTCAAGTTAAATCAGGACCTAAATGAATTCTAATGTGGCCAAGAAAAAAAAAAGTATTTTATGCAGCAGTAGTCTAAAACCTCTAATGTCTCCTATATCACATGCCTTTCTACATCCTTGAAATTTTTAGTGATTTTTTTAAAGATTTATACATTAATTTAAGAAAGAGAGAGAGAGAAAGAGTGAACATAAGTAGGGGGAGAGGCAGAGGCAGAGAATCTCAAGCATACTCCATGCTGAGCACAGAGTCCCATGCAGGGCTCAATCTTATGATCCTGCGATCATGACCTGAGCCAAAATGAGTTAAATTCCACACATCAATGAAATCCTACGATAGTTGTCTTTCTTTGACTGACTTATTTCACTTAACATAGTATGATTTAGCTTCATTCATGTTGTTGCAAATAGCAAGATTTCACTCTTTTTTATAGCTGAGTAATATTACACACAAATACACACACACACACACACACCACTGACATCTTTATCCATTCATCACTTGATGGACATTTGGACTGTTCTTATAATTTGGCTATTGCAGGTAACACTGCTATACATTGGAGTGCATGTGTTCCCTTCAATCAGTATTTTTTGTATTCTTTGGGTAAATTCCTATTAATGCAATTGCTAGACTGTAGGGTAGTTCTATTTTTAACTTTGTGAGGTCTTTTGCCCATTTTTTAACTGGTTATTGGGGGGGTGCATTTTGATTGGTTCTTTATAGAATTGGGGTCAGATATTTCATTTGCAAATATCTTCTCTCATTCCAGTTTAGTATACCATTTAGTTTTGATGACTGGTTCCTTCATTATGAAAGAACTTTTTTATTTTGATGAAGTCCCAAAAGCTTTTATTTGCCTTTATTTCCCTTGCCTCAAGAATATATATATGTAAATAGAAAGAAGTTGCTATGGTTACTGTCAAAGAGGTTACTGCCTGTATTTTCCAATAGGCTTTTAATGGTTTCCTGCCTCACATTAAGGTATTTAATCCATTTTGAATTTATTTTTGTGTGTGGTGTAAGAAAGTGGTCCAGTTTCATTCTTTTGCAGGTTACTGTCCAGTTTTCCCAACATCATTTGTTGAAGAGACTGTCTTTTCCCCACTGGATATTCTTTCCTGCTTTGTGAAAGATTAATTTACCATACAGTTGTGGCTCCTTTAAGGGGTTTCTTGTTCTGTTTTATTTATCATGTGTCTGTTTTTGTACTATTCCATACTGTCTGGATGATTACAGCTTTGTAATATAACTTGAAGTCTGGAATTGTGATGCTTCTAGCTTTGCTCTTCTTTTTCAAGGTTGCTCTGGCTTTTCAGGGTCTTTTGTGGTTTGATGAAAATTTTAGGATTGTTTGTTCTAGCTCTGCGAAAAATGCTGTTGGTGTTCTGATAGGGATTGCATTAATTGTGTGGATTGCTTTGGGTAACATATTTAACAATATTTTTTCTTCTAATCCATGAGCATGGAATGTCTTACCATTTATTTGTGTCATCTTTAATTTCTTGCATCAGTGTTTTATGGTTTTCAGAGTATAGGTTTTTCATCTCTTTGGTTACAGTTATTCCTAGGTACCTCATTATTTTTGGTGCAGTTGTAAATGGGGTTGTTTCTTAATTTTTTTTCTGCTGTTTCATTTTTGGTGCATAGCAATGTAACATATATCTGTATGTTGATTTTTTATCATGCAACTTTCTTGAATTTGTGTATTAGTTCCAGCAGTTGTTTGCTGGAGTCTTTGGGTTTTCTGTATAGAGTATCATGTCATCTGCAAATAGTGGAAGTTTTACTTCTTCCCTGTCAATTTAGATACCTTTTATTTCTTTGTGTTGTCTGATTGCTGAGGCTAGGAATTCCAGTACTATTTTAAATAACAATGGTGAGAGTGGACATCCTTTCTAGTTCCTGACCATAGAGAAAAAGCTCTCAGATTTTTCCATTGAGGATATTAGTTGCGGGTTTTTCATGTTCTTTTATGTTGAGGAATGCTGTCTCTAACCTACTTTGTTGAGGGTTTTTATCATGAGGGCGGCATTAGTCTGATACCAAAATCAGATAAAGACTCCACTAAAAAAGCAGCACAGGCCAAAATCCCTGATGAACATGGATGCAAAAATTCTCTATAAAATACTAGCAAACTGAATCGAACAATACATTAAAAAATTCATTCACCACAATCAAGTGGGATTTATTCCTGGGTTGCAAGAGTGGTTCGATATTCACAAATCAATCAATGTGATATACGCAGAGCTAAGTTTAATAACGTAGTATTGACTCAGCCATTTCTCCAATTTTACCCCCCTCTATCCAGTATATTGATGCACACTTATAGTATATCTGGTTTTCCAAGAACCCATAATTTTGTCTTTCTGGGAAGTAGGAGTTATTTCACTTTCATCTTCATCTTAATAGCAAGTATCACAAAAAAATATAGATTTATGGAGTGCTTATTATGTGCTGGACACTATTTTAAATGGTTTTCATGTACTTCATTCTTAATAAAAGCCTGGTTAGGCAATGTATTACTCCCATTTTTCAGAAAGAGAAACTGAAGACAGAGGAATGCTGAAGTGACTCTTTCAAGTTACACAGTGTAACAAAGAGCAAGAATTGAGCCCAGACAATTTGATGCCAGAGCGTTACTGTGTACAGTCTCACTCAAATTCTATTAAAAACATAAAATGGAGACTAAGAGCAAAAACAAAGAAACAAATTATTGCGAACAATATGGTACTAGCAATAAGACTGAGAAAAAATTCTTTATAATAATAAAAATATGTTGATTTATTTCCAAGCTCCTCAAATATGAAACACTTTATCCAAAGGTTATAGCAGATTTTTAAAAAGTTATATCCATGAGCCTTTCAGTAAAACCAATGTACAGCTTTCCCCAATTTGAACATGTCATCTGGAATTTCTAGTATTAAGAGTTTTACTGTATTTCATTTTCTGAATACACATGTTCAGTATGGCATAATAGCCGAAGGCTAATCACCCTGTGCCTACTCTACTACATGTCATATATGGATGCTTTGTTTACCCACTGTGATACTGTGATTTATAACAGAAATTTATACTGGTCCCCATTTCTGGCACAGAGCTCCTAAAAACCTTAGGAGAGTGATGAGAGTGATAAAATGTGTCTATTATTATGTTAATAAGATGATTTGTGGAATGCAGGGGGGGAGGGGGCATCACAGAGGGATAAGGGCTGGTCACCAGAGGAGCCAACCATGTAATTAGAAGGCTGAAAATTTTTTAAGTTCCATCCCCCTGATTCCCAGAGAGGAGAGGAGCTGGAGGCTGGATCAACTGCCATTGGACAATAATTTAATCAATCATACCTATGTTACACATGGAGATCTGGAAAGAATGGGGTGCCTGGAGAGGGCGAGAAAGCTTCATTCCCCTTTCCACATGACCTTGCATTATGTATCTCTTTTATCTAGCTGTTTCTGAGTTATAGCCTTTTATAATAAATCCGTAATCTAGTGAGGGAAAGGTTTCTCTGAGTTCTGTGAGCTGTCCTTGGAAATTAATTAAACCCAAATAGGGGTTTGTGGGGTCCCTGATTTATAGCTAATTGGTTGGAAGCACAAGTTAACTACCTGGGCTTGCAAATGGTGTCTGAAGTAGGAGCAAGGGGAGAACAGTCTTGTAGCACTGAATTAACCTGTGGATTCTGACACTATCTCCAGGTAGTTAGGGGACAGAGTTGAGTTGAATTGTAGGACATAAAGCTAGTATTCAGAGAATTGCTTATTGGAGATGTGGACCCTGTCCCCACCAAGTTGAAATTGGTTCCAAAACACAGAAGATCTGCCACTATTTTTCTCTTATTTAGTTAGGATCTTCACGTTTGAACATTTCATCTTAGATGTCATGAATATTATCTACTTCCCCCATTCACATTTGATTTTCAGCCTAAAAATACATATATATGTGTGTGTGTACACATATATACTTTTACATACATATACACATATTTATACAGTAGACTATGGTATGAGAAAAGATAATTTTTTAAGCAATTAATTGGGGGAAGGAAAATGTGGGACAGTGCCAAGATGAAAAAAAAAAAGATAAGTAGTTAATCCATGATTCATTTTGGAAAGCTTCCAGATAAGGAGATCACAAATAAGTGAGAGAACTTAAGACTTGTACTGGGAGGAAGCAAACACAAAATGCATCAAGGCAAGACACAAAACCATTTTGAATATCTCATTGCTTAGTTTGCAGTTTTTAGGATAGAAAGGGCAGAAAGAGGATCTAGATTGGAAATGGAGAGGATTCAGCATAGCTCAACCCTTTGTCCTTCTTGTCCTTTGTCTAGTGAATATGCACATCCCCAGGGAAGAAACACATGGGGTCCTATGAACACAGATATCATCATGTGGTCAACTCAATTATACTCCCAACTGAAACCTAAACACTGTGCTTGTATATAGAGCTGACCTTTGAACAACACAAGCGTTAGGGGTGCTAACCCCAGTATAGTAAAAAAATCTCTATGAAATTTTTGACTACCCAAACCTTAACTACTAGTAGATTGCCCTTGACTAGAAGCCCTACCAATAACATCTTTTACATACTGTATGTATTATATACTGAATTCTTATAATAAAGTAAGATAGAGAAAATAAATTGTTATTAAAAGTCATAAGGAAGAGAAAAGACATTTATGGTACTGCACTTAAAAAAAAAAAATCCTGCTGAGCCACCCAGGTGCCCCCTCTGCCTTGGACTCAGGTCATGATCCCAGGGTCCTGGGATAGAGCCACGCATCGGGGTCTCTGCTTAGCAGGGAGCATGCTTCCTCCTCTCTCTCTCTCTTTCTCTCTCTCTCTCTGCCTGCCTCTCTGCCTACCTGTGATCTCTGTCGGTCAAATAAATAAATAAAATCTTAAAAAAAAAAAATCCCTGTGCAAGTGGACCTGTGTAGTTCAAACTCTTATTGTTAGAGGGTCAAATATAAATGGTTGGAGGCAAGGGAAGAAAGACAATAAATTAACATTAATGTAATTGCTACTGTGTCTACTTGTATGACCAGATTGGTTTCTTTTGATCAAAAATGATGAAGGTTCACCTGACCTATAATATGAAAGGGAGAGTATTTAAACAAAATGATTGGTACAACAGGAAAGATGCACTGCAATCAGGAGCACAAGTAAGCAAATTGTTTCTGATTATCTTTGTTGGTTAAGATTAAAAACCATGTAATTTCTAGGCCAACAGTAGCATTGAGGGGGTTTACTGATTTGCTCCAGGAAAGAAACAAAATCTGGAATGGCAACTGATATTAGCATCACTTTCTGATTAAGGTATGCAGTATTTCATAGTCATTCCAAAGTTTCATCTTGTGTTTGAACCTACAAAAAAATCAAGTTAAATAAGAAAGCATACCTTGTCAGTGGATGAGTGTACAACTCTTCCAGGGGCTTTCATTGTGGTCTTCTCTCTCCATGGGTCAAGTTACCAATGAGGGATTGATTCTAGGTAATATATTCAGATCATATATACAATACTTATTTATCTCAAATAAGGCCTATCCCTTTATTATTTCCCCCAGTTCTAGAAATTAGGCATGTGTTTATATACATATGAATCACCAGTAGCTATCAGGAGTCTGAATGTCAAGATTCTTCATTTCTAACAAGATCCCAGGGGTTATCAATGTTGCCGATCTGCAAATTGCGAAAGTGTAAAGCAGAGTCCAAAGATGTGTGTGTGTGTGTGTGTGTGTGTGTTTGTGTCTGCAATTTCTGGAATTGGAGAAATAGTAAACGGATAGGCATTTCTGCCCTACTTATATAAACTGAGGTACATGCTGGCCAAGACTCCCAGAACTAAAATCTAACACTAGGTCTCCAGGAGCTAGCCATAGCAGAGCCATTATCTATTATTGCTCAGAAAGTCAGAGTCACTCCCTAGCCCCAGTACCAAGTCACTTTAGTAAATAAGCAGTGGTCCTTCTAGAGAAAGTCTGGTGAAAGATTTATATAATTTCACATAATGTATGTCTAGACATGTTTCGGAATTCTCAGAGGGACATGACTCCATAGTCAGTCAAGGGGCTTCAGGTCCTACTTATATCTGGAAACTGAGTAAGAAGCTGATTCCAGCTAGATGTTTGTGCCTCCCCTCTCCAACCTATTTTCCTACTAATACTTGCCAACAGTATCTTTCTAGACTGTCCATCTAGTTCACTTCTACAGACTCTATGACCAAATAGCCATCACATAAATTCCCATTAAGGCAAAAGATTTTGTCCTTATGACTTGTTTTTGCTGGTCAAATGCATCCATCTGGCCTCTACTTTTCTCTGTTCTCATTGCAATTAAGGAGTTCAAATTCAGTGCAGCATCTTTGTTTCATTCACAAAGTTTTTGTTGTTGTTGTTGTTGTTGTTGTTAAATATGATGGTGAGGGACCTATTTCTTGCAAACTTTCTGGAATGTATGATTAAAGAAGGAGAAGCTGAGCAGATTGCACATGATAGTTCCAATTCAACATTCCCTGTTTCTGAACTTTGGGGCTCTTTCCTTTATATTTTTGCAATGTGTAGATCAGGAACACTGACAATCCCTGGGATCTTGTTAGAAATGAAGTATTTTGTGACACCTGGTCAGATGCTTAAGCATCTGCTTTCAGCCCAGAACATGATCTCCAGGTTCTGGGATCAGGCCCCATATAGGGCTCCCAGCTCCGTGGGCAATCTGCTTCTCCCTCTCCCTCTCCCTCTGCCTCTCCCACTGCTTGTGCTGTCTCTCTGTCTATCTCTCTCTCAGAAGAACAGGTAAAATCTTTTTTTTTTTTTAAGATTTTATTTATTTATTTGTCAGAGAGAGAGAGATCACAAGTACGCAGAGCAGCAGGCAGAGAGAGCAGAAGGGAAGCAGGCTCCCTGCTGAGCAGAGAGCCAGATGCGGAGCTCGATCCCAGGACCTTGATATCATGATCTGAGCCGAAGGCAGAGGCTTAATCCACTGAGCCACCCAGGTGCCCCAATAATAGATAAAATCTTAAAAAAAAAAAAAAAAGAGGAATTGTGGCATTCAGACTACTGAAAGATACAAATGGCTCAATGCGCACTGACATATTAACACTGGCCAATACCTGATATTTTATCCTCTTTGACTTTAGGCCCCTGTTGAGTTAAGGCTTTAGTTAACAATCCTAAGCTAATAATCCTCAGCCAGATCTATCCCAGAGCTACAGGAGATAAACAGGCTATCAAAGCAGCCATAAAGCTATCATGACTTTCACTTGCTTTTACTCGAGGTACTCTTTCTAGGGCCAACCTATGCTGCAATAACAAACCTCGATCTTTGAAAAATAGCACCTAAGTGCCTCAGCCACTGTTCTCTCCTACATTGCCCTCTACCTGTGCTTCTTCTCACTCCACATTGCGGCTGTTTTAAGTTTTCCGTTTGCCCCAGGTAAAGGGGTAATATATGCAACTCTTCATACAAATGTAAAATTTTAATCTCAAAACTCTATTTTCAAGGCCTGTTTCCTGGGCTTCTGACAATACTGAGTATTATACTGGTCAGAATCCAGGAAGCAAATAAGTGCACCTACAAAAAGGGTGATTAGAAAGGGTTTAATAAAGGGATCATTTTCTGAGGTATGGGCAGGGTTAGGGGAAACTAATAAGGTCTGGGAAAGTGGCTGAGAGGTAGCAAAATCCAACTGTACCAGGCTATACCTGAAGAGACAAGGTGAGGGAGAAGTTACCAGAACCAGATCTAATTCAACAGAGAAAAGCAGCCACTACAGAACTGGTGTAGGCAGTGAATGAGCCATGGGAATAAATGGACGATCCCTTCTTTCTTTGATCTCCCAATCAAAAATGTAGGAGAGCAGGGTTTTTTGTTTTTTGTTTTTTTCTTGAGGTACAATTCATGGAATAAGAGCAAGGTGGAAAACTGGAGAGTGGGTCTAGAAGACGTAAAAAAGAGAATACCAAGATAAGCTGTAGCTTCTTTGGTATATATCCATCTATTGTGGGTTTTTTTTAAACATTTTATTAAGATTTTATTTATATATTTGAGAGAAAGAGAGCATGGGCTGAGTGGGGGAGGGTTAGAGGCAGAGGGAGAAGCAGACTCTGTACTGAGCAGGGACCCCGATGAGGGCTCCCTCCCATGATCCCAGGGTGATGACTGGAGCCAAAGGCAGACACTTAACCGACTGAGGCACCCCAACAATTTTATTTTAAACTCCTATATTTTTCAGGCCTAACATTTCTACCTAGTTCTTCTTTAAAGATTTTTGTTCCTGTTGTATACTAATCCTCTGTATTATATCCTTATATATTCACATACACTTACTTTGAATTTTTGTTTCATCTCTTTAGTTAATTCTGTCAGTTACTGTACATTATTGGCATGTGTGTCTTCATACATTGGTTGCACTCCAGAAATGTCTAGGATCTTTGTGTGTAAGCTCACATCTCCTTAAGGTATCAGTTACTTTGTAAGTGACAAATGTCACGCTAGGGTTAAAGAGAGCCTAGTCCAGATTTTGGCCCTTCCAGTGAGTCAAGAGGTGCAGAAGCATTATCTTTCAAGCAGTGTGTCCCAGGCATCAGAGAACCATTGCTAATTACAAGACAAAACCTTAGGAGAGGGTTTTGCCTTTAGACCACGGCAAAGAAGCAGGAAGGAGAGTCGACAGGGCACTTAAACTTTAATACATGAGCCCTAGGCTCAAGGAGAACACAATACAGAAATGAATGCTTAAGCACAATACCTTTTTCATCAACTCCTCACCCTAACAGAGATTTGTGCTGTCCTGTTATCCTTCAGACATGAGCATTAGTGGCTGCTTATATTTATAAAAAGAGAAGTCATGAACACCACAAGGTAAGAAAAGGAAAGCAGGTTTTTGTCCATTTTATTTTATTTTTAATCTCTTCTGTGTTCCAGAATTCAAGAATTTTAAGACTTTTACTGACTTGTCTCCTCAGCTCTTGGTTAGAAACAAGCTCCATCCATATCACATGTGCAGCCTTATTCTCCCCAGGAATTCATTCCAACACCGGACACACACTACTTAAAAGGTAATCTTAATAAAGTTTAATCAACGCAATGAGAGCAACAAATGCAGGATTATATGGGAACATATAGAGGACACCTAACTAAGATCAGGGAATATGTTTGTGAGAAGGAAATCTATAAACTGAGACCTGAGTAATACGTGATCTGCTGTCTGCTGTCCTGCTGTGTTCCACTTGTCCTCTCCCAACGCAGTATAGGATTTTGGATTGACTTTTTCCACACAATGAAAAACTTTAAGTTTCTAACCTCTGCTTCTGTTAAATCTGCCAGAAATTTTATAGTTTGAAAACCAAACTGGTTCCCGGTTGGCAAAAACCTCTTCACCTCATTCCTATTACCCACATATTTATAAACACGCACATGTATCTTGAACAGATAACAATACAGTTTTCTCCACATGGCCTGTTGGCTTCTTTCAGTTTAGAATTTTCTCCAAGCATATTTTTAAGGATAACAAAGTCCCACAATAAAATAATTAGGTTGTCTTTTCCTGTACAGTTTTCTCTTTCTTGTCAGTTTTTCTTAAACTCTGCCTCTAACCCAATCTATTTCTTACATGAAGACTTGTTACTGCTATTTTGTATCTGTTTGAACATAAACTCAAATGCCCACCCTTCTTCTGGCAATGTAAGTATATACACAATAGTGTTTATACTACTGACAATCTTAACAAATGGTTCTAACCCATAACCTGTTTCGAATGGCACTTCAAAAGGGGGAGTATAAAATCTTGGGGAAAAGAAGCAGCCAGAAAACAAAACTCTGCTAAGACATTTTTTTGGCTGGTAATCCTACTTAATAATAAGTACAGTTGTGGTTTCATAAATCTTCAAGGATTGAGAATATTTTCACATTATTTTTAATCATTGAAAAATATGTTCTTCTACTGCTCTCCACCCCACGCCCACCCCCTCCATTATAAGGAAACATTTGTTGAGAGTAGCCAGAAAAGAAGCTCCTATTTCGTATCATAATTAATAAACAAAGAGTAGATAACTTTTAGGGTATTCCCTCTTCCCATAGGTGTACCTGATTTGAACATGAATAATAAAAACTACCATTTGTCAAACATTTAGGCTGTCCGATGGTATGTTAAGTAGCTGTACCATAGGCCAGTGTTGTGTTAGACCTGTCTTATACTAGATCCCCAAAGCCAAATGTTAGATTTCCAGAGATTTTGTGAGCTGGTAGATGTCACACTGATAACTTAAAACTGAGTTCTTAAACCATAGAAATCAGTAGAACTACATTACCAGGGCTTTTTTATTTTCTGGAGGATTGGTTGTTAAACATTTACCAGAGCATCACTTATATACTGCATGAATGTGCATAGGTACACACGCACACATTATGTATATGACATACACACATATTCATATACACACGTAATATCATTTATCCCAAATAAAGTACGCAAGACAGGTATTATATTCTTCATTTTTCCATGAAGAAAGTAAATGTTATGATGATTACATAATGAGCAACTATAGTGAAACTAGAGTATTTACCGTTCGAATACTTTGAAAATCAAGACAACTCTAAGTCGGGCTACTTTATAAAAGCTCATAATGTTAATAACAAAAGATTAAAGAGACCACTGAGGAAAAGTCATTTTCTACACTTCAGTGGTGTGGACACAATTCAAGTTATACCATATTTGAAAACACTGGTAGCCAATTTGTTATTGTCCTTCTGTTGTTTTGTTCTTTGAGGGCAGAGACTGGGACAGTTTTCCTCTGTTCCTAGTTGATGACCCAGTACCTCATGCAAAAAAAAAAAAAAAAAAAAAAAAAAAGGTATTCAGTAAATATCTGTTAAGTCAATTCATGGGTTAAACGTTAAATGTATATTTTCAACCCACTTGGAAACTTGATAAAGTACTCTTTGGAATATACTCCTTGAAGGGAATATAAAGTAACTGGAATGTCTGGTAGTCGAAGATGTTTTCTTAAGTGATAAACAGTGTTAGAGAGGTCTGCAATCATTGCTATTTTCAATCTCTTCAGCAGTTACTTAAAAAAATAAATGAAACTTAGAGCAATGTGAAATGATAAGACATTAAGAAATGCTACAGCCTCTGCCTACAACTGGGAAATCAAAAATGATTATTCTGAACACAAACATTAATGAATTCAGAGAGACTAACCTTGAAATAATGTGAGTAGACCATAGGCAAATGGAATGATACAAATAATTCAAGACACCTTCATAAATAAGTTAGAGGACAGACTTAAAACAACACAAAGTGGCAAATCTAAAGAAAAATTGCAAACCAATAAAGCCCTACTTATTCCCCCTTGTCTGAAAGATTTGCAAGAAAATAGTGAAGAAAGTAGTTTTGAGACTTTAAAGAAGGTTAGCAACTTTTTCTAGTCAATTTCTATGGTAATATTTTGCCTTTCCCCTGCACAAAGAAAGTTATTCCCTTAGTCAGAGAAATAAACCTCCTTTTCCATTTCTCAGTGTGTTTCTGGTTATTGTATTCAAGGGAAATCCTGCCATTGTAAAGGGATCCATCCCAATGATGGAAAAGATCAACCATATTCCTCCCATTCTTAGAAGGGGTTGTTGGATAGATACAAGTACTATGGTTTGGGGACTAGCATTTAACATTGTTCACAATTTGTAACTATTGCATCAAAAGCAAGCACATGTTAGGATGCTTCATAAAACAGCTGAAGAGACAGATCAAATCTGGTAATGAAATGATCCTCTATTAATATTCATAATGATTATTTTTTTTAATTTTTTTTAAGATTTCATTTATTTGTGTGAGACAGAGAGTGAACACAATCTGGGGGAGAGGCAGGCAGAGGGAGAAGCTGGCTGCCTACCAAGCAAAAAGTCAGATCCCAGGACCCTGGGATCATGATCTGAGCCAAAGGCAGGGGCTTAACCAACTGAGCCACTGAGGCATTCCAATAATAATTATTTCTTTAATAGGTCATTCACCTAAAAAAGGAAAAGCTACTATCTCATTTTGCTAGGGCTGCCATAACCACAGACTGGAGAGCTTTAACAACAGAAATTTATTTCTTCATAGTCTAGAGATTATAAATCCCAGATCAAAATGTTGATAGGGTTTGGTTTCATTCTAAGGCCCCTCTCCTTGGTTTATAGAAAGCTATTTTCTCTCTGGGTCTTCAAATGGTCTGCCTCCATTACCTCTATCCTGATTTCCTCTTACACAGTCACATTGGATTAGGGCCCACCAATAGGTCTTCATTTCACCTTACTTATCTTTTTTTTTTTAATATTTTATTTATTTATTTGACAGAGATCACAAGTAGGCAGAGAGGCAGGCAAAGAGAGAGAGGAAGCAAGCTCCCCACGGGGCAGAGATCCCAGGACCCTGGGATCATGACCTGAGCCGAAGGCAGAGGCTTTAACCCACTGAGCCACCCAGGTGCCCCACCTTACTTATCTTTTAAAAGCATTACCTCGGAATATAATCACACTCTGAGATACTAGAAATCAGGACAACTTATAAATTCAGCCCATAACAGCTGTCTATGCCCAAATTATTCAATAAATTTCACATTCATTGAACTTAAATTATTTCTCTCCTAATCTATGCAATCTGTATTATTCAATAAATAAAAACTATAAATGTGGTTTCTAGCTGAATCACCATTCGAACTGGTATTGACTGTTGGCAAGCGGAAAGTTTGCTAATGGAAAATGTTTGTTCTGGATTATTCACTTTGGCTTTTTCAGTTTCTCAATATACAATGTAACCTTCTTACTTCACACTTACATTATATTTTACAGTCCTGTGCCATCACTGCTCTTGAAATTCATCAAGTTAAAAATAATTAGCCTCATTTCAGAGAATAATATTTTCTAAGGTATTTCATTAAGTGTGTTCAATAGATTACAATTAGAACACTTATAAAGCCTTTCAAACACACACACACACACACGCACACGCACAATAAAAGGTACATATATACATATCTATAGGCACAGTTTTTTGTGTGTGTTGGTATTTTTTTTTTTTTCCTATCAAGAGTTTCAAGAGCTTTCTTCCAGTTCTTAAAATAGACATTGACCCAAAAAGTGTAAGGTGAGATAAAGCTGGTATCAGAATCAGGGCTCTCAATAATGACAATCCTTTTTGCTGGAACATTTCCAGAGCTGGTCGTTAACTCCACAGATTGAAAATGAGATTTAGTCTTTGGAGGCAGAAATGCTTATTTGTCTGTTTGTTTTTCCATCTGCTTTAGATCAACTAAATTCTAAGTGTTTGATGTATAGAGTGTTTTTTAATATAAGTATTTAGCAAACTACATGGTTTTCAGATTTTTTTTCTTGAACAATCCCAATAGGGAGACATACTTTAATCATGCTTGTGTGAGTGAGCTCAGATTGAGAGCAAAAGAAAGCATCTGGTCAATTTTTAGTACTAATGGTGTCATACTATGACTGGACATTTCACTGATCAATCAGTGAATATTTACTTAGTGTCTACTCTATGTTAGTTACTGTGCTTCAGAGTAGAAATGCAGCATGCAATAATCAGGGAGATACAATCCCTGCCCTAACACACACCATGATGATGTGTTTACAGAGAGTGAAAGAAAGACATTGAAGTACAAGTAACATGGAGCAAGAATGATTTAACCCAGTCAGAGGTTCCAAACCTGAGTAAGCTCTACCAAAACTTGAGTTCTAGGCTTAAGTTCTTTTGTTTCTTGTATTCTAAATATGTCAGTGAATAAGCTATAGTCGAGCTCTGCTTTTCCTATTTCTTTCTTAAAAATCAGATTTCTATTTCTTTTTTTTTTTTAAGATTTTATTTATTCATGTGAGAAAGGGAGAGAGCGAGCAAGTGCACAAGCAGGGGGAGAGGCAGAAGAGAGGGAGAAGCAGACGCCCTGCTGAGCAGGGAGACGGATGCAGGACTCGATCCCAGGACCTTGGGATCATAGCTGAAGGCAGATGCCAAACCATCTGAGCCACCCGGATTTCTATTTTTTAATATATTTAATCATATCTTGTTTCACTCAAAGACTTCTGACTCTATAGTTTTGCCTGTAGTAAAAAATGTATGCATGAATGAGGTTAAAGAGAGTATCAATCTTTATTTCTGGTATCTTCGTATAAACAAGCTAGAAAATACCAAACAAGACTTGTGTCATACATTTTATCGTGGCTATATACTTTAATATTTGAAGTTATTAAATACATAATCCTATGCTTCCATATTGTGAACAAGTTGAAGACTAAGGGATTTGTCTTTTTAACCATTGTGCCTACAGCATTTGGTAGAGACTGATGTTAATAAGCTATGAATGAATAAATAGCTATATCATTAATCGCCATAAAAGGTTTCTTCTTTCTGTTCCTGTAATTTTTCAGGAAAAAAAAAAACATAGACTATTCAAAGGCTTCTTTTTTCAAAGTAAGTAATATAATTTCCTGACTTTTTAAAGAATCCTCCCAAAAGTGTCTCTGATGGATAGTCACAAATGTCTGTTTGTTGAAAGGACAATAGTTGTGATATTATTTTTCTTTCAAAAACAATAATTGATTAAAGTAGGAATTAAAAAATACAAAGGTATATAAGAAAAATAAATGAATAATCTATCTTCCCTAGTCTAAGAGATGATAGTTTCCAATATGCAAACTACAACTGAGTGAATTAAATGCATATAGGGTAGCTAGGTGTTTCTTTATGACTTCTTTATACTATCATGTTTCATTTCTTCCTAAAGCAGTATTTGCAGATAGTTAACTCACCAATCCCTACCCTCTTCATCCTGATACTGGTAGGCAGTGATTCCTCATATTACTTTTATGACTGACTACCTTCCCCATTATTTCAAAGCACTACTTAATTGTCATTCTCAATATATGATAATCACGATAATCACGATAATCACAATAACAGCTTTTTTGATAAACATATTAGGACAAATAACCTTTTTGAATAAATAGAAAATATTTGTGATCATTGTAAAAATTATTTAAGAACATAAATTTAGTGAAAGTATTGTGTCTGTTAAAATTTGTACAATTTTCATGAAATAAAGGTATTTAATAGTGATAAGGCAAAAAAAATAAGAATAAGGAATTAAAGAAAGAAGCTAGATTTATTTATTATTAGTAGGTATGCTTAAATAATACTACATTTTTTGAAAAGCAAAATGTATTTTTATTCAAGGCAGCAAACTTAGAATTCACTATGCAGAACAATTTTCAATACAAAATCCAAGATTCAACTTGTAACAGCATCTTTGAATAAATTCCTAGCATAATAGTAATATTGCAGATAAATAAGGACTGGTTTTTCATTTAGTTTTTGTATTAGAATTATAAATGAAGTGGATATTTTGATCAAATAATGAATTCTTTCTCCAATTTCAACCATTATTAGATCACTCCCACAGTAGCAACTTTCATCTATTGTTTGCAATATTGCTTCAATAGACACAACAATCTTCAAACCCAGTAAGCATGAAGTTATTATAATCAGCAAATGATTCTCCATATCATATGTGATTATTGTATTTTTACTCTGATAAAATGATATAATTCAAGTCCATATTTAAATGTGAAGATTGCTTCATAAGTTTTTTCTAATTTGCAACATAAAGACTATAGTATGTGAGCAAGAATAAATGCCATCATCAAGCTCACTTATAAAATAGCAAGGATGAAGTTCTGATTATTCAGTTTTGACCTAAGGAACATTGACATTTACATAACAGGGGTCAAGGACTATTAGAACTCATGTGATTTTGGGTTTCACGTGAGACCAAAAAAAACTCTGGAATTTTAAGTAACATTTCAGCATACCATTAGAAAATGGTTATAAAAACCTTACTTATTTTGCTTTTATGCAGGCAAAACATAACATAAATAAAAAAAAAACAAATCCCATCTAATTTAAACATTTATTTCTCAGATTTACTTAAGAAGCTATTATCTAAAAACATTTAGAAACTACAATTTCTGTTACATTTGAAATCGACTTTCTTAAAACACCTAAGTAGCATACTCTACAATCAAGAGATACAGAATCCTCCAAATCACTAAGAAAGTCACTCTTGTACGTCAGGACCATACATTCTATAACGTCACAATAGGACTATAGAGTATGGTTCACTTTGTCCGTTTTGCTTGCAGTTCATCCACGATCACTGAATGTCATTATGTATAAAAATACACATTCCCAGTGGGTAGCACTTCCATAGCAGAGCTAAAAAGCTCTACTCAATTTATCCCACTACCATTATGAATATTTTGTTAAGCCAATGTGACAATAGCTGCACACCCCCCCAACACCTTAATACCATGGTTCTGCATCTTTAAGCTCTCCTAACACATAAGCATCTTAACAACCCGAAGTCTCTAAATTTTCTAAGAACAAAAACTTAAAAAGGAGGAATTATCAGCATTTATAGGATTTGTAGGATCAACTTAATTGCTCAGATAAGCCCAGTGACTCCTGGACACAAGATGAGAAAGGCATTTTTCCTTGAGCATTTCATGAAGCTAAATATTATATAAATGACTGAATGATGTTCTCGTAAACTGTCTTCCAATAAATACAGCAATGAGTCATCTAGGACTATTCTTGGAAATGTCTGTTCTTTAGTGCAGAATGCATCAGGTTATAGGTAAATTGGCAAAATTAACTCTTCTGTTTTCCAAATAAGGAAACGCAGGTATATAGTTTCATTTCTTTTTTCTGATTTAATTCAAGGCTGCATTTTGTAGTATTTGTACATTATAATAACACATATAGGACATGCTTTTTATCTGTTCAATTTTTTTAAAACTGAGCTTGAACTCAGAATCCTTCTCAGCTCTGCTCTATCAGTCAATACTAAATGGTTCCAGATTCCATATGAAATGAAGCATATGTGCCATTTCTTATCTAGAAGGATAAATAGACTAGACATCATTTGGTAAATCTTTCATATATATATATATACATATACACACACACACACATATATATATATAAAATTACTGACAATAATTTAATAAGTAGCAATGCATCAGGAACCATACTCCCTGAGCAATATTAAGAATACAACTGTTCTGTTTTCAAGGAAACACAAACATATATATAACATAGATTTTAATATATATAAAATAATAATTCATTGAAATTCTATTCCATGTAAATGACTGTGAAAAATATTTTCCTTGGAATTTTCTAAATTTTAATCCTTATGACAAATTTACAAGGTTTTTATTCTTATCATCACTTAAAGATGAGGAAAGGAAGTGAAACCAAGGTTAAATTGAAATCTTCTAATATAATATGTGGGAAACCTGACGTGTGTTTGTTTAAATGAAAGACAAATCCTACTTTTACTTGAAGAAAGGTCATGAAAAAACCACTTGACAGAGCCATGACTCTGCAAAAAAACTAGTTTGGAATACATAACTTGGTTTAACAAAAATAAACCAAGTGGATATTTGGGATTTAAAGACATTATATATTTAAGAGTGATTAAGACCTTAAGGTTCAAAATCAAAATTTTACATTGAAAAAATCATAATTTTAACATTGAAAAAATGTTAAAGAAGAAATCAATAGACATATCTGCTGTTAAAAAAAAAAGAAAGCTAATTCCTGTAACTTCAGTTGAATTACTAGTGAGAAATACACTTTTACTTTGTGCTATATGATTTTACATACTTTCTGAATTAAGTCATCACAGATTTAGAGCAAAGCTATGACAGAAATCCTACTATATACAGTAATTTCAGCAGGGATGTGGTTAATTATTTTATAAATTTTTAAAAGATTGTACAAATTTTAATTCTACCAACTTCTTGAAAATAACATTGGTAGTTAAGTGAAATTTCAGTGTATTCTGAAAAGAAATTCTCATTGCTATGTATCAACTCATTCTTCAGAGAAATGCCTACATGACAGCTTACATTTATAAACACTGTTAAAATACTGTGATAAAACTCTCAGAAAATAAGAAAATAACTTTAACATAGTGAGAGATGTAAATATAGATACAGAGGAAAGTTATAGATATATTCACTCACAAATAAAGTGTTCTTTCTTCAGTTTGTGTCCAATTAAAAATTTGGACATATTAGACATGTATTTAAAAATAATTAGTCCTACTTTTCTGCATGTGAACAAGGCTGACTGAAGACAGATAATCATATTAGGATTAAATCAGGTAGGTTTTCCCTATGAAAACTATTATGGTCTCCAACTAGCAAGCCAATACAACAAACAATCTTTATACCACCATGAGTGTCATTAAACTATCCAATTAATTATTAAGATTTGGTAAAGCAAAATAGAAACACCTGCCACTCTGTCAATGGAACAGATGGTCAATAGCATATTTTCAAATAGTCATTTCCTAAATTGACAAGAAGAGTCAATTTGACATTTGGCACACAAAATAATATGTCCCTTGTGTAAAGAAATCTAAACAAGTCATGGGAATGAAAACCCGTATTCACTTCTTTGTTAACAAAGTCAAAATAATAGAACTAGTTTTTAAATATCAATGTGTATTTTAAATTATTGTCAGCTGCACATTTTAATTAACACAAATTCTAATAAATAATAACAGATTATATCTTAAACTGGCTGGTGAGCCTGTTGATTTTTATAATATTAGCTTTAGACCATTTTGCATGAATAGAAATTTAAGAAAATAAAACATGTCAGTATTTCTAATGATAACCAAACTTTATTTTCCAAATATAAAATTTTAGCTATTTACACAGTTACAGATACACTGGATTTAAGATAATGTTTTTCTTGTATTGCATGAAAAACAAAATAATTGAATCTGAATGCAATTCAATTTCTCTTTGAAAAAGTAAAGGGTTCCAGGGTAAGGGTAAGAGACAGAGAGATAAAGAGAAAAATAAAGAGACAGAGAGATAAAGAGAAAATAAGTTTGCTTACTTATTAATACTAGCTATAGCTTACCAATTATTATTATTATTTGATCAAAAACCTAGAGTCATCTTTCTTTTCCATTTTTATTTTTTTAAGACTTTTGTGGAGAGCAGTTTTAAGTTTACAGCAAAATAGAGAGAAAAGTACAGAGTTTTCCCATGTGTCCTGACTCTTACACATGCATAGCCTTCCTCATTGTCAACATCTCCTACCAGAGGATACGCTTGTTACAACAAATGAACCTAAACTGACACATCACACAGTGTCCATTGACAGTCATTAGTAGGTAGTGGTTTACATTACTGTTAACCCTTTGTGTTGTACATTCTGTACATTTGAACAAATTATGTAACGGCATATATCCATCATTATAGTATCACACAGAGTATTTTTCTTGCCCTAAAAATCCCCTGTGGTCAGTGAAATATCTCTCACCCTTATGGTCTCTGTCAACCACTGATATTTTTGCTATCTCCATAGTTTTGCCTTGTCCAGAATATCATATAGTTGGAATCATACTCTGGAGCCTTTTCATACTGATGTCTTTAAAATAATAATACCCATTTAAGTTTTCTCCATATGTCTTCAAAGCTTGACAGCTCATCTCTTTTTAAAACTGTATACTATTCCATTGTCTGAAGATAGTTTATTTATCTATTCACTTTCTAAAGGACATCATAACTGCTTTCAAGTTTTGGCAATTACAAGAACAGTTTCTATAAACACTCCTTTGCAGGGTTTTGGGTGGACATAAATTTTCAACTCCTTGGGTAAATACCAAAGAGTATCGCTGAATCATATATTAAGAACATATTTAGTTTTGCAAGACCATATTTAGTTTTATAAGAAACGACTAAACTGTCTTCCAAAGTGGCTTTACCATTTTGCATTCCCACCACTAGTTAATGAGAATTCCTGCTACTCCACCCCTATGGCAGAATTTGGTAATAATGTTCTAGATTTTGGCTGTTCTAATAGGTGTGTAGTGGTATCTCGTTTTTTAATTTGCATTCCCTGATGATGTGGGATATGTAGCACTATTTTTTCTTTATCTGGAAGAGCTCAAGTTACTTTATTGACATAACTGGAAGATGAGGCTATGGATTTTGATTATGCCTATTATTAAATGTGATTACACTTCATCATTTATTAGATGGATAGGCTATAATATGAATATGTTCAAAATCCAAGTCTCGATTTTTTTCCATTTGTAAAATACTGATAATAATATTACTTCCCTCACAGAGCTGTTATGAGATGAAAATAAAACTATGTGTATAAAAAATTAACAGAGCACATACTAAATAAAAAATGTGCTATATTCATTTCTATTTGAAGATATAATTGGTGACAAACAGTAAGAGCATAATCAGAATCCATATCCTCACACATGCTTAACAGTTGATAAAGAATCTGTATGTATTTGGTTCACGTTGTTAAGGACATAAATAAATACGAACAATTAGATTGAAAATCTATGTCTTCTAACACTGTACAAACTAAAGTGTAATAATCTAGTACCAAAATAAGTATTTTGACAACATTCTAGCTTTTAGGATATACCAAGTGTATTGTATATATTTGCCAAACTTTGGCTCATTTTTAAATAGAATATTTTGGTCTTTACCCTCCCATATAGTTACATTTTTTTCATTTTTTATGTTTTATCCATTTCCTTTAATTCTATATTTTATAATATTAGCAAATGACAGGCTACCAATATTTTTTACTACTTAGTAAGAGAAAGTCACTGCTTACCACCGAAACATATTAGTGCATTCAATGTTGGCATTTGAAGGCAATAATACCTAAATTGAGGTTAACTAAATAAACAATATTTACTGGGTGAGGTAGATGTGGAGAAGGGAGGAATTTCTATGTTTTTAAAAACATGATTTTTATATTAGTTGTCATTGAAGAACCATTTCTGAAAAGCATGGAAGGCAGTTAATTTCTTATTCCTCAGCCTTCTTATAAAATCCTCTCATGAGTAGCAAGATGGTTCATTCTGACATCAAAAGGGATATCAAAGGAAAGATCAAAGGAATATTTTTTGATGGGGTTGAGAAAATGTCTTTACCCTGTGAACTCCACAAGAAAATCGGTACTTCATTTGAAATACAAAAACTTAAATAATTTTTTGCCCCATCTTCAACCACTCTCTATCTGGCGATAGCATGGCATCACCTATAAGATGCCCCATGGCTGTTAGTTGAAGATCAGTCATTATTCATAAAGACAGGGTTTGGCTCTTCAGTTACATATATGAACCAGCTACTATTCATGAAGAAAAATGAGAGTTTTAGTCTAAAAATAAATCTAAGGTATTTCTTATTTCAGCTCCAATATGTAAAGAGTTTGAAGAAAGTTCTCCTCCTGTCCTTACCAAAAATAAAAAGAAACAAAAACACCAGACAGACTGAAAATAATATCTTGCACCCATCAAAGGACAGAGTTCACAAGGCAGATGCAGCCTGAATTCTGGAAAGAGAGGAGCATTCAGAGAGATACAGCATCAATGATCTGCATGTCTGGAAGACTAGCTGCTGGAGCCATGGACTGGTAAGAACAACTGAATGGAAATTCTGAAGAACTTTTGGAGGCTGAGTGTGGAGTAGTAAGAGATCAACAAATTCCTTAGAACTAGAATCTAAGCTGGGTATTCTCACTTTTCATAGATTTTTTCCTCCAGTAACTTCCAGCCAAGATTCCCCTTTGAGGATCTGAAAAAGATCCCAACATGGCTCTGCAGGGAGGGGACAGGGAAGAGAAATGTAATCTTTGTGAAATAAAAGTTCTTTATCCAGGTGAAAGGACTCTGACAGAGTGCACTTCTAAAACCTTATCCTTACTGGACAAATGGAATATCTCCCACTCCAGTCCTCTCTGGTCTTCTTGTAATTCCTAAGAGGAGAATAAAGCAAAATAAAACAACACAAAACATTTGTGTGTCTTCTTTGGAGAAGTATCTGTTCATGTCTTCTGCCGATTTTTCTATGTGATTATCTGTTTTTTGCATGTTGAGTTTGAGAAGTTCTTTATAGATCTTGGACATCAGCCCTTTGTCTGTAGTGTGATTTGTGAATATCTCCTCCCATTCTGTGGGTTGCCTCTTTGTTTTGTTGATTATTTCCTTTGCTGTGCAGAAGCTTTTATCTTGATAAAGTTCCAAAAGTTCATTTTCGCTTTTGTTTCCTTTGCCTTTGGAGACATGTCTTGAAAGAAGTTGCTGTGGCCAATGTCCAAGAGGTAACTGCCTATGTTTTCCTCTAGGATTTTGATAGATTCCTGTCTCACATTGAGGACTATCATACATTTCAAGTTTATCTTTGTGTATAGTGTAAGAGAATGGTCGAGTTTCATTCTTCCATACATAGCTGTCCAATTTTCCCAGCACCAATTGTTGAAGAGACTTTTTTCCACTAGATATATTTTTCCTGCTTTGTCAAAGATTATTTGACCATAGAGTTGAGGGTCCATATCTGGACTCAACTCTGTTCTGCTGGTCTACGCATCTCTTTTTGTGCCCATACCATGTTGTCTTAATGATCACAGCTTTGTAATATAGCTTGAAGTCAGGCACTGCGATGTCCCCAGTTTTGGTTTTCTTTTTCAGCAATGCCCTGTGGATTTGGGTTCTTTTCTGGTTCCTTACAAATTTGAGGATTATTTGTTCCCACTCTGGGAAAAATGTCGATAGTATCCATTGAAAATGTATATTGCTCTGGGCAGCATAAACATTTCACAATATTTATTTTTCCAATGCATGAGTATAGAATGTTTTTCCATCTTTTTGTGTCTTCTTCAATTTCTTTCCCAAGTGTTCTGTAGTTTGAAAAATGAGAAGATATGAGCATACACTTCTCCAAAGAAGACATACAAATGGCTAACAGACACATGAAAAAATGTTCATCATCATTAGCCACCAGGGAGATTCAAATCGAAACCACATTGAGATACCACCTTACAGGGGCACCTGGGTGGCTCAGTGGGTTAAAGCCTCTGCCTTTGGCTCAGGTCATGATCCCAGGGTTCTGGGATCGAGCCCCACATCAGCCTCTCTTCTCAGCCGGGAGCCTGCTTCCCTCTCTCTCTTTGCCTGCCTTTCTATCTGCTTGTGATCTCCGTCTGTGAAATAAAAAAAATAAAAAAATTAAAAAAAAGAGATACCACCTTACACCAGTTAGAATGGCCAAAATTAACAAGACAAGAAAAAACAAGTGTTGAAGAGGATATGGAGAAAGGGGAACCCTCTTACACTGTTGGTGGGAATGCAAGTTGGTGCAGCCACTTTGAAAACAATGTAGAGATTCGTTAAGAAATTAAAAATAGAACTACCCTATGGCCCTGTAATTGCACTACTGGGTATTTACCCCAAAGATATAGATGTAATGAAAAGAAGGGCCATCTGTACCTCAATGTTCATAGCAGCAATGGCCACAATCGTCAAACTGTGGAGAAAGCCAAGATGCCTTTCAATTTATGAATGGATAAAGATATGATCCATGTATACAATGGAATATTACATCTCCTTTGGAAAGAATGAATACCCAAATTTTGTATCAACACAGACAGGACTGGAGGAGAATATGCTGAGTGAAATAAGTCAAGCAAAGAAAGTCAATTATCATATGGTTTCACTTACTTGTGGAGCTTAAAGAATAACATGAAGGACATTAGGAGAAGGAAAGGAAAAGTGAATTGGGGGAAATCGGAGGGGGAGATGAACCATGAAAGACTATGGACTCTGAGAAACAAACTGAAGGTTTTAGAAGCAGGGGTGGGGGATGGGTGAGTCTGGTGGTGGGTATTAAGGATGGTATGTATTGCATGGAGCACCGGGTGTGGTTTATTAAAAATGAATCCTGGAACACTGAAAAAATAAAATAAAATTTTAAAAAAGAAGAATACAGACCAATAACCCTGATGAACATGGATGCCAAAATACTCACCAAGATCCTAGCCAATAGGATCCAAAAGTACATGAAAAAGATTATTCACCATGAGCAGGTATGATTTATTCCTGGGATACAAGGATGGCTCAACATTTGCAAATCAATGAGTGTGATAGAACACATTAATAAAAGAAAAGATAAGAACCATATGATCCTCTCAACTTACCTAGGAATAAATAAACCTAACCAAGGAGGCAAAGGATCTATACTCCAGAAACTATAGAACACTTATGAAAGAAACTGAAGAAGACACAAAAAGATGGGAAAGAATTCCATGCTCATGCACTGGAAGAATAAACATTGTGAAATATTTATGCTGCCCAGAACAATTTACATTTTCAACGGATACCATCAATGTTCTTCCCAGAGTGGGAACAAATAGTCCTCAAATGTGTAAGGAACCAGAAAAGACCCTGAATCCACAGGGCACTGTTGAAAAAGAAAACCAAAGCTGGGGACATCACAATGCCTGACTTCTAGCTATATTACAAAGCTGTGATCATCAAGACAACATGGTATGGGCACAAAAACAGACACATAGATCAATGGAACAAAATAGAGACCCCAGAAATGGACCCTCAATGCAACAGTCAACTAATCATCAACAAAGGAAAAAAATGCCCAATTGAAAAAAGATAGTCTCTTCAATTAATGGTTCTGGAAAGAATGGACAGTCATATACAGAAGAATGAAACTCTACTATTCTCTTACACCATACCCAAAGATAAACTCATAATGGATGAAGGACCTCAATGTGGGACAGGAATCCATCAAAATCTTGGAGAAGAACATAGGCAATAAGTTCTTTGACGTCAGCCACAGTGATTTCTTTCAAGATATGTCTCTAAAGGCAAGGGACACAAAAGCAAAAAATAACTTTTGGGATTTCATTAAGATAAAAACCTTCTGCACAGCAAAGGAAGCCGTCAACAAAACTAAGAGGCAAGCCCTGGAATGAGAGAAGATATTTGCAAATGACATTACAGATAAAGGGCTGGTATCCAAGATCTATACAGAATTCACTGAACACCCAAAACCAAATAATCCAGTCAAGAAATGGGCAGAAGACATGAACAGACACTTCTCCAAAGAAGACACACAAATGGCTAACAGACACATGAAAAAATGTTCGACATTACTAGCCATCAGGGAAATTCAAATCAAAACCACCATGAGATACCACCTTACTGTTGGCTAATTGAACATAATAAAAATAAATAAAAATTAAAAATTTAGAAAAAACACAAAACAAAAAAACATAGTCGACAGGAGTCAGGGCTGCAGAGAAAAGTACTGGAAATGCTGCAGACAAGTAAGAGAACAGTGAGGGTGGTTTAGGGGGGAGCATAACCAAGGGGAAACATTTATGAAGGTTACAGCCCTGAAAAAAAACCCACTAAAATGCTCAGATTTAATTGGAAGATTACAGAATGCTCCCTATCTCCCACATTTTATTAGAACACCAACAGTTTTCCAACATAACCACAGTGGGTTATAACTGAAAAAGCTACAAGGAACAGATTCAAAAAACAAAGACAAGAGAGGAATTTAAAGGCTCTGGTACCTACAGCTCCAAAAAAACACAGTGCATTGTTTTTTACCCGTATTAATATAATCTTCATACTAAAGTCCTATTTACTTGAGTTCCTATTACCAATACATGTTGAGTTTCCAAAAAAAAACAAAACAAAACAAAAAAAAAAAAAACGGAAATTACAAGCAAAGCCAAGAAACAAAGCAATCACCAGAATTAAACTGAGATTTGATACAGATGTTGAAATTATAGACAGGGATTTTAAACAAACTAGGACATATGTAAAAGGCCTTAATGAAAGAACTAAATGACATATAAGAATCTAAAGGAAATACTAGAAATTAAAACCAGAGTAACATAAATGAAGAATGTCTTCAACAAGCTTGTTAGTAGACTGCATATGGCTGAGGAAGAGAGTGAGGAACTTAAAGAAAGATGAAGAGAGATTTCTCAAACACTAATGTAAAGATTTTTTTTTAATTTTAAAAGAAAACAAAATCCAAAAACTGTAAGACAGTATCAGAACATATAGCAAACCTTTAAGTTGAATGCCAGTAGCAAAAGCAAAAGAAAATAACAGAGAAGAAATATTTGAATTAGTAATGTCTGAGAACTATCTAATATCTGAGAACTAACTAACTACAGTTAATTGGCAGACATCAAACCACAGATCCAGGAATCTCAGAGATACTAAACACCATGAATTCCGAAAGCAAAAATATTCAGACATATCATATTCAAGCTTTTGAAAATAATGGATAAAGATAAAATCTTAAAGAAAGCCAGATTATCAGGGGTGGGGGTGAGGGTGGTGGAAAACATGTCTATCCAAGATCAAGGATAAAAACTGCAGTAGAGGGGCACCTGGGTGGCTCAATGGGTTAAAGTCTCTGCCTTTGGCTCAGGTTATGATCCTGGGGTCCTGGGGTTGAGCCCCACATCACGCTCTCTGCTCAACAAGGAGCCTGCTTTCCCCCCTCTCTCTGCCCACTTCTCTGCCTACTTGTGATCTCTCTCTATGTGTAAAATAAATAAATAAAATCTTAAAAAAAAAAAACCAAAACTGCAGTAGACTTGTTTTCTTTTCAGAAGCCCTGCTTCTGAAGAGTGAAGTGAATACTCAAAATAATAAGGGGCGGGTGGGGAGAGAGGGAAGAAACACAAAATGAAAAAGAAAACATCAACGTAGCATTTAAATTCAGTGAAATTATTCTTCCTAAATTGAGAAGTAATAAAGACTTTACCAGGCAAAAACTGTGAAGGATTATCTCCCTCAGACCAGCTCTGCAAGAAATGTTAAAAGAATTTCTTCAACAGGCCCCTGGGTGGCTCAGTGGGTTAAAGCCTCTGCCTTCGGCTTGGGTCATGATCCCAGGGTGCTGGGATCAAGCAAGCCCCACATCAGACACTCTGCTCGGCGGAGAGCCTGCTTCCTCCTCTCTCTCGGCCTGACTTTCTACCTACTTGTGATCTCTGTCTGTCAAACAAATAAATTTAAAAAATTTAAAAAAAAAAGAATTTCTTCAAGCAGAACAATGAGATAGATTGGCAACTTGGAACTATACAAACAAAGAGTGTTAGAAGAACAATAATTGAAAGTAAGGTGAAATATTTTATTTTTCTTAATTGATCTGCAAGATAACTATTTGTTTAAATTCATAATAATGAATATTTATTGGATGACAGTATAAAATAAGTGAAGTAAATGATAACAATGTCACAAGACACAAAAGGGAGGAAAATGGAATATTTGTTATAAAGTACTTACTACATGTGAAATTGTATCATATTGTTTGGAAGATATACTTACATGATTAAGCCAATATATTTCTTTTTTAAAAGATTTTATTTGAGAGAGAGCAGAACAAGAGAGAGAGAGCATATGAAGGGGTGAGGGTCTGAGGGAGAGGGTCAAGCAGACTCCCTGCTGAGTAGGGAGCCCAACAGAGAGCTTGATCCCAGGACCCTGAGATCATGACCTGAGCTGAAGATCAAGAGTCAGTCGCTCAACTGACTGAGCCACCCAGGTGCCCCTACCCAATGTAATTTAACACCAGGATAACTAACCACAATTTTTAAAAAACTATAGATGATAACATAGAAGATGGTTAAAAATGGAGAAAAAATGTTCAGTTAAAAACAGATGGCCAAAAGAATAAGAGGGAAAAATCAATGAAAAAGGCAATGAATGTAGAAGAGTTATAGAAGACAGATATTAATCCAACTATAAAAATTATAACTTTAAGTGTGAGCAGTCAAAATATGCAAATAACAACAGAGACTGTCAGAATGGATAACCAGAAGAAGAAGAAGAAGAAGAAGAAGAAGAAGAAGAAGAAGAAGAAGAAGAAGAAGAAGAAGCAGCAAACTAATTTTATGTAGTGTATAAGAAAACCCTCTTAAAAACCTCTATAAGGGTTTACATAAGTTAAAAATGAAGAGATGGAGAATGACATACCTTGATAATACTATTCAAAAGAAAGCAAGAATAGGTATTTTAATTCAGAAAAGCAGACTTTAGAACAAGGAAGATATCAAGGAGTAATAGGGGCAATACTGCTCTTCAAGAGGACATAACAATTTTCAATGTGTATGCATGTAACAATGAATTGTGAAAATGCATGAGGTCAACATCGCCTTAAAACTTAAATAAGATAAAGACATTACAAGAAAGTAAGTGACAGTCTATAATCTTCCATGAACCTAGATACTAAAATCATACCAAATAGTACATTACAACCAAGCAGGTTTCATTCTAAGGAACAATGCTGGTTCAACATTTAGAAATCAGTCAATACATCTCATCATCTTAGGAGAATAAATAAGAAAAGCCATATGATCGTATCAGTAGTTAGAGAAAAAGTACATACATATGACAAAATTCATACCCCTAATATGATAAGACCTTGCAAAATTTTAGAATTAGAAGAGAACTCCCTTAATCTAACAAAGAGAATTTATGAAAACCTATGCTTAATGTTGTACTTAGTGGTGAAAGACTAAACTCTTGTTCTCTAAGATCAGGAACACTGAAAGGATATCCTCCTACCATTCCTATTCAACATCACACTAGAAATCCTACCTAGTGTGAAAAACAAGAAAAATAAATAAAAGTTATAAAAATTATTTAAAAAATAAGACTGGCTTTATTCATGGTAGCACAACTATTTATATTGAAATCTCAAAAAAAAAAATCTAAAACAAAACAAAGTTTGGGCTGTGCATAGTGAATTCCTTCCAAATAGTGCAGTATGGAATTGGGAGGGGAAACCTTTCAGTGGGGAATCAAGACATGTGATCAAGGTCAACATCAATGGTGGTAAGTTATATTGAGAACATGAATCATATTGAGGCAATGAAATGGTACTTTATCTCTACGATCTTCTTCCCCAAAGCATGTAATCTCTATTTAATTATGAGGAAAAAAATATCAGACAAACCACAAAGTAGGGACATTCTATAAAATACCTGACCAAGTTCTCTTAAAATTGTCAAAACGAGAAAATCTGAAAAACTGTCACAGTCTATAGGAACCTAAGAAAACAAGATGAATAAATGTAATGTGGTATCCTGAATGAAATCTTGGAAGAGAAAAATGACATTAAGGTAAAATCTAAGGGAATCTGAATAATGTATATCATTTACTTGATAAAATGTATCCATATTGGGTTTATTTCTTGTGACAAATACACCATGCTAACATAAGGTGCTAATAACTAGCACAATTAAAATTATGGTATAAAAGAAGTCTTCACACAATCTTCCCAATTGTTCTGTAAATCTAAAACTATTCTAAAATCAAAACAATTAAGCAATTTCCCACTAAAATCATGGGAAAATAAATGATCTACCTGAATACTTGGTTTTTTCTGAGATTCTTTATTTAAACATTTATTCTAATGGCATCTATGAATAAATAGGATGATTTATAAAATGTACAAAATTTCTGGGGCTATAACATTGTAGCATTAACAATCTTACTATCTCTTAGTAAAATCTAAGGGGGTGGGCACAAAAATGTAAGAATAGAGTAAGATCATCTATCCTATCTTTGAGGGACAAGAAAGTCTTCCCAGGGGAAGAAACGTCTGGGCTGATACTTAGAGTGTATGCAGAGTTAACACAGTAAATGGGTCAAGTAGTTTAATCCAAGGAAGCAGTAGGAGGATTGCTCCAGACTAAGGACACAGCACACTTGTCAACATTCTACCTACTCCTCTCTCCCCTTTCACTTCAGTTTCCTTTTAAACCTACAATTCACTCATTTCCTCAGCGTCCCGGTAAGAAATCCGCCCCCTTCCCCCCCACACACATATCTTCCCTTCTCTCTCTTCTCCTCCTCTATCTGATATTCCTCTTCCTCTTCTTGCTCATCTTCTTTTTGGCTCCTTCCCCTTCCTCTACTGCTTCTTCCGTCCTCATCTTCTCTTTCTTCTTCTTTTCCTCTTTCTCCTCTGTTCCTTGAAATCCACTGCTCCTAAACTCACAGGAGGAAAGTACAGAAGAATGCCACTAATTTTTTTTTAAGCAACACCTTCAACTGGGTTAGAGTTAGGCAATTTGATTTCCCCAGGTCTCCTACTAACTAAACTCCCTCAGTGTTTCTTTCTGCTGAGTATGAGGACTGATACAAAGCACAACAGACCATAAGAAAGCAAATATGAATGGAAGGGCAAAGTGACACTTAAAATAAGACTCATCCTAAAGCAAGCATGGTTATAGAAAGATTTTATTTTTAATTGAGCTATCTATCTATCTATCTATCCTACCACTGCCATTAGATTAAGCTGTTGCCTAATGAAGTTTCAATATTGTCTTTTTTTTTTTAAGATTTTATTTATTTATTTAACAGAGAGATACAGACAGAGAGAGAATACAAGGAAACAAAGCAGCAAGAAGAGGGAGTGAAAGAAGCAGGCTCTCTGCCAAGCTGAGAGCCTGATGCGGGACTAGATCCCAGGACCCTGGGATCATGACCTGAGCCGAAGGCAGCTGCTTAACCAACTGAGCCACCCAGGCGCCCCCCCATTATTGCCTTTTTATAATTGCAGTTATACTTCCTGTGCCTAAACTACTCCCTTGATGTAAATTAGACATTTTTGGAAGATGCTTTCACTCACTCCATCCTCCAGATTCCTTTTTAGCACGCTGTTAGTCAAGGCACTTTTCCTCAAAAACAATTCTTTAATCAGAGCATAATACAATTTATCACTTCCTTGTATTTAATAAGCTGATACCCTGATGATCATTAAGATTCAAAACAACTTCCAAAATTCCTTAATTTACAGCAGGGTCTAGTTAAAGCTTTGTGAATATCTGGTGTTTTAGTGAGTAGCATTTTCGTTCTATATGTCGTATGAAGGATTAACCTCCATCTATGTCATATAGACTACTACATGATCTGTCCTCTAGCTACAGAAATGTACAAAAATAGCATTATTAATTCCTAGAACTGTTTGAGTCTCTGAGAGAATATACTTTTCATGTTTATTACAGCTTCACTTCCTAGATAATTTAATATTCAAGCTGTGTAAGTCTAAATTGCTCAGCACAGCTGGTGTGGTGTCTTATTATTTTTCACTTTTCCTCTTATCTGTGCAATTTTAATAATTGGAAGCCTAAAAACGGTATGGTGAATGGATAAAATTATTCAAGGTATTCACATATTTGGCACATAGTCAGTGAGAAGCTTAAATCAATTTTCTTAAACTGTCAGCCATGATGTAGATCCAAATGGAGTGCTGGAGTTTAGTCAGATTCTTTGCTTATTGTTTGCCTCTGCAATTATGAAATATGAACATTGGTAGAGATTTTATTAGGATCTTCTTTCCAGTTTTAATGGCTCTGGCAAGTTGTGAATATTTTGATATTTAATCATAAAAATAATATCCTCTTTTTCCTTTAAAGGAGCATACATTTAAGAAAGAGTTTTACTGTTTTTGGTGGGAAAAAGTGCAGAAAGTACAGTCAAATTGCACCTTTCTACCTTGACCTCTGAGCCTGGGGAATATGCCCTTTCATATTTGATTCAATTAACTTCAACGTCTATACAGCTTCAGATACTAGACTTGACTGTCAGAACATAGACTTTCTTGTATTTACAGTGTACAATGACTTGTTTAGACTGATACTCAATTTTTAATCCAGCTGCATTTTTGTGTGATAAGGAATTAAAATTTTCATCTTTATTTGTACATTTTTGTCTCTGAAAATGTTGAACACATTATGGAAAATGGAAAGTTTTTATTGCATGAATCTTATTCAAAGTTAATACTGCATATTTCTATTCACTGCTTTCTAATTCTAAAATTAAGATGCCTCTTAGGAAATAGTTTCCAAAGACTGAGACTTTACATTAAATTGAACAAATCTGACATTTTTTTCTCCTTGAATGTATATGAAAACCAGGACATGGTTATTTTTTGTTTTCTACAGGAGTAATATATTGTTTAGATGATTTGTCATTTGGGGTCATTTTAATTTAAATTTTAGATAAGAAAATTAGTGCAATTTTGAAGACGTGGCACAGCTCCTCATCATATTCTTATCCTCACACAGAAAATGACTCCATCTGGGTTAGTTCATTTGGGTATTAATTCAAGCGATTGAAATTTAGAAACTTAGAATGACATTATTTCATGGGCATGCATCCAAATGAAATCTTAGACAAAAGTGATTCTGATTTAACTTTCAATTCTAGATCATAAATGCAAAGCCCACATCCTCACCGGACAATACTCCAATTTCTTTTAAAGAGTTCTTCTAACTTCTAAATTCTTTAAATGATTAAGTTTATGAAGTTTTAAAACTGTCTTATAAGCTATTATTTTTTGGGGTGGCTGGATTTTTTTTTTTTTAAGTGCAGAACTGACTTTTGTGGGCAAAGCTTCTATGAAGTGCTACCTACATAGTCAGATCATCTGTCCTGACCCACACTACTGCTATATTACATTTTACCAGATTATTTTTCATCCATTATCTGGGAACTTTTTTTTTTTTTTTGAAGATTTTATTTGACATAGAGAGCACCAGCAAAGAAAGCAGGAGTCCAGTACTCTATCCCTGGACCCTGGGATCATGACCTGAGCCAAAGGCAGATGCTTAATGGACTAAGTCACCCAGGCATCCCTGGAAACACTTTCAAAGGTTTGTGATGCCCACAAGGTCTTGACCTCCTCCCTTGATTTACTGAAATAACTTTCTGTTCACTTTCCTAGGATTAAGTAAAATGTGACTTGTTTTTCTCCCCTCTAGACCTTGCTGCAGTCAGTTGACACTGTCCACTTTCCCATTTCACGTGCACCTTTTGGCTGAAAGTTGTTCATCATTCTCTCCAATTTCTGTTATATATTATTATGCTTCCACTTTAAGTAATGCACACACACACACACACACACACACAAATTCTTCCCTTCTGAAATTCAATTTTTACCATAATTTATAAGACTCAAAAGGTAAAAAAATTAAAAGACAGTAAAAAGATCAGAAACTCTTTTCTTATAAAGAAAACATCAAAAACTTTTCTATTTTTTCTCTCATGTGACTCACGTATCATGTTATAGTTTTCCAAAGAGAAAACCAGATAATGGTAGAATTTTTTTTTTTTACTCTTAACTCTACCACAAATATGTTTTGTCTTTAATAATCTATATCAAACTTTCCCATATATATAAAACTAATTTTGCACTCTCACTTCCCTTTTTTGTTACCTGTTTCCATTTCTCTCTCTCAGAATGAATAAAGTCTAAAAACCGAGTATTTATTCTTATATTAGCATACATGGATGAATCTTAGCTCCCCACTGGAGACCAGGGATATGCTTTCTCATATTATAAAAAAACAAGAAGAGAAGTTTAATTAATTCCAATTAACTCCATCTATTTAAAAAAAAAAATCTTTGGGTAGACAGAATTTCCTAGAGTGTGTTTCCTTTTTTTCCTCTCTTTCTTTATTTTTCTACTTTTAATGAACTCCCATTTGGTTTAATAATTAATCAAAAAATATCATTTTGCTTATTAAGATGTTTCTTCTTTTATTTTCTTTGTAACATATTTTTATCCTGCTGTTGGCACTTATTTACATAAGTTAGAAAAGTTTGGGGCACCTGGGTGGCACAGTGTCCAACTCTTGGTTTCAGCTCAAGTCATGATCTCAGTGTTGTGAGATTAAGCCCCATGTTGGGCTCTATGCTCAGGGGGGACTGAGCCTCCCTCTGCCCCTGCACCCCTCTCTCTCTCTCCCTCTGCCCCTCACCTCTACTCTCTCTCTAAAATAAACAAATAAATCTTCAAAAAAACTAAGTTAGGCAAACTTAATGGCAGTGAAATTTAGTTTAGTGGTTCTGCAACATTTAAGAACCACTTTCTTTCTTTCATAAGGCCCATATATCTATTTCTCAGATATTTCTCAGATATCCCCTTCAAATTCCTGTAATACCCTAAAGGCTGACAACAGCATCCTAAAGACTCTGAGTGAAGCTGGTAATGTACCTACAAAATATGAAGCTTCAGGCAAGACTACATTCAACTGCAAAAAAAAAAAAAAAAGGATAATTTGGGGGTTTGATTTTTAAGGTACTAGAGTACTGTGTTTCCAAATTCCTTTGGAGTTTAATCTGCGGTCTAAATATGCTAACTTATTTAAGAATTAGTGAATTATATCCTGTAAGGACCCATTAAACATACATGTATTTAGTTTTCCAGATTAAATAATTTCTGGTTTTTAATTTTGCTGACAGGTTTTATTTCACAATAAAAGTTAAAAGCATTTTTGTTTTCTGAATTATCACCTAATTTTGCCCATTTTTTCCCACTGGGTATTCATTATTTAACAAAAAATTCAAGGGCCTTATATACAGAGGATCCCAACTAATTATTCCTATGTCGGAGGTATTGATAACCTATCCAGATATTACATTCAGAACAATAAAATAAGGATCAGCAATATAATCTGTATGTAATTTTACACACATTTGATTGCTTCCATACATTATTTCTTTTAATATCTTCTCAAGAAGAAAATTAAGTTGATTCTCTGTGAAAATAGTGGGCTTGCTATAAGATTCTAGACATTACATAAATGATAATCAGAATACCTATATAATTAACTCCTATATAAAAGGGTTGGAGGGGGTGCCTGGGGGGCTCGGTGGATTAAGCTTCTGCCTTCGGCTCAGGTTATGATCCCAGAGTCCTGGTATCGAGCCCCACATCGGGCTCTCTGCTCAGCAGGGAGCCTGCTTCCCATCCTCTCTGTGATCTCTGTCAAGTAAATTTAATTTTAATAAATAAATAAATAAATAAATAAATAAATAAATAAGCTGGAGCTGCTTCTACATAAAACAATAGACCCGGTGTCCAATTTTCCAGAAATGGTTTTTAATAGATTGCAAATTCTGTGTTGCATCACTAACTACCCTTTTTCTTCCACAAGTTTGATCAGTCTAATTCCTGGAACTAGATGTAGCTGTTTAATAGCCAGACTAGTTGAAAGCCTGTCACCTTACCAAAATCCAGGTTTCTTTCCTGAGGTTTCATACTGAGTTGGACTTTGTACTGAGTTGGATCCCTAAACCTTGCCCAATGTACATGGTTCTACCCCAGAACTACATAGTGATGAGCCAAAATCTAAGGCCTATGAGATTTCTCAACTATGTTTGTTTATTATACCTTATATCTGTTTTGGCAATAAGAACTAGTTTCTGTGGGACTGCAAAAGAAAGGAAACAGGATACCCACTAACATACTTTAACTTTGGTGGCTTTGGAGGTGTTGGCTGATGGAGAGGCATCAAAATGTGGCAAGACATTTCTGACTAGTTTTAATCTATGGTCAGATGACTGGACAACAGGAAACTCTGTATCAAGTATAGATTGGAAAACTCACCTTGACTTGTGTATCTTCTGCAATTGAACCTGTGCTCCTGCCAGGGTTTTTGTTTGTTTTTATCTGTTTTTACCTAAGTTAACACCATTAGCTTCCTCCAGCGTTAACAATGATCTCACAGTTATTAACCGAAAGGACATGTTCCAATCTTTAATTTACTTATACTGATTGCTGCAGTTGATACATTTCAAGTGCTATCCTTGTGCCAACCATCTTTTGTTTCTGACATGCATTAATCATTCTTCTCTATGTTTCCTCTGATTTCCCAATCATTTCTAAATATCCATCACCAAATTCATTTACTTGTATTGCTTCCTAAATGATCATGTTTCCTATACTTTTATTCATTTCCCCTACTTTTTTCTTATCCTCCAAAGCCTCCATAGTGAGGATGAATGAGGCCAGAACTTCACCTAAGAAGGTTATAAAGTAGAAATTTCCCACTGAGAAAAAAATGTTTAAGAACATCAACTTTTCAGTAAATTTAAGGTAATATTTAGAGTCGATGTTTGTTAACACTAAGATAAACGAATGCTAGATCTATCAGTCGGAGGCAACATAAATGATTTTCCCCCTGCCAGTCAATGTCTGCTATCCAGTCTTGGCCATACTTAAGATCGAATATACATAACTGCATGTAGATATTTTTTAATGTGTTCTCCAAACACCTAAAGTGCATCATATAGAGAAAAAATTGTCAAATTCTTCTTAAGATGCTTCTCATTTATATATTAACTCCCTCTGCTGTTAACACTATCTACTTATTTCTCCAATAATAAGAAGTTCATTCTTGACTATCTCACATTCTTGGTGCCTACCTTCCCATTAAAAACTAAGCTGTGGGAGGCGAGAATTCTACCACTGAACCACCAAATAATGAATACTGTTATGCTGAAAATAAATAAATTTAATTAATTAAAACACACACACACACACACAAAAACTAAGCTGTGTTTCTTTAACTATATAAATTTCTCCCAGATACATCATCTTTCTTCCGAGTTTTCCTTAAAATGTCCACTTTGATTATTTTCTATTTTTCCACATCCTTCATATCAAAACACACATATATAAATGGCCAACAGATACATGAAAAAAAGAAAATGCTCACCATCACTCAGTATCAGGGAAATACAAATCAAAACTATGATGAGATACCATCTATGTTTTGAAATAGTTTGAGAAGAATAGGTACTAAATCTTCTTTAAATGTTTTGTATAATTTGCCTATGAAACCATCTGGCCCTGGACTTTTGTTGAGAGATTTTTGATTACTGATTCAATTGCTTTGTTGAATATCAGTCTATACAAGATTTCTATTTCATCCTGTTTAGTCTCTGGTAGTTTATATGCTTCTATGAATTTATCCATTTCCTCCAGGTTGTCTAATTTGTTGGTATATATTTTTTTCCTAAAATTCTCTCATGATTGTATTTCTGTGGTATTGATTATTATTTATGCTCCTCTCTCATCTGTGATTTTATTTATCTGGGTCCTTCCTCTATTCTTGTTGATAAACGTGGTGGGTAGATGTTTATCTATTTTGTTAATTTTTTTCAAATAACCAGGTCCTGGTTTTATTGATTTGTTCTGCTGGTTTTGTTTTGGTTCGGTTTTAGTTTCTATATCATTTATTTCTGCTCTAATCATTTTTATTTTCTTCCTAAGCTTTGTTTATTGTTCTTTTTATAGCTCCTTTTATGTAAAGTTAGGCTGTTTATTTGAGATTTTTCTTGCTTCCTAAGGTAGGCTTGTACTGCTATATACTTCCTTCTTAGGACTGCTTTTGCTGCATCCCAGAGGTTTGGACTGTGATATGTTTTTATTTTCATTTATTTCCAGGTATTTTTTCTTTGATTTCCTGGTTGACCTATTTAGGGCTTGGTAGCACATTGTTTAACCTCCATTTATTTGTGGTCTTTCAAATTTGTTCTTGTGGTTGATTTCAAGCTTCATAGCTTTGTGGTCAGAAAATATGCATGGTATAATCTTAATCGTTTTGTACTTGTTGAGGCCTGATTTGTGACCTAGTATGTGATTTATTCTGGAGAATGTCCCATGTGCACTCAAAAAGAATGTGTATTCTGCTGCTTCAGGATGAAATGTTCTGAATATTATCTGTTTTATATATCAGGGTACTCCCAAGTTGGGGCAGAAATATTTAAAGTTGTTAGACCTTCTTGTTGAATTGTTCCCTTTATTATGATATAATACCCATCTTCATCTCTTCTTACAGTCTTTGGTTTAAAATCTAGTTTGTCTGATATAAGTATGGTTACTTCATCTTTCTTTTGATATCCATTAACATGATAAATGGTTCTGTAACCCCTCACTTTCAATCTGTTGGTGTCTTTAGGTCTAAAAAGAGTCTCTTTTCATTAGGAAGCATTTTGTCCATTTACATTCAGAATATTTATTGATAGAAATGTATTTAATGCCATTTAATTACTTGTTTTGTCCTTGTTGTTTCTGTTGTTTCTAATTTTCTCTGTTCCTTTCTAGTCTTTGTTGCTTTTGGTCTTTCTTTTCCTTTCAAAGAGTCTCCTTTAATATTTCTTGCAGGACTGGTTTAGTGGTCATGAACTCCTTTAGTTTTTGTTTGGGAATCTCTCTATTTCTCTTCCTATTCTGAATGCTATCCTTGCTGGATAGAGTATTCTGGCTGCAGATTTCTCCCTTTCAGCACGCTGAATATATGATGCCACTCTCTTCTAGCCTGCCAAGTTTCTGTGAGGAAATCTTCAGCTAGCCTTATGGGTCTTCCCTTACAAGTTAAGATCTTCTTTGTCTTGCTGCTTTTAATACTTTTTTCTTTATCATCATATTTCACAAATTTAATTAGAATATATCTTCATGTTGACCTGCTTTTGTTGATTCTGATAGGAGTTTTCTATGTTTCTGGATCTGGATGTCTGTTCCCTGTCTGGGGAATAAACTATTCCCCAGATTAGGGAAGTTTTCTGCTATCATTTTTTAAAATAAATTTTCACCACCCTTTTCTCTTTTTCTTTTTCTTCTGGGACTTTTGTAATATGAACGTTATCATGTTTGATGAAGTCAATGATTTCCCTAAGTCTACTTTTGTGTTTCATAGTTCTTTCTTTCTTTCATTCGGCTTCACTATGTTCCATAATTCTGTCTTCTTTATCACTATTCATTCCTTTGCTTTTCCAACTTTGTGTTCATTGCATTAAGCCTGTTTCCAATCTCAGTTATTGCATTTGTCATTTCTGACTGATTCTTTTTAGTATCTTATATTTCTGTGGCAAGGGTCTCTCTGAAGTCTTCTATTCTTTTCTCCCAAGCCTATTGAGTATTCTTATGATAATTTCTTTAAATCCATCTAGGATGTTACTTACATCTATTTTGCCTAGATCTCTGGCCATGATCTTATCTTGTTCTTTGATTTGGATGAATTCTTCGTTTCACATTTTGTCTAATTCTCTGCCCTCCATGTATAAGAAAAGCCTGTTATATTCCCAAATCCTGAGAGCAATGGCTTTAGGAAGAAGAGGTCGTGTAGTGTCCATGGCCTGGCACTTCAGACAGTGTCTCTGGTGTGTGCTGTATGCACTCTGCTGATGTGTTTTGGCTGCTCTATCCTTTAGGCCAGTCTTCTGCAGAAGATCTCCTTGCCTGTAGTAAGCAGTATTTGGTCCTTGGTTAGAATGTGCTTTTAACTAGGTGTGCTCTGGTCTGCTTGTTAAATAAGATCTGCCTACTTGTGACCTCTCTGTCTCTCTCTGTCAAATAAACAAATAAAATCTTTAAAAAAAAATAAGATCTGATAATATTTTCACTGGAATTGAAACTTTGCAAAACTCTCTGGTTGGGAGTCATGGTGTGAGCAGGGGTTTAGGCTGGTCATCTGAGGAAGGGACCCACTATGCAAGGCAAGCTTGACAGAAAAGGGCAGTCCCACTAGAGCACAGGGTTGTGAGACTTGGTATAAGCAGATTAGACAGCAAGTGTTAGTACTGCTTGCTTTCTACAGGTTGCTCTGTGTTTATGCTGAAGTGTCAGGGAGGGAAATGTCATCAGCCAGCTTCTATGACTGGGAGAGGTATTTCAAGCAAATGCTGCCTTCAGTGAAGCACTCTAAGAAGAGCAAATAATTGCCCCTCTGTGTGAACCAGGTGTTTTTCAGATAGCTAATTCCACACTGCCTGTCCCCGGAGTTGTTTGCCTACCTTCTCTCCAGGGTAGGGCAGTGCCCTCAGGATTCTATCAGCTGAGCTCATTGACCTTTAAAACTTAAGTCCCTAAGCCGCATTGGTTGTAAGAACTCATAAAAATCAATTCCTCTCATTTTCTCAGCCAAAGGCTTTGGGGAAATGTTCCCCTTATGCATTCCCCTGCGTATTCTTCTCTATCTCACCTTTCTCTGCACCCACAGCTCCCTTCCCCTGACAACACCTGCCATCAGTTTCTGCCCCTAAACCTGGTCTCCACACTTACTACCTCCTTCAATGTGCCTTATTCTTTTTCTTTAATTGTGGACTTTGTTCTACTAGTCTTTGGGTTGATTTCTAGGGCATTTAGAATGAGTTGATAGTTATCTAGTTGGATTTGATGGATGAGATGAGCCTAGGGTCCTCTTAATCCACCAAAATCTTAGTTCCTCCGAGACTCATTTCAAATTGAAGGAAAGAGATAGGGTTGAGGTTAAGGGATGAAAAATTATATTCCATGTATGTGGAGACCAAAATAAAGCAGGGGTAGTTATAGCTATATCAGACAAAGGAGATTTTAAACCAAAATGGTAGCAAAAGACAAAGAAGGTCATCATATAATGATAAATAGATCAATTCATCAAGAATATATAATAATTGTATTTATACACACCCAACATAGGAGCACATAAATATGTTAAGCAAATACTAAGAGATCTCAAAGGAGAAATAGACAAAATAACAGTAGGGGACTTCAGTGGTTTGATCATTATACCAAAACTGAATCAGAAGAAACTTATTTTATGAGGCTAAGATTACCTTGATACCAAAGCCAGATAAGGACAACACAAGAAAAAACCAGCTATAACCAATATCCCTGAAAAAAAAAAATAGATGTAGAAATATTAAAAAATTGAATTCAACAATACATTAAAAGGATTATTCACCATGACCAAGCTGAACTTATCCCTGGAATACAAAAATGACTCAACATATACAAATCAAAAAATGTGAAAGATCTTATTAATAGAATGAAAGACAAAAATCATATGATCATTTCAATTGATGCAGAAAAAAGCTTTTTGCAAAATACAACATCTTTTCATGATAAAAACCCTCAACAAATTGGATATAGAAGGAATGTACCTCAAAATAATAAAGGCCATATAAGACAAACCCATAGCTAATATACTCAATGGTAAAAGACTGAAAGCTTCCTCCAAGATCAAGAACAAGACAAAGGTGCCCACTCTCACCATTCCTATTCAAAATAATACTGGAAGTACTACTAAAGCAATTAGGCAAGACAATAAATAAATAAATAAATAAATAGCATCTAAATCAGACAGAATTAAGTAAAATTGTCACTATTTGCAGACAATATAAATTTATATATAGAAAATCCCAAGGACACAACAAAAAAATCTGTTGGAACTAATCAACAAATTCAGTACAGTTGCAGGATATAAAATCAACTTACAGAATTCATTTGCATTTCTATACACAGATAATTAAACATCTGAGGAATCAATAAACTATTCCACTTACAATCGTATCAAAAGAATAAAATCTTTAGTTATAAATTTAACCAAAGAAGTGAAAGAACCATGTAATGAAAACTATAAGACTTTGATGAAAAAAGCTGAAGAAGACACAAGTGGGAAGATAGGCCATGTTCACAGATGAGAATTAATATTGTTAAAATGCCCATATTACCCAAAGCTACCTATAAATTCAACACAATCCCTATCAAAATGCCAACAGAATTTTTTTATAGAAATAGAAAAAAAAATTCTAAAATTTGAATGGAACCGCAAAAGACCATGAATAGCCAAAGCAGTCATGAGAAAGAAGTACAAAACTGATGGCATCATACTTCCTGAAGATATAGTAGTTAAAACAGTGTGGTTCTAGCATAAAAAGAGACATGTAGACCAAAAAGACAGAATGGAGAGCTCAGAAATAAACCTCAGATTTAAAATTAATTCATATTTGAAGAAGAAGCCAAGAACACTCAATAGGGTAAGGTTAGTCTTTCAACAAATGATGCTGAAAAAACTGGATAGCCAAATGCACAAAATAAAATTAGACATTTCTGTTACATCACTCACAAACATTAACTCAAAATATAAGACCTGATACTATAAACTCCTAGAATAACCACATAGGGAAGACACTCCATGATACTGATATTGGCAATGACTTTTGGCACAAGCAATAAAAGCAACAATCAACAAGTGGAATGGCATCAAAATATAAAGCTTCTGTACAGCAAAAGAAACCATCAAAATGGAAGGCAACCTGCTATTTGTTATGCTCCACAAACAGGACATGGGGAGTTAGAGAGGAGAAGGGAGTTGGGGGAAATTGGAAGGGGAGGTGAACCATGAGAGACTATGGACTCTGAAAAACAATCTGAGGGTTTTGAAGGGGTGGGGGGTGGGAGGTTGGGGTACTAGGTGGTGGGTATTATAAAGGGCACGAATTGCATGGAGCACTGGGTGTGGTGAAAAATAATGAATACTGTTATGCTGAAAATAAAAAATAAATTTAAAAAAAAAAAAAATGGAAGGCAACCTGTAGAATGGGAGAATACATTTGCTAACCACCCATCTTTAAGGGGTTAATATCAAAAATACATAAAACATTCATACAATTCAATGACAAATATATTAAGTATTAATACAATTCAGTTCAGAAACAAATATTCTATTAAGAACAGGCATAGGAACTGAACTGACATTTTTCTAAGAATACACACAAATGGCCAGCAGGTACATGAAAAGGTGTTCAACATCACTAATCATCAGAGAGTACAAATGAAGACCACATGAGATATCACCTTATACCTGTTAGAATGGCTATCATCAAGAAGAGAAGAGATAGCATGTTTTGGTCAGGATGTGGATAAAAGAGAACCCTGGTATAATTTTGTTGGAATATATACTGGGTCATCCCTACAGAAAGCAGTATGGAATTCCTCAAAAAATTAAAAGTAGATCTACAATATGATCCAGCAATCTCACTGCTGAGAACATATCCAAAGGAAATGAACACAGGATATTGAAAAGATGTCTACAGCCCTATGTTAGTTACAGCATTATTCACAAGTCAACATATGGAAACAACCCAAGAGTCTGTCAATGGATGAATGAATACAGAAAAAATGAGATATAGGTGTGTGCATAAACACACATGTGCGCACACACACACACACAAATATTATTTTGTCATGAGAAAGAAGAAAATCCTTCATTTACAACATAAATGGACCTGAAATGTGTTAGGTTAAGTGAGATAAATCAGAGAAAGACACTGTATGACATCACTTATATGCAGAATCCAGAAAGGGTCAACTCATAAAAACAGAGTGCAATAATGGTACCAGAGGCTGAAGGATGGGAGATTTGGAGAAATGTTGCTTAAGGATACAAACATGCAACTGAGAAATAAATAAGTTCCAGATAATTAAATTCTAGTACATAGCATAGTGATAATAGCATACTGTATTATAAACTTCAAAGTTGCTAAGAGACTAGATCTTAATTGTTCTTACCACAAAAAAGTAGTGATAATTATATGACATGGGAGAGGTATTAGCTAGTACTGCAGTAGTAATCATATTGCATTATATAAATGTACCAAATCAACATGTTGTATATTTCAAATTTATACAATGTTATATGTCAACTATATCTGTTAAAAACTCACTGAACTATTTTTTTAAAAAAACTAGTTCATTTAGTGTAGTAGAAAAATTCTAAATCTGGAATCATAACTCCTATATCTTTATTCTGGCTCTCTCTATTATAAAATTTATACAACTTTTGTTTAAACTCTCTACATCTCATTTTCCTCATCTACATACTGCAGATGTCCAAATTAAAACATTATAGAGTTTTCTCAGGGATTTCATAAGATTTTTTCAATGTTTGGCATATAATTAAATTCTCTATAGAAGTTTCTTTCTAAATTAAGTGCAGAATTATGTGTAAGGAAGCAAATAATGGTTTATGAACAAAATCACAGGGTAATTTGAAACACAGACTTAACATTTGGCTCTTATGTCCAGTTTTAAGCACCAAATTATACCATTTAAGCACCACATTATACCAGGAAATCAAAAAAATGTATTGGCTCAATATTACAGTTCTAAATATTTATATGTACTTATGTTATTCTCTTTGGAATTCTCATAAACTGTATTGGACTCAACTGTTTTAGTTGCAAGAAACAGAAAATCTAAATCAAAAATTTGAAAAACAATTATTGTCGAAAGAACTTAAAATTTTAATGTTAATTATCAGAAGATGAAATTATCAAGAGAAGCTTGACCCAATACATCAATCTCATCAAAATGTCATCTATCCACTCTATCAGCTATTATTTCAGCCTTATAATCAGATGCTACATATGTTTCTTTGCATTTCCCGAGTGTCTACAGGCTATTCTTCTGTAGTTATAAAAGTGTTTCGGCAGCTGCAAACACCTCCATTTTGTACCATAGTAAAGAAGAAAACAGTGATAGTCGTGTATGGTATTTCTATACTAAAGTTTGTACTTACTTTTTCCTATTATCCAACATCATGTTACTCGGCCATTCTTATTCACTGCGGACAAGAAACTGTGTTACTCCTACTGTCTTAAGTGAGTGAAGTCCTCCTCCTGGACTTGAGAGTCAAGTTACAATGACCCAAGTTATAGAAAAAGAATGCAAAGGGATATATTATTCAAAGAAAAAATAAGAGTAAATATCTTTGGTTGGGTTCTCCCAAAAGTGGACTTCGAGACAACAATGTGAACACAAGTTGGCATTTAGTTGTAAATCTCAGCTAGCAGGATAAAGAAATGAGTCTTAAAAGGGTGAAGTTTCAAAAAGTGTTCCATGTAGGCAATTGGTGTTCAATCTTCTTGGGAAATTCTGAAAGACTGTGTAACCCAAACAGTAGTTGAGAAGACCTATTAATTGCTGGTTGATAGCTACCTCAGAAGAACCGTAATAGCACTTGATTGGTGGGAAGGCAGGGCAGAGGTCAGGAAGTCAGAGGAACTCTTTAATCCAAGATACAGGTACTTGCAGTTGGAAGCAATTAGGTCTAGACACCCAGGAATGTTGGGTCAATAGGTATGTTTTTTCTATGCCAACTGTGCATATTCAGCCTCTCAAATAGTAATACAGATATAGTTTTTTTATTTCTTTTTTTAATTAAATTAATTTACTTATTTTCAGAAAAACAGTATTCATTATTTTTGCACCACACCCAGTGCTCCATGCAATCCGTGCCCTCTATAATACCCAACACCTGGTACCCCAACCTCCCACACCCCGCCACTTCAAACCCCTCAGTTGTTTTTCAGAGTTCATAGTCTCTCATGATTCACCTCCCCTTCCAATTTACCCCAACTCCCTTCTCCTCTCTAACACCCCTTGTCCTCCATGATATTTGTTATGCCCCACAAATAAGTGAAACCATATGATAGTTGACTCTCTCTGCTTGACTTATTTCACTCAGCATAATCTCTTCCAGATATAGTTTTTTAAAAAAGACTATGTAGATGCTTGGGAATCCGGAAAAAATATCCACCATCCTGGTTCTAAAAATATAAAGTCCAATTTGTAAGTATAAATGATATTCACTTAGCTATTCTTAAACATTTATTTTGCATAAATGTGCAATATAATTATTTTGGCTACATTCAGTTGAAATAAGTAATCTCTATTCAAAGCTCTTAAATAAGATTTTTCTCTTGAAAATATTTTTGTTTCTAAAACAACTATAATATTGCATCTAAATAAAAATGTATCTACTTATTTAAAATCTAAAATTAAATGGCTCTTACTTGTGTATTATTTTTAACAGCAAGAGAACATTTACTGAGCAATTTTCCTCACAACTGTCACTAAACAGTCTTAGTAAATATGGCATTTACTAATGTAAATATGTTATGTTTCAGCTTTCTATATCAGCAGGTATTTTCATTTTCTACCTGCTTAAAATAGTTGTAGTCAATACAGAAATAATCTTATGTATCTGAGATGAAGTACTTCAAGTGATGCAGTAAAAGATGCTGTGTATAATACGGTCTAAGTCATATCAAACAACAGTGTAGTTGCCTACGCAACATTCAGTCCCCTCCTTAGCAGAACTTCTTTCTTGGTGTCACCCATAGATCTCAGGGGAGTTGATCAACCCTCAGTTTCAGGAGAGTTCTGTGTATTCAGTGTTTAACTAAAGAAGAGAAATGTAATTCAATTAAGGCCAATGAAATTATAAGGGACTCTTTGTTATATCTACTGAGAATTTTATCTTAAGAAGGAGCTGTTGGTGGGGTGCCTGGGTGGCTCAGTTGGTTAAAGCCTCTGCCTTTTGCTCAGGTCATGATCCCAGGGTCCTGGGATCAAGCCCCACATTGGGCTCTCTGCTCACCAGGGAGCCTGCTTCCTCCTCTCTCTCTGCCTGCCTCTCTGCCTACTTGTGATCTCTGCTTGTCAAATAAATAAATAAAATCTTAAAAAAAAAAAAAGAAAAGAAAAGAAAGAAAGAGCTGTTGGAAAGCTACACCTGTCTCCTATAGATGAGAGAGAATATAATGGTCTCTAGATGTCATTATTAGTTCTTTATGCAAGAAAGTCATAAGATGAAGCTGACACTATACAAGGCAAAATGAAAATAGAGAAACAAGATCAGGGTAATAAATTACACTGTAGAATGAGGAGTCCCTGCATGGCTCAGTTGGTTAAGCATCTGCCTTCAGCTGAAGTCCTGATCCCAGGGTCCTAGGATTAAGCACCACATCAGGTTTCCTGCTCAGCAGGGAGTCTTCTTCTCCTCTGCCTCACCCCTGCATCCAGCTTGTGCTTTCTCTCTCACTCATTCCCTCTCTATCGCTAATAAAAAAAATAATAATAATAAATAAATAAATATTTTTAAAAACTGTAGAATGACTGATTCAATATTTTGAAGCTAGATACTTTATTAAATGAGCTAATCAATATACTTATTGCTCAAACCAATATCTCTATTTTTTTTGAGTGATACATACTGCAAAATTGCTTTCTTAGCCAGTCACATGTCTTAGTTTTAACATTTTAATCAATAACTTAGAAAATAAATTTTTTGTGGTTATTTTTAACTTTTTACATTATGATATGATTATAACTGTTTCACAAATAAGTCAATCCCATAGACTCGCAAACTACTTTTTTTTAAGTTTTTATTTTAATTCCTAAGAATTAACCATAGTCACTTTTTCTTTATCCATTCACCAATTGGTGGACATTTGAGCTGCTTCCATATCTTGGCTTTTGTAAATAATGCTGCTGTAAACACAGGGGTGCATGTATCCCTTTCAATTAGTGTTTTTGTATTCTTTGGGTAAATACCTAGTACTGTGATTGCTGGATCATAGGGTAGATCTATAAAAATAGATCTATTTTTAATTTTTTGAGGCACCTCGATACTGTTTTCCACAATGGCTGCACCAGTTTGCATTGGCACCAACATTGCAACAGATCTTCTTTCTCTCCACATACTCATTAACACCTGTTGTTTCTTCTGTTGTTGATTTGAGTGAACTTATTTAGGGAACATTTCAATAAAGCAACAAAAGGACTGTGGGTAAGTATAACTTCCCAGGCTCCTATGGTAGGGATAATATTTCTCACAGAATATAACATTGTTATCTATGCATTTAATATCAGATTCAAATGTGAATAAAATTAAGAAGCAAGCAATGTGATCTCCATCTAGGAGTCCACTTAAAACTTTGTAATTAGTTTTTTTTGAAATATATCAGACTTCAAAAAATTAATTACTTCTTCAGAATTGCCTTTGTTTTCATGAGCTTCAGCTGACCAAAATTTAAAAAAAAAAAAAAAAAGCCCTGGAATCCACTGATCAAGGAGACATAATCTGAAATGTCCAGCCATATAACGATACTTTTTTCCCTAAGGAATTCATCCATATTTGTTTAAGGAAAACACGATAACAACAACAAAAAGGTAGTAAAGTTTTTTCATAATTAGAGCTAATTGACTTTGACCAAGCATTTCTATCAAATCACTAGGGATGTCCTGGAGCCTTGATCCAATTATGGCCTGAAGATTGTGAACTCAGTAATGCATATTCAGATATAGGGCCCATTCTTCTAAGACTTTGAGAATTTAGCAAAGTAAATGAAAGTATGTAATTAACTCCAAGTGAGGCTTTATATTGGCATATTGGCAATGAAAGGAAATTGAAAGAGTAAGAACCATCAGCATTTCTATGAGGCAAAATATGTACATATGTATGTATTTTATATATATATTTATATATTCACATGCTAAACATTTAATTTATGTATATTCATATTTAAGTTTCCATAAAGAAGTTAAATCTCACACCCTGACCCATAACATAATTTAAGGCTACACTTACATCATCCTCAACGTTCTGGTCAATCTCAAATCAAAGCAATGACACAATGACTCACTTTACCATTCTCTGCCTCCTATAACTCTGCCTCTGGAATTAGAAGCTAAATTAAACACTGGCACTTTCACTTTACACTCAAGAGGAAGCTTTATCAGGTAGAAATTGCTTTAGAGATTTACATTTTATTGGATGAACAGGTGACTTTGATGATGACAGATGTTACTGCTAGGTTCCCTACGAATGCTTTGTAACTGTCTCTCTACTACCAATAAATATTGTTAATATTTGTATCTCTGTAGCAACATGTTTTACATAACATACTTAAAATATAAACGTAACAAGTTTAGTATATATGTTAACCAATGTTTTTCCACAATTGCATTCCTCAGGTTGGCTATCTAGAAAATATTAAACACTTAAAATAGGAAAAAGGAATAAAGCTATGCATTAATTTGAAATTAAGGCAGCAAAGGATAATTCAGGAATGAAATGGATAATCTCAGATACAAAATACAAGACAGGAAAGGGCAAATGGAAAACTTAATGACTGACATGAGATGGTGCCTGGAGAAAATACACAGCCAACATGATATCACCTTGTTTCTGGTAGTGTTAACAGAAGCTGACAATCATGTCAGTCTTAAAGTGACAATATATTGGGCTAAGAAGAAAAATAAATCCCTACAAAACGTAAGAGAGGAAAACTCTCTCAATAGCCTCACTTCATTTTATAAAACAATTTTTTCAACTGCAAAAGAAGTCAGTATTTTCTATAGACCTAGATGTATGTGGAGAAGGGGGATCATAATTCTAGTAATATATTTACTCTTCTATACGTACTAAAAGGAAAGAGGGTCAAATTTGGATAAGTACAAAGATACTTAGATAAAAAGATATATCTTCTTATTTCTTTTGTTTTAAAGATTTTATTTATTTATCTGACAGACAGAGAGCACAAGCAGGCAGAGAGAGAGGAGGAAGCAGGCTCCCCACTGAGCAGAGAGCCCGATGCAGGGCTCGATCCACGGACCCTGTGATCATTACCTGAGCCGAAGGCAGAGGCTTTAACCCACTGAGCCACTCAGGCACCCTATATCTTCTTATTTCTTAATAGCATTTCTGTCTTACAATGACTCTTGACTTCAAGTTTTATTCAGCAAATTCTCAACTATTAACTAAATAACCGGCGTATGGCAATACAAGAAAAAAAAAAAAATCTCTGCCCATGGAGCTTGTATTCTAAAGGGGAACTTAATGTCTGGTGGGAAGGCATTTTCACTTCCTAGAATGAATCGCACTTTCTTTTGTTGCTGGGTTTTGAACCAGAGTTTCTCCTGTTCATAGAGTTACTCTAGCCCTCTCCTATTCATTTTCCAATATCCCAAATGTTATTTCTCCTGGAAAAGTTTTTCTATTCATACATAACTGAGCTTAGTATACACAATTATATGTCCTGGACTATCTGATGTTTACACTATGAGAATTAACACATTTTATTGAAGTTGAATTGACCTAGTTAGACTTATAATTATTGTTGGGTCTATCCCAGTGTCTATGAAATTACTTGGCACATAAAGGTTGCTGAATAAAATCTGTCTAATTGTGGGGCTGCACAGGCATTTTGCTATTATTAGGTAAATATGTTCTCTTGTTTATTCCAAAGTATAATAAGAGTAAGGGTTAACTGCACCTCAACCACACTATTTAGTTGAAAATCTGATCAGACTTCTTTCTAACATTAAATAACGGTCTTCTTCTTTCCATTATTGTTTTTATTTTGATATTAATGGGTTATATCAAACAAACAAGTGAAATGAGTTAACATATATTTGGTGACTTATCAAACAAACATTGAAAATATGGAGACTTACCTGACAAAAATATCTTACTTTATTTAATATAATTAGTGAAATTGTTCCTATCATGCTACCTGTAATAGCACATCTAGACTCAATTTAAAAGTCAATATATATTCAAATATATAAAATGCATTTAATAATCATTTTGTAAAATAAGAAATTGGATGAACTGAAGAGGTAAAAATATGATAAAAATTCTAATTTTATAATTTGTACCTGCATGATCATAGCAAATTTCTTCATTTCTTTGAGCCTCTCCTGTATTTTTAAATTCATTTTCTTGTTGTTATGCTATCACATGATACTATTTAAAATTCCGTCCAACTTAATTATGGTATAACTGACAAAATTTTATATATTTAAGTTGTACAATGTAATGATTTGATAAATGCATACACCATGAAGTGATTATGCAATCAAGTTAACTAACACATTCATCACTTCACATAGTTGCCACTTTGTGTGTGTGTGGAGGAGAGAAACACTTAAGATCTATTCTTTGAGTGGACTTCAAGTATATAACACAGTATTTTTGACCATGCTGTATATTAGATCCTCAGAACTTAACTCCTCTATGACCAAAAATGTGTACCCTTTGACTAATTATCTCCCTACCTTCACCAACTCCCAGATCCTGGCAACCACCATTCTACTCACTGTTTCTTTGAGTTCAACTTTTTTTAGATTGCACACATAAGTTAGACAAGATACTGTTTGTCTTTCCCTGTCTAGCTTAATGCCCTCCAGGTTCTTTCATGTTGTCACAATTCATAGGGTTTCCTTCCGCTGTATGTATGTATGTATATGTGTGTATATATGTGTGTGTTATACATACACACACATATATACATGTATACACATATATACACATATATACATGCATGTATACACATATATGTATAAACACACACATATATATATACACACACACATACATACGTACATACAGCGGAAGGAAACCCTATGAATATATATATAAAATTTTCTTTATCTATTCATCCACTGAGAGACACATAAGTTGTGTTTAAATCTTGGCTGTTGGGAATAACACTAGAATGAACACGGGAGTGTAGTTATCTCTTTGAGATACTTAGTTTCCTTTGCATACATGCCCAGAAGTGGGGTTTCTGGGTCATGTTAGTTCCATTTTTCATTTTTGAGGAATACCCATACTCTTTTCCATAGTTGCTGCACCAATACATATTCCCACTGACAATGCAAAGGGTATCCTTTTCTCCACATCCTCACTAACACTTGTCATCTCTGTCTTTGATAACAGCTATCCTAATAGGTATGAGGAGATATCTATTTTTAAAAGATTTATCTATTTTTTAAAGATTTATTTAGTTTAGAGAGAGAGCAGGGGAAGAGACAGAGGGAGAGAGAGAGAGAGAGAATCTCAAGCAAACTCCCTGCAGAGCATGAAGCCCGACATGGGTCTCAACCTCACAACCCCAAGATCAAGATGTGAGCTAAAATCAAGAGTCAGACACTCAACCAACTAGCACCTTAATATGATTCCGATTTTCATTTCCTTGATGATTACTGATGTTGAGCACCTTTTCATGTGCCTGTTGTCTATTTTCACCTATTCCTTGGAAAAAAAATGTTTACTCTGGTCTTTTGCTCATTTTTTAATGAGATTACTTGTTTTGTTTTGTTGTGTCACTGATTTCTTTATATATTTTAAATATTAACCCCTTATCAGATACCTGGTTTATAGTATATCACATGTATAAGGACTAGAGCATTTGAAAGAAAATAAAGTTCTAATACTTTCAACTTCATACTTTATACTGTGTGACAATTCTTGCTTCTTTGACAGTTCTTTCTTCATCATAATAACTCACAGACATTTTAACAAATTATTAATAAGATGGAAAAGAAGCAAATGAGATACTTTGACTTTTCCACTTTTATATACACCAGATTTAAATGAATAACTATATTATGAGTTGACCCTAAACAGTAAGCTTGAATTAATCTGATTATTATCATAGTATTGTGATTCTTGTCATAGTATTTATTAATGCATCATTACATATGGTATTTCATGTATTTTTCTTTCGTTAAAAAAAAACCATGCTATGAAAAAAGTCACTAATGACCTATATGTAAAGGTCCACTCAGCACTGAATATGCAGTGGACTTTTTTTTTTTTTTGTCTTAAGAAATGGTTACTATTAAAACACAATACTGAAATGAATGCTATAGAAGTCATTATCTTTATTTCTTGAAATAGAATTAAAATACAGTGTTCACTTTCTTTGCTTAAGTCAAAACACTTCTATTTCTGCAACAGTTAAGTTCAGATTGCATATAAATAATAGGAAAATATTCATTACAAAATCATAATGTAGTCAATATATTAATATCATAACTTATGGTAGAAGCATTTATTCCTATTCCTCAACCTTCAGAATAATTTTAGTCATTTGTGTATTATTATAAAAGTTACACCTCACTAAACTAATAACCACACTGCAGCAAAATGACAGATTTCCCTGAAAATGCCTTTTGACCAAAATCATGATTATGTACTAACGGAATCGAAGATAGGATAAAAAGCTCTAATTGTTAGACTATACACAATCACTGATAATCTACCACTAAGTAAGTAACACTTTATAGTCAGCATCTTATCTTTCCCTAACATTTTTTATACAGCTGTGATTAATATGAAATAATATAGTTTAAATTACATGGGTTTTAAAACAGATAACCAGCTTTGGATACAAAAAAGGATTTAAAATAACTACAGTATTAATGATGAACATGGTCCTTTTCCCACTGAACGTTTAAGAGAAGTAAAGTACATCCAACCAGATTTCTTTCTTTCTCTTCCTTCCCCAGGAGTCTCCCTAATTTTTCACTGGCTCTGGATTAAAGAAGTGGTTTGATGCCCTTTCATTTCCTAACAAACCCGGTGCCTGATAAATGTTCATAGAGAGCCTCACGGTCTGGAGAACTTAGATCTGTATATATTAATCACAATGTGGAAAGTTTATTCCCCTTTTTTTTGTTCTGCTTCTCATTGTCAAAACTTGCACTGATATATGGATAGAAGAAAGAATGCAGCAACCTCTGTTCCATGTAATTTATATAACACGAGCTTGAATTTTCGTTCTCAGGTTGTCCTCCTTGTCTTTGTATTTGAAGAGGCTTTAAATCTTTCTCTTTTACGTTTTTGTCATTGTCACCGTCTTTTGCAGTTTCTTTGGCAGCTTCCTCACCATTCTGTTCAGGTTGTAAAAAATCTTCCTATTATAAACGGCTTTTAACACATCCCCTCTCTGTTCTGCTTTTCACAGAATTCTAACCTTGCTTTGATCCCTTTTCTTCCCTTCTTCTCATTTCTCCTCTTTTTTTTTTTTCTTTTGGTTTTCATTCCAAATGTCTCCTTACAGTGACATCAGATTACTCAGTAGGCAGTTCATATTGATCTGGCTACTGTTTAGAAAGCAGATTTCATTTTAAGTAGAGAAACAGGAATGTCTGAAGAAGGACACCCTTTGTACGACAAAACACTGGGCTGCTGCTTCCAGATTCTTCTTCCTTTTTTGGAGTAGTGAGGAGAGATCTATCTCTTCAGATCCTGACAGTTATTTCATCCATGGGATTTTTTTTTTTTTTTTAAGACCCATGCAAATTTATCAAGAGAACTCAAATCTTTCTACATTTATTTTTCAAGAAATTTTCTCTGGGAAATCTATCTCTTAGTATGTTAGAATTTCTATAAGATGAAAATTAAAAGGAGAGGAAGAACAAAGGCAAGGATTGTTATCAAATCAAATAGGGCTGAAAATGTATTCCTTTGGAAGCATGTCCTCATTCTCTTTAATTGAGCCCCTACTTGTTTCTCAATTGTTCTCTGTTGTAGTCTGATAGCTTTCATCCTGACTGTTTTGTTTCTCCCCTATTCTCATTTCTAGTGTCAACTTACATTTAGGGCGGTGAGAGTTAACTTGCTCACTGTGACACTGCAATCAATTAATCACCTTTAGCTTTCCTTTCTGCTTTCCTATTGGCTGGTTTGTAATTGAGCCAGGGGGCAAAAGCCATTTCCAGCCACAGTCTGTCAGCTTGTTCAGCAGTTCATTTATTAGTTTGATAAGATAACCTTTTCACAGCAACATCTAATCAAAAGCACCAAGCTTAACATACAGTGGAATTATTCAGAAATTCATGTGGAGATTCTACTTGGGTCAGATCATAATGGTCAGAGAATTGTTCTCTCAAAATTAATTGGGAGTAGAAATGTAGTGTGTAGTCCTCTGACCATTAGGCTCTGGTTCAAAGTGTTGATGAAGACTACAAACTACAAGACAGTTGACAGCTAAGTACCTAGGATACAGAAATATAATTTTCCCTAACTTCATATTTTATAACATAAACTAAACTTACCTGGCCATACACATTTAAATTTTTTATTAAAGAACTATATTTTATGAAGAATTTTGTCTTTTCCTGTATTTCATACTGTTTAATATGTAGTTTAATGTTAGCCTGATTTCCCTCTCTTAAAAAAAATCTAAATGTCACATCGGAGGCATACTCCATTTTCTTTAGATTAAAAAGAAATAGTACACACCTTCACTACAATATTAAATTTGAATTTAATTTGAATTTAATTTGACTACAATATTTAATTTGGGGGGATTCCACTTATGTTAAGGGGTACAGCTCCAATACCACGTCACCATACAGATAGCTTCCACCAGGTAAAATCTATTCCAGAGTACAACAGAAACAAGCATAACATCATGTATTCTCTGAGATCTAGGTTCCCATCTCTTCTACAGAAATAATAATAGTCTCTTTTGCTTTATATTATACAAACTCTGCTTATTTTGACACATGTATGACTTCATTAAAAACAAATGCTTTTTGTTATTTTTCACTTGACCTCCTTTCTCCCTCCCCATTGGAAAATATAAATTTTACTTACGTTCTATGTGTAGCCGGTCATCAACCCTCATCTGCACCCTTTTCCTATCTGCTGAGGCATTAGTATATAAAAAAAGGAAGCTGCAGTGACACCCTCTCCAGGTTCCCCTTCTTTAAAGTACTTGCTGCTTTTTTTTTTTTTTTTAAAGATTTTATTTATTTATCAGAGAGAGAGGGAGAGAAAGTGAGCATAGGCAGACAGAGAGGCAGGCAGAGGCAGAGGGAGAAGCAGGCTCCCTGCTGAGCAAGGAGCCTGATGTGGGACTCAATCCCAGGACGCCGGGATCATGACCTGAGCCAAAGGCAGCTGCTTAACCAACTGAGCCACCCAGGCGTCCCAGTACTTGCTGCTCAAACCATACCCTTCATGGAGGTTTGTCTTCAACTGTAAGATTGTTATCAATTGCAATTGATATTTGAAATAATTGGAAACAATTGCAAGTGGAAACAATTACCATTGCAGATTAGCCTGAGCTGGGAGCTCCTTCAGGGATGGCTTCAGGGTCAGAGAACTTTGTCATCTGAAGTCAAGCCCTTCAGAGGGTGACTCCCATCAAATACCTGATGGAGGAGGGCATAGAAATGCTAGGCCTTTTCAGCTCAATGAAGGAAAATTCCAACAGGTTGTTTCAGCTTCTGCATGTGCTGGGTTTAGGTTATCATTAGGCCTTGTTCAGAACTCAAATTCTCATACTGTCAAACGTTGCTTCCCGTCTCTCCTTTCAACGATGTTAATAAATCTGAGTCCACTTCAGGCTCCTTCCCAAAGAACACTATTTGTGACATATGGTAAGTTTCTTTACATGCCTGTCACATTCTCAGTCCTTACACTCTATTTTATTATTCAAGATCATATTAAACTAAAATGCTATTACTACTATAATCGTAATCTTATAAAGTGAGCATTCTTTGGCTGATTAAATGATCACAAGAGAAGATTCTTAGAATGAAAATAAAAGGTTATGCTACATTATTGAGTATGTATTATATGCTAGTCTTATTCTAAGTTCTTCTGGTACCAATTATTTTATGTGATCCTCAAATAGTTAAGGAAAGGGGCATTCAGCGTTTAAAAGAGCCTTGAACAAGTTTATATGGTGACTAGAAAGTATTAAAACCTAGATCTTGAATCTGCAAATCTGGTCTCAGATTTCCTGTTTAAGTTAATTTGGGGATAGTTTAATCCACTGGTTGTCACATATGAGCATAAGCATGCATCAGAATCACATGGAAAGCTTGTGGGAAAAGCCAGATTGCTGGGCCCCACTCTCAGAGATTTTTCAATCAGCCAATCTGAGATGTGACCAGAGAATTATCATTTCTATCAAATTCTCAGGTAATGTTGATATTGCTGTTCCAAGGAGCACACTTTCAGAAACACTGGTTTAAATAACATTACAGGTATCCTCTCAGTTTATCTGGATGTGACATTAGTTGAATCAATTATCTATAAATCTGGATTAGTTGTTTATATGGTCAGCAGCAAAATGAAGTAAATGGATACGCTACCCTGTTTCTTTAACTACTTATGATACTCCAACTTATATTGTCTGTAAACAGTGGACTTAAACTGGGATTAAAAATTTAATGCACTTTGATTTTTATAACTAAATCTAGCTTTGCAGTAATAATTAAAATATGTAAAGAAGTCTAAGGGATACAGGGCTTGTGGTGGTGGTGTTCTTTGTAATCTTTCTTTTTTAACTTTACACAATTCTTTATTATAAAAACAATTTAAACAAGCATATTAATTTGGTAGCTGAAGAAGAAGATAAAGGAGGAGGAGAAATAGGAAGAAAACACAGATCAGCTAGACCATCTTACCCTTGAGTGAATGTATAATCAGTTCTGCTATAACATGATATATGCATTTTTAAAAATTGCCTCACTTGGGGCACCTGGGTGGCTCAGTGGGTTAAGCCTCTGCCTTCGGCTCAGGTCATGATCTCAGAGTCCTGGGATCGAGTCCCGCATCGGGCTCTCTGCTCAGCAGGAAGCCTGCTTCCTCCTCTCTCTCTCTCTGCCTGCCTCTATGCCTACTTGTGATCTCTCTCTGTCAAATAAAATCTTAAAAAAAATTGCCTCACTTATAAAATCAGAAAATAAAAATCAGAGTGGTTATGGAAATATGGAGAAATAATACTCAAAAATCTCCTCAGTGGCAAATTTTTAAAAAGATAGAAACTTGATAAAAATGGCACAGTTTTACATATGTTAGATGGTTAAAAAATGCACAGATACTATAATAAATATGTCACTCTATCTTGAAAAAGACCTTGATTCTTGCTTATTGAAGGAGTATCAGAATCAGGCAGGTTGTGAAGTATTGGAAGGAACATTGTCTAAAATTGAGTGTGAAGTTTTAACACCCAACAGGGATGGGTGTGGCTCACCTTGTTCCTCTCCACACTGGCACCAAACATCACAGTTATAGATCGATCTCATTTTTTAATCCTAAAACATGTTTTTTCTTTCTTTGTAATGTAGGTGTTTTGAGAGATATACTTCTAAGAGATGCCTCTATCATCAACATTGAAAAGTTGATCAAATGTATAACCTTCTACTTTGAATAATTTTTGTACCATGGCTGGAAATTCTTTTTCCTCAGTTTTCTCATATGCATTAATGGCTTCGCTCAACAGTTGAAGACTTTGGAAATTACAGCAATGTTTGAAATCACTATATCAACCACAAAAGCACTCAAACAAGCCACTTCCTCAAGGGTTGGCAATTTAAGGTCTTCACATATAGTGCCTTCTTTTTGATTGTGCAACACATTTCCAATTCTTTGCAGTTTGTTCTTCAATCCATATGCTCAACTATTCTTCCCAGTTTTTTCTAATACTTAAGTGCATGTTCTTATGGCTTTGCAACAATTGAAGTTTTTCTTTTATTTTTGTGTCATTGTGATGTTCTACCATGTAAATTCCTTTATAGCAGAAGAGATAGCAAATGTTTTGTTGTTTCTTCCACAACGCTTTATGATTTCAACTTTCTCCTCAAATACCTAAAGATTTCCTGTTTCATTCACTACTGGAATTTTGATATAAAGAAAATTATTCATGTTTGGAATATTGAATAGGATATATAAGTATACATAGAGGGAGAAAGAGAAAGGTGAGAATATATACATACACACACATATATATATAAGTATTTATATATGTGTGTGTATATATATATAAGTATTTATATATGTGTGTGTATGTGTGTATATATATACACACATTCTTACAAATCAGAATATTAAAATAGCAAAATAAAACCTAGTTGAGTAACACGCGGTGAATCAAGACCAAGGTACGTGGTATTTGTTTGAAGTCTGTGCATATGTGTTGCTTTGTATATTCCTAAATAACAAAATTCAATTGGATGCAGTTAGCTGTGTTCACATCATTTTTCTCAGGCACAAAATTATGCATGAGCAAACATAAAATTTCCATTATATTCAAATTTTTCACTAATATATCAATTGCATGGAATGGAATTTTTTTTTCAATGCAAGCATTATAGCAGAATTGACCATATATGTTGATGACTGGATATGATTAGAAAATATAAAATCATGGAAACAATGCCTGTTGGAGAATAAATATTGAAGGTTTGGCTTGGATTAGTTGCACAAGGTAGCATCTTCTATTACAGTGACATTTATTTTAATGTGTTTTTCATGCTGATGTCTCCTGATTGGATGAGAGAGAATTTATTTTCCAGATATATACTCAAAAGTTAAAAACTTGGATTTTTGCCTTCCTTTTGTGATATTTCCTGAACATTTTACACTTTTGGTTTTCAGCAAGTGCTAATCAATTGAAGGAATTTTGCTTACATGATTTAATAGATCTATTAACATTATTATTATCCCTAATTTTATATTCAATATTTTATTCTAAAAGTGGTATGCTTTGTTCCACCTGCTTCCATAATTTTAGAGATTATTAGAGACCAGCATTTGATTACCTCATGTTATAAATGAGAGAACTGAGAGTTAAAGTGCTCCCTTCATTCACAAGATTGTTCGGAGATACAGCAGGACTAGTAATATAGACCTTTCTATTCTCATTTCTGTGGTTGTTTATATTAAATATAGTTTTGTTGCTTATTGAAAGTTTCACTGTCTGATCACCATATACACTCTCCAGGATAAAAGAATTAGCTTTCTGGAACTCTGGAGCAAAGAAAATCCTTTCTCAAACTCACTGTCAATTTATCTAAGATGGTTTAACATAAAATCAATCCATTCTCAAGAACTTTTGCCTGACCCAGCCATGCTTAGCAGACAAGGAAAGGTATTTCTGCACCCTGAAGTATAATGTGAAAAAAAAAGCCATTTATGGATTTTTTAAAAAAATCAACAGAACTGGAACAGCTGGGCATAACTGAAAACATTTTTTCTGTGGATTTTCACAAATCTTCCTTCTGTCCCCTAGACCACATTTCCCAAAGAGATCTCCCTGACCTGTCAGGTAGACACACAACCATGGGTCTTATACTGATCACAAAAGGCATAAATAGGCCTTTTTGGAACAAATAGGCCACTTTGGAATGAAAAAGACTGGCCCTTCAGTGGGAGTTCTGCCACTTTGTAATGATGTAGCTAGTTAACCTCTCTGAGGATTTCATCTGTAGATGAGAGATCCACTTCTGGATTATTGTAAAGATTAAGTAAAATAATATATTAAGAATTACCAGCACAGTGTATGGCTCTGAAATGTCACAGAGACTATCACTACTACTGAAAGGTCATAGATGTTATCACTACTTCTACTGAAAATGTAGCATCGCACCTGCTGGGGAAGTAGCTAAGCTCCAGAGCCTGACTACCTGAGTTTGTATCTAGATTGCCACTTACTAAATTAATATATTTTCTCAAGTTCTTTAAACTTGTTGAACATCAGGGTGCCTGGGTGGCTCAGTCATTAAGCATCTGCCTTCAGCTCGGGTCATGATCCCAGAGTCCTGAAATCAAGCCCCACATTAAGCTCCCTGCTCAGCAGGAAGCTGCCTTCTCCCTCTCCCACTCCCCCTGCTTATGTCCCCCACCTCGCTGTGTCTCTCTCTGTCAAATAATGATAAACAAAATCTTTTTTAAAAAATAAACTTGTTGAACATCACTTTTCTTATCTAGAGAATTGGGGTGACAATCCTAGTACTTATTCTATCAGATTGTTGTAAGAATTATATGCAATAACATAAAGTACTTCACACTGTGTTTGTTATTATTATACACTTCACCCACCCATCATGAAAATTTCTTACATGACTTTATGTTCTTCTCAATGGCACAAAGAACACAGAGAATTAAGTTTAAGGTTATTTACAATTATGAGAGACAAACTGTAAAAAGGACAGAATACAAAGATCCAAGGTTTTTGACTAGTTTCAATGCTATTTCTTCTATTTCGTACGTTAATCCTGATCTTATTTGATGACAAAGAGGGTGATTTTTTAAAGTACAATAAACAAAGCCTAGCGTTTTTCTATGCAAAATCTTGACTATGTAATTTCTAAAGGCATTACATGCCCCACTGACCAAATATACATCATACAAACAATTGCATTCAAGCATCTGGAGAATTCTAGAAAAAAAGGAAACTGAAGCATAAAAGGATACTGAAAGCTGCACAGTGAAACTGTGGGTGCATAAAGCTACACTTTCAGATAGGGAGGCAGCTTTATATCTGCAGTTAAAACTTAATCTACCATTATAACTCAAACCCAAGTTCTAATAGGAGAGAGGAGGTACTGTGTAGTGAGGGCAAGACTTTTATTCATACACAAATAGCAGACGGGAAACACAATGCAATTATACAGAGCATTCCAGGCACAATAAATAAATGCACCCTCTTGTAAAATTTGCCTCAATGTGAAAGTAATATTTTAACATTCTGCTCTCAGCTTTTCAAATTGATTTCTTTTACTCATCTTACATTTTTTAAACAAACAACTGCATTTTAAAAAATGTCATTTCAGTTGTTGAAGTTAGTACTAATATCAAAACAAGGTTAATGCAGGTATATTGACATCTTAATAGCTCCTCATAAGGTAATAGCTCCTTAGGAAAAGTGAAAAAATAAATAAATAAAGGGATGGATAGTACAGAAAAATCCAATACAGCAGGATAGAAATGGAATAAATACTTTTTGATATTTTGAATTCAGACATGATAATATAAAATACTTTTAATTAAAAGTCTTTATAGAAGTCATCAATATAGTTAACTTAATCAGAAGCTAAACAATAATCTTGATAAAAAATATCTGCAAGAATAATACCAGTATGTATTAAAGACAGCATATATCACGTAATATGCTAAAAAGTTGTATTTTTTTTTTCTTTTAATCTCACAATGACTTTGGTGATAGGTTTTATTTTTATCCCAATTTAATACTTAGAAAAATGCATATACGGCTGAAAGTCAAGAACCTTCTTCACAAAGATCACAGCAAAATGAGAGGAAAAGCAGAAACAAAAGATCTCACCTTTGTGTGATTTACTCTTAAAGCCAACTGTGGTCTGCATTTATGCTCCCACAATTCATATGTCCCAATTCTAACCCCAAGGTAATGGTATTAAGTAGGGACTTTGAAGGGCACCTGGGTGGCTCAGTGGGTTAAGCCTCTGCCTTCACCTCAGGTCATGATCTCGGGGTCCTGGGATAGAGCCCTGCGTGGGGCTTTCTGCTCAGCGGGGAGCCTGCTTCCTCCCCCTCTCTCTGCCTGCCTCTCTGCCTACTTGTGATCTCTCTCTGTCAAATAAATAAATAAATAAAATCTTCAAAAAAAAAAAAAAAAGTAGGGTCTTTGGGAGGTGTTTAAACGAGGTAGAATCCTCATGAATGGGATTAGTGCCTTATAAAACAAGCTCCAGGGAGATCCCTAGCCCTTCCCACCATGTGAAGACACAGCAAGAAGTTGCCCGCAATGAATGAGGAAAAGGGCCCTCACCTAAACATGCTGGCACCATGATCCTAGAATTCTAGCCTCTGGAGCTGTGAGAAATAACTTTCTATTGTTTATAAGCTATCCAGTCTGTGGTATTTTGTTTGAGCAGCTCAAACAGACTAAAACAAACTCTAATGCATCTGAATTTTTCTTTTGTAGTGACTTTTAGTTGAATTATGCCAGAGGATATTTCAAACCCTATACCTATACAGAAGCCAACTGACTAAAGCCATTTTAACATTATTTTCCTTCTCTTTTTATATAATCTTTGAAATAACTGTATATAAACTTCCATGTCTTCCCACTTGTAATTATAGTCAGCCTCACTTGGTTGATTCATTTGTGGAGTGTCTGCAGTATATAAACCAGTTAAAGCAAGGCTTATGAATTTTCACTGATGCCTCTTCAATGACCAGTCCAATCTAGTCTTTACTCAGAAAAATCAACACAAGCCTAGTCTTTACTCAAAATTGGACTTGAATTGTGAAAATTCTTTTCTCATCAAAATCATGTATACTTTTATTTTTCTCACTTCGAATTCCTATTTAACATGCTGTTTGCATTTTATTTCCCTTTTTTCACAGTTTATAAGCTATCTTCTGGTTTCATTTGCTTTTCTATTAAGTCCAAAGCACATGAATGCAATTTCAGTGACACTCTGTCTATACAGCATCCAGATTTAGACTGAGGACTTTGTTTACAGAGGGTCTGGGTTTTGAGTCTGGCTCTAAATATACTATGCTTGTAATCTTGGGCAGTTAAATAATTTTTGAAACTTAATTCCCTCATCTGTGAAAATGGATTAATAACAGTATATAAGGCTGGTGAAAGCAATGGAGATAATTCGGGTAAAGTATATTGGCTAGCAAATGATCTCTGTTACCATTAGTATATTGAATACCTTTACCAGGTTTAACCTTTATTAAATCTACTAGCTTGGGAAACCATTTTTTGTGTGTGTTCTATTATTTCAAGGATAAATCTGTAACCTTATTAACTATATTTTCTTCAATATCTTTGAGAGCTAATTTGAATTATCTCAAGAACATTTATTGAATACTCAAAAGATGTTTTCTGTCTTCTTTCTCAGAAAGCACTCTAGAATTTAACATTTGACACTTTAGTCCTTAAAATCCACCCCCCCCACACACACACAAAGACCTATTCATCCTTGGGTCTTCTTCTACTTCATTAATATATCCAGGTCTTTATTACTGTTCCTCCTATTCAATGAAACTTCCATGACCTAAGTATGTTATTGTTTTAACAGAATGGTTGGCTTGTTGAGACAGAGACACACAAATCTTAGACCATGCACAAAAGCAAATTATAACAATAATGTAAAAATCCAGATACAGATTCTCCCTCTGTAGAAGTCTCTATCAGACACAACTTCTAAACTGTTTCAGAATTAGAGAAGTTTTAAATAATGTATATTAAGTTATCTTCACTCCTTTCTTTTTTTTGCTTCTCTGACTGTATGAATTCCACTGCTCTGTCTTCTAGTCACTGCTCTTTTCTTCTGCACCCAGGCATCCCTCTGTTTTGGTTTTTCTACTTCAGATAAAACAGCCACCTCTCCCACTATTGACAGGGTGGTCTTGTGTAGATGAATCTTGTCAATCAGCCCAAACCAATCTTTTGGTTGTTTCTCAGAACTTTTGTGATTGTCCAAAATGTCTTCCCTATTCAACTCCCCAGTAGATGACAGTGTGCCAAGACCCATTAGTGTCACAAAGTGGAGGGTCACATTCTGCACCCAGATGCAGGCTGATGAGAAGCAGGACTCTCAGGCATCAGCTGTGAAAGTATGTAATTAAGCCCCTTCCATAGAGAAACTGGGAGAAGAGTATTTTTGCTTGCTTCCTATGTTGAGCTTGGGAATATAGCTGCAAAGAATACTCCTGTGCCAACTAAGATCTTCTTCATTTGCTATAGTCATGTGGGACACATATGTAAATCCTGCTGGCTATCAGAGCCAGGCAATACTGGGGCCTCTCTTTTGGGCAGCAGGCATAAAAGATGGAACAGAAAATGTGCATATAACCTCCTTCCCGGTCAATAATGAAGACTTGGAACAGGCTAGAGGGAGAAGTTGGAGGTTATTTCTGGCAGCTTCCTCACTCTGTGAGGACTGTAATCATCTACTACACATGTTATAGTAGAAGCCTAATGCTTAAACAACAGCTTTTAAAGTACATAGATTGACCCATTTCAGGGAAAGACTGGGAAATGGGTGGCTTTTGCTTGCTCCCTCTGCACTGAGCATTGAAGTAATAGTTGGTTTAAAAGTCCTTTTTTTTTTTTTTTTCAACATTCCTAGGGTCATATGCATGCAAGTCACATTGGCTGTCCCAGCCAGGTGATTGGGGTCCCATCTCTTAGGTGACAGCACAAAAGTTAGGGCACAGATGATTTTATATGTGCCTTCCATGGAGATACTGGCAAAAAAAGAATGGATCTGAGAGAGATCATGGGGCAGTGTCTGGCTGGTTTTGCCAGTATCCAGATAGAATCACAGCCAGCCTCTGGATGTGTACAAAATTTGAAGCATGACCCTCAAGCCACAACATTCAAAGTGTGCAGAGTGAGGTATGTTGTATGCCTGTCACTCAGGTACAGGAGTATTAAAAGTTGAGGTGCTGAATGTAGAATCCAAACCTTTCACTCTTCAGGGAGAAACTCAGGTTTCCTCCCAACTGTATGGCATTGTATCAGGGGTAGGATTATGGTGAGTATGTCTCTGCTTTTCCTGTTTCCATATGGATATTTTTTCTTTCACCTAATGTGTAGGAATCTTGCAGCTAGTTTCTGGATTTCATGCAGAGGTTAAATGCTCTGTCTATATAGTTGTACATTCAGTGTATCGATGGGAGGATGGGAGTTCAGGAGTCTCCTATGTCGCCACCTCAGATGACCCCTAAAAAGCGATGTGATTTTCTTTCTGTCATTTTTTTTCCAGTATGCCAAACACCACCTTTCAATTGGAGAATTTAATCCATTTTCATTTAATGTAGTTGTTGATATGATTGAACTTGAGTTTTCCACTTACATTTGTTTTCTGTCTAATCCGTTCTTTGTTCCTATACACCCTCATTCTTTATTTTGGAAGATCTATTTTTAATAATCTTTTTAATTGAAGTGTCTTTTTATTTATGTTTGTGTCTATTAAGATTTGCTCCACAAGTTACTAGGTGATGTTTAAAATCAAGTCTACCTTCAAATGATATTATATGGCTTCCTAAATAATGTAAAAGTTTTCTGAGCTGTAAGAGATTTCTGTTTTATATGCTATCTGCCAGGTTTTCCATTCCTGGAGAGTTATATTTACTCTCCATTTCCACCTATATTTTTTGCTCCTTGAGGGATATACATAATACAGAGCCACCAGTTTTCATGGACAGTTACATAGTATTCAGTGAAAGCCCAGAATACCTGGGGGGATGGGGAGGATTTCTCTCAGCCCTCTGACTTTTCCTTCAGTTTTTGACATATCCTTTCTTGTATTTCATGAGGACACAGAATGGCGATATCAGTTCTTCTGCCATATCTTTATCCTTTGGTGATCCCACCATCTTATACTGTAGAAAGTCCCTGAATGCTTCAAAGAAGATCTTACTCAATTCTCAAGCTCCGTCTACTGCCATAAATGTACTGCCCTTGGGCATGCAATGACATTAGTGAGAAAAAATGGACAGGTGACTTCAGATTGATTCTGTCATTTGAATTATTTGGGATTCCAATCCACTACACAAATCAACACATGACTATTAATATTCTCCCAGATTCTTATCAATGCTAAGTTTATCTTTGTAATTCTGCACTGCAGTGAATAAAAGCAGTCTCTACTAAAAATGTCTTGTTAGTACTCAGAATTCAGTTCATATAGTTTTCCTTCTGCTTCCAGCTCTGTATTTTGTAATGTTAAAATTCTGTGGCTTACATGGCTTATTCTCCTTGTGCAAGTAGAAGTGACAGTCTTCTGCTACTTCCCACATTGTGACTGGCATTTGTTTTGTATTTCACTTAATACTATACTTTTAAATTTTGTTCATGAATTTACAATTAAGTCTAATTAATTGTTCCTGTTTGCTGCATAAACTATGTTATAATAATCCTATACCTAGAGAAGTGGGTAAAGAAATGGGATAATTGGGTAATAGGCATTAAGGAGGGCACTTGATATAATGAGCACTGGGTATTAGATACAACTGGATGTATCACTAAATTTTACCCCTGAAACTAATAATATACAATATATTAACCAAACTGAATTTAAATAACATTTTAAAAAATATCATTTTACCTAATTTTGGCCCCCAAATTGACTCAAAATCTGTGCAACCTACAACATTATGTTAACTCTTCATACGTTGCTTGTGAATTTTTGTTAGCTTCGCTGGGATGAAAATGTTTCAATTACTTTCCAAGGAAATTGTTATACATAAAAGCTGAGTTGACCTTTCTTATACCTTTTCTACTATACTTTTTAAGGGTTATATTGGGTATATCTTAAGTGTCTCTTCAGATTTTGATTTTACCTGGTCCTGAACTCCAAGCTCCTCACTTGACCTCAGTCACTATCATAGTGAACCTCCTCTGGACAGGTCCACTTGATATGGCAACAAAACATCTGCTATCTCTCTTGTTCTTTTCTACTCCCTAATTCCACTGAGAATCCATACTACAGGGCCTTACATCTGCCTTCCTAAACATCTGCTAAATGTTCTGAGTTAAGCAAACATTATCCAATGGGAGACAGAAAAATGGAAAAGAGTCAAGAAGATAAGCTACATTTTCCCTTGAAATGTTCCATAGCAGAGACTGTCTATAGTATTTGCCCAGAGACTTATAAAATTGCACCTGCTGAGCCTTCTATTAAATTTTGTTAGTGGGTCACTTATAATGAAGTGGTCAATGTTCCAACACAGCATCTTGTATTTTTTTTTTAATTTTATTTATTTGACAGAGAGAGAGAGAGATCACAAGTAGGCAGAGAAACAGGCGGAGAAAAAGAGAGAGGGAAGCAGGCTCCCTGCTGAGCAGAGAGGCCCATGTGGGGCTCCGATCCCAGGACCCTGAGATCATGACCTGAGCTGCAGACAGAGGCTTTAACCCACTGAGCCACCCAGGTGCCCCTCTTGTATTTTTCTTAAACTCTCATTGCTTCCCTTCTTTCTCTCTCACTGTCCAGGGTTTTATCTCCAAAGTAAGATTTTAGCATGTATTATGGCTTCTGATTCTAGGGAGTTGGAAGAAAATATTGGTTAATAGTGTAATTAGATCAATTTGGTATGCCTCTTCCTAACAGTATAGTCTTTGAAAATCACTTTATCTATCTAAACATCAGTTTATCATTCTGTAAAATGTAAATAATATTAGTAAACACTTTCTTGATTAATATCAATGCAGTTGAGAAGCCCTAGATAGGAGATAGCTGATGCAGGATGACTGCAACATAACAGAAGGTGACAGACCCTAGGAAAGACCAATGCTGTAGGGATGGTTGGGAGAGAGGAATTGAGAGTAGATTGCAACACTAGTGCTCTGAAACAGCCATTCTGTAAGGAAGGCAAAACTCACACTGAAGAGAAGGAAAATGAAGAAGACATGTAGAAAAAAAAAAATGTTGGTACAAGAGATCATGTGATGAAAATGATATCTGACATGACTGTTGATAGATTATACTTTGTAGTTCATGGTCCTAGCAAAAATCAACTATTACCACTCTGATTTTCCATGTGTTAACCCAGTTTTCCTATTTTCCAGAAGCAAATCTGCAACAGCTTTCTATTATTTACAACCAGATTATTGACATAATTTATAATATTTATCTAATTTTAACATCTTTCCATATCATATGTCTATTTAGTTCATCTTGCATTTACATGTTTGAGACAATGTTTTTTTTTAAATTTTTTTTTTAAATTTATTTGACAGAGAGAGATCACAAGTAGGCAGAGAGGCAGGCAGAGAGAGAGAGGGAAGCAGGCTCCCTGCTGAGCAGAGAGCCCGATGCGGGACTCGATCCCAGGACCCTGAGATCATGACCTGAGTCGAAGGCAGCAGCTTAACCCACTGAGCCACCCAGGTGCCCCTGAGACAATGTTTTTATAATTGATTTTTTTTGTCTTAAACACAAAGGCACAAACATACAGACATATAGTAATGGATTTTTACTAAAGTTTGTAAAGACAAGAACTAAGTATATTTAGGTAGAATTGCCTTATCATCTCTAAGCATAATGGCTGACATATATTTGTGCTCAATAAAGTGTTGGTTTCATTGAATCGAATGACATTTACAATATGAATATTGGAAAAACTCAGAGAATTCATTCACTAAAGAATTTTCTAAAAATGAATACATCTTGCAAATGCATCTGTAACTGAGATACAGAGGAAAATATATTTATGGGAACCTAATAATGTCTAAATTTTTGATGATTTTGTTTGAAGCCTGGATATCATCTTTAAAATGTGAACAAATGTAAAAAAAAAAGTTATGCTAATTTTTATATTAACACTAAATAAAAACATCTTTCTCTAAAAGATCAATAATCCGAAAGGTTAACATGTACTTCTTTGCATAATAACAAAAGCCAAAAGCACTGGCAAAACTTCAAAATCAATGAAGGTATTGGAAAACTGCTGAAACTCATAGCTACAAGAAATAAACTTGAAGATATGACATAAAACCCAATTATTGCTATCAGGTTAAACAAGATAACATGGAAGAAAATAAAATTTATTGTGACTTAGTGGCTTAAAAACAGATCATACATTTCTTTTTTTTTTTTTTTAAGATTTTATTTATTTGTCAGAGAGAGAGAGAGCGAGCACAGCAGACAGAATGGCAGGCAGAGGCAGAGGGAGAAGCAGGCTCCCTGCTGAGCAAGGAGCCCGATGTGGGACTCGATCCCAGGACGCCAGGATCGTGACCCGAGCTGAAGGCAGCCGCTTAACAAACTGAGCCACCCAGGCATCCCTAGAACATACATTTCTAATAAGAACAGATTTGATTTCCATTTTTTTCTTTTATCTTTGTCAGTGCACATCTACTATAATAAAAAATTCATCAATCCTGTGTTGTATCATGTATGTCAACTGCTAAGTAATTCCTAAACTAATGTAAAGCAAAATATTACCAGTAGCATTTCTATGTATTATATTTTATATTTAGTATTTAAAAATACATTTATAACATCCCCATAATTACTTCATACTACATAAAAAAACTTCCCTGCCTATTTTTTAAAGAAAATATAGGCATATATGTAAAACTGACTACACTTATATGATCAAAAGCTTATTTTATATCTATGTATCAAATGCTGGTTATGGATTGAATTCATCACACAGAAAGAAGAAGGGGTAATTTTCATCAAAAGACTTGCTGACCCGATCAGATGATTAAATTGAACTTGGAGGAACCCATATAAAATTGGTTCCAAACAAAATACCCAAATAAAAATGTGAAAACTGATATTATGGAAACTATTTCCTCTATGATAGAAATTAGATTTAGAAAAAAGTTTTTTATTAATCATCCAAAAAAGGAAACACAATAGGAGCTCTTCAATGGTCAGCACCAAACATAAAAATGGAAAATAAAAGTACCCTGATATTTTAACATGATAAGAATCTTAAAATGTGGCAGTATCATTTCATGCCCATGTTACTTACATGGAAGAGCGATTTTGTTCAAAATCACTAACTTGCGGGATGCCTGGGTGGCTCAGTGGGTTAAGCTGCCTTCGGCTCAGGTCATGATCTCAGGGTCCTGGGATCGAGTCCCGCATTGGGCTCTCTGCTCAGCAGGGAGCCTGCTTCCCTCTCTCTCTCTCTCTGCCTGCCTCTCCATCTACTTGTGATTTCTCTCTGTCAAATAAATAAATAAAATCTTAAAAAAAAAATCACTAACTTGCTATTAGGTAAAGTGAATTTTTCTTTCACATCGAGAAGATAAAATAAACTTGTCTGGAATTTTATTAACCTAAGAATGAAATCTGTATAAGAGATATACTCGTGAATAAAGATGAGAGGGAAAGAAGTATAGTTGTATGATAACACTATGAATTGGCTGAAAAAGGAACATTTATAATGCAGTCTAGATACAGATCAAAGACCTTAAGTAGATAAACAATTAAAATAAGTTAAAATACAGGAACTGCAAATATACATGTTCTTCTGGAATTCTTACCCTACAAGAGCATTATATCTACTAAACTGCTCATCTCAGAGGTAAATGATACTATTCAATTTAAAGTAACTATAAAAAACAAGAGGATGTTGAAACAGGATTAACAGGAAGGTGTGACCAGTGTTAGTTTGGATGGATAGATGTTAACAATACATTAACTAGAATTAAAGAAAGAGTTCATATTACTGAATTCACAATAGACTGAGAGAAAAAGAAAATTAAAGTGTTCATCAAAAGGCTATAGCATATTGATTACTTCTTCAATATATGGTGAATTTCCAGGAGATTTTGTGATTTATTAAAAATCTCACATGACCCTAGGTCATTCTGGGAGACATAATTTATCAGCTCCTTAATATAGTCAGGCCATAGTGATGCAGCAATTTTACAATAAAATTTTGTAGTATATGTTCTGGAACCATAGGAAGTCAGATGTTTTATAAAAACTTCCCCCCAGAAATGTTTAAATAATATTACCCCAACCTTGTATTTTCACAGGAACTTTGTTCTAGATTGGTCACTCTTGAGAATAAATATTAAAGAAAGTATTTAGAAATGCTGGCTCCAACAGGAAACAAAGATTGCCTGAGTTTTAGAATAAAGGGATTTGAATGGTTATACAGATGAGGAACAGGTGCGAAGTAAAGAAGAGGATGTTGAAACAGGATTAACAGGAAGGTGTGACCAGTGTTAGTTTGAATGGATAGATGTTAACAATACCTTAAGCATAGGAATATCAGGCAGCACACTAATCAGGGAAGACTACTGCTTTTTACCTGCCCATTCCCTTCCATCCTCCTCTGCCACTGAAATTCTCACTTGTACTTCTCCTTTGCCAAACAGACAGGAGCCAGCCAGGAGAATGAGATGTGCCGGCAAGAATTAGCCCCTCTGCGTTTCAAGACAGCAGAGAATAAGAATGCATATGCATCTGAGCACACAGAGTCCCTGAATCCCACACACTAGCAGTGTGAACTTAAACCCATTGTAAAGCCACTTGGAGCTTCAGAGACTTTATCTCTTTTATAAGAATAAGAATCATAATTCCTGGGGTGCCTGAGTGGCTCAGTCGGTGAATTGTCAAACTCATCAAACTTGATTTCAGCTCAGGTCATGATCTCTGGGTTGTAGGATCTGGTCCCCATCCTCACACCCTCTGCTTCCCCACAAGGGGCTCCGTGCTCATCAGGGAGTCTTATTTCCCTCTCTCTCCTTCTGCCCCTCTGCCTGCTCATGCTTGCCTTCTCTGTCCCTCAAATAAATAAATCTTATTTTTTTAGAGGGTTTTATTTGAGGGAGAGAGATCACAAGTAGGCAGGGAGGCAGGCAGAGAGAGGGGGGAAGCAGAGAGCCCAATGCGGGGCTCGATCCCAGGACTCTGAGACCATGACCTGAGCCGAAGGCAGAAGCTTAACCCACTGAGCCACCCAGATGCCCCTAAATCTCAATTAAAAAAAAAAAATCGTAATTATTATTGCATAGGATTGTTATCAAGAGCAGCTGATATAATGTATAGGGAAGGTTTATCAAATAGACTTGTCATACAGGAAGTATTCAATTATCAATAACTACTCTAAACGCTGATGAATACTTATGGAATAGATATTTGTATATGGTATATACATAAAATATTTTTATTATACAAAATAAAATAAGGCAATGAAAGTATTTTTAAAATAAGTCTTTTTAAAATAAGTATTTTACTAATAAGATAAAAATATTATCTAGTCTTAATTGGAAAAAACAACAGGGCACAACACTACTTACAGTATGATCAAACTCTATGAGAAAAATTCACAGATCTAGAGAAATTATTATACAGAACATATGAAAACATTAGCTATATTATTTTCTGCATGATAAGAGTATTAGTTTATTTTAGGAATTTTATTTTCCAAAATGTACTTTTCTACAGAAGACAAAACTATAGAATATCAGTAATGTATGATGGTAGAGGTTTGGTTGCTGTGGAAAGAGGAAGAAGTTAGTGTCTGCTTTTATAGCTGTGTCTAATTTTCCGTAACTATGAAAACTAGTATTTTTCAGTGAATTACAACTTCTGTATCACATTCTCCTCATCCATAAAATATAGATAGTGTCTAAATTATAGCATATTTGTAAAAAATAAATAAATAAATAAATAAATAAATTATAGCATATTTGTGAGGATTACCTGAATAACTTTATTGACTACTGTAGTGCCTATTATAAGACAACTTAACCTAAACCAATGCACCAAAAAATCCCTTTCTTTTCCTTCTTGGATCACACAGCTAGATTGCATTTCCCAATCTCTACTGAAGAGTTTGTTTTTGCTGCATAGCAGGTAACCCCAAAATTCAGGCTCAAGACAACCGCCATCTACTAAGTTCATTTGGGTTTGCTTTTGGGCAGGGCTTAGCTAGACATTTCTGGTCTCAAGTTAATGTTACGATATACATAGTCATCAGCAGATGACTATCTAGGAAGCACTCACTTCTTAAAAGCTTGGCACTGGGGGCACCTGGGTGGCTCAGTGGGTTAAAGCCTCTGCCTTCAGCTCAGGTCATGATCCCAGGGTCCTGGGATCAAGCCCCACATGGAGCTCTCTGCTCAGCGGGGAGCCTGCTTCCTCCTCTCTCTCTGCCTGCCTCTCTGCCTACTTGTGATCTGTCAAATAAAAAAATAAAATCTTTAAAAAAAGAAAAAAAAGCTTGGCACCAATGAGATACATTTCATCTGTGCTTAGATGATGTTATCTGGAACTCTCCAACAGAACTTTTTGAGATGATGGAATAACTCTATAATCCATTCTGTTCAATACAGTAGCCACTAGCCATCTATAGTTATTGAGCACTGAAAATGCAGTTTATTTGATTAAAGAGCTGAAATTTTATTTAATTTTAATAGATTTAATTTTAGTAAAGTTTAATAAATTTAATAAATATTTAGTAAATTTAAATAAATTTAAATGTGATGCTCAGCACATATTCAGACCTTATTAAAGATATTGTATGCTAGACAACAAAAATGATCACAATTATTCTTTCCCTATACCCATGGCTTTTGCAGTCTGACTTTTCAGCAACTGCCATCAAGAAATTACCTCTCATTTTAGATTTAGGTTGGATTTGTAATTACCCTTTCGTCCAATGTGGCAAAAGTACTTACCAGTGGCACACCTAACTTCCTTCTTGTGGGATACGCCCACCCATCAAGTGAATAAAAACTGGGTAGTCTGCAATGATGAGAGAAAATGTGGGCCAGAGAGTCACTGTGGTTGTGCACCAGTCTTAAATATGTGAAAAAGCTCAGTCAAAATCATCCTGGGCATCTGCTAATTAAAGAAGGTTGCATTCTTACATCTTAAGAAACTCAATGCAATATCATCTTGATTACTGTTTATAGACTATTACTGTTATTACTATTAATATTACCAGTACAATTGTTTATATTACTACCACTACTACTATCAAAGTTGGTCTTTTTTGTCCTTTTTTTTAAGATGTATTTATTTATTTTAGAGAGGAGAATGAGTAGGATCAGAGGGAAAAGGACAGAGAATCCTCAAGCAGATTCTCCACTGAGTGCTCAAAGGCTCAAGAGGGGGCTCAATCCCAGGACCCTGGGGTTATGCCCTAAGCTGAGTCAGAGGCTAAACCAACTGAACCACCCAGGTGCCCCAACAATTGGTCTTAATATACCTATTATAACCTTATTACTGCTCTCAATATCATTGCTACTGATATTACCAGTAGCAATCTTTTTATAATCTTTTATAATCATTTTAAAAGATCATAAAGATCTTTGAAGATTATAAAGATTATTAAAGAAGGTATGGATATCCTAAAATATGAGACTAAGATAAGAAGTAATATTTTTCTCCTTTTTGCCTAAGTTTCAGCTTAAAATTTTCAATATTTAGTCTATAGACTAAATAATAATAGTCTATACTCATATTAGAAATCCTTTTTTTTTTTGGAAGAGAAAAACAATACAGGTGGTTTTAAATATTTAGTCTATAGACTAAATATTAATAGTCTATACTCATATTAGAAATCTTTTTTTTCCCAAGAGAAAAGCAATATAGGTGGTGGTAGCTAAGAATGAAGGCTCAGGAACCTGATGTATTAAGTGTAGGAACATGAAGAATGTGTTTCTTCCTCATAGGTAAGCCTCCTCATAGGCAAAAGATGATCATAATAGCAATTTCCTCTTAAGATTGTTATGATAATTAATTTTGATTTCTCAAACCATGTAAAATTCCTGAGAAAGTAACTAGTGGAGGTAATTAATTAGATTATTATCATTATAAACTTTAGGAAATTTAGATGAGATTCCCACTAATGTATCATCCATATTATGGTGTCTATAATAACTCTGATAAAATTTCTCAGTATCCAAAATTTATAAAAAGATCAATATAGCATTATTTTGTAAGTTTTATCACAAAAGAAGTATTTTTTGTTATCTTTCATCTATTTTAACCCCCTATAAAATCCAATATTGGCATATTCTACAATATAATAAGAAAATCAAACCCCCAATAGCAATTAAGACATGACTTTTCTAATGATGTGAAGTATCTTTTAAAAATAAGTCAATTGTTATTGTGTAGGAAAATTGAAATATTAAAAATGTGAGGATTTCCCTGTGAAATGTGTATCATTCCAAAAAAAAAAAAAAAAGGCATCCTCTGGAAATACTAGATTCATTTTTGTGAGCACCTGTTGTTTTTATCCTCCCAGCATCCCTTCTCTTACAGAATTGTCCCTTTCCCATCCTTATAATTATGCTGAAATTATCTCCCCTGGAAAGCGCAGAATCATCCTTCAACCAAAAGCAAAGTGGTAGGCATGTACTCGCCAATAAAATTGTTCTCATGAGCTGATCCACTTTAGCATGGGAAGTGATTGAAGCTTGTGTCAACCTCATGAGGAGATCATTTCAATGCCAGTGCCCTTGAAAAAAATGTGTTCAAGTTACTGCCTCTTAGATCTCTGGAGGATCCCTTGTTCCTGTTCTTCTGAGGGACTTAGTTTTCATTCCCCATGGTGACTGGTGAGCTACCCAGGACCATTCTCATAAATTCTATTTTCCTGCTTCAGTTAATCAGTGTCAATTACGAAAGATACACAAAAGATTCACTTGCAGAAACTTTGCTCAACCTATGATGATTTCTACAGATGAATATAAAACTAATTGGGCCAAGGAAATAATTTTTAAGAAAATAATCTAATGTATATGAGTATATATAAGATAAAACAATTTTCCTCTCCTTAAAGAAAACATTTTGCTTCAAAAAATCAAGCTACATTACCAGAACATAGTGCTGATAATTTCACATTATCAGAGTTAGCTCTATCTTTCTTACTTCATCTTAATTATTTCTGAAGCTATTAAGTCTGTAAATCAACAATTGAGAAAGATTTAGAGAAGGAAGAGAATGTAGGCAGGACTAGGAAATAAGAGAGAAGTATTTCTCATATTTCCTCAAGAAATCACCTATTATATCACCTATATATTTCATTGTTTACTTAAAATCATTCAGAAATCTTCATAAATTTAGGTTCACCTCAGACTCTACCAATTCTGAAGTATGGTTTTATTAAACTGAATACATAATGCCTTCTCTTATTTCCTGTTGACAAATTAGACAAAATGATCATTTGACTTCTTATGTAGATCTCCATATATATATATATATATATATATATATATATATATATATATATATTATAGAGAGAGAGTGTGTACTGTCTAGGGAACATAAATTTTGGTATTATAATTCTCTTGTAATTAAAGAATTACAGTTTAGAGTTAAACTTTATTTCTTAATAATAGTAAAATGACACTAAAGCCAATCCCATATAGAGTGTGTTGAATTAGACTGACTGAGTCTTTATAGAAATGAATCTCAACTATTTTTCTTTCCCAACAAACTTAAATGATAAGATATTTGCCTTGGCAACATCAGCATTACATCAGTCAGAGTCTTGATAATAAAATATGTAGCACATTCAAATTGGTAATTTCAGGCACTATATGCAAAGCTGTAAGCAAAATTCAGGGCAATCAGCAAATGAAAGTATAGGACCTCTGAGCTAGCAATAGCTAGAAGTTGTTTTCACTCTCGATATCAAAAAGCAGGAAGAAAGAACAGTTACCAAAACCCACCACAGTTAACATATTGAGTCACTAACTTGATAAGAGCTATAGCCTTGGGTAAGGGATGCAGACACCCAATATGAACCTAACAGGGAGGAGACTTGGAAATAAATCTCACGACTTCATCCTCTTCTTGTTCACTTAATCTACGGCTGGTGTTTTCCCATTGGCCAAGCCAATCAGAAGAAAGTGGGCAAAGAACTCTATGTAATCTTTAAAAGTCAGCCTCCCAAGGTACAGAGCAGGGTGAAGAAGGGCAGCAGATGACTAGAACAGAAAATATAAAATCTCTATAATAGGCAGCATACTGAAAAAGTGAATGTAAAAAAAAGATGAGAATAGATAGAGCATACACCCTGGAAAAATCTTGACAAAATAGTTTCATGCTTCCCAGGTGACACTTTGTGTTGAGCTGGGAATAATTTCTTCCCCTTAATCTCATTCATAAAATTATTCCTCATCCCATATTTTAGAAACTATATACTTTATTTCTTTTCTTTTTTTAAGAAAGATTTTATTTATTTATTTTAGAGAGAGAGCACAAGTAGCAGAAAGTCAGGCAGATGGAGAGGGAGAAACAGGCTCCCCACAGAGTAGGGAGCCTGACATGGGGCTCTATCCCAAGACCCTGAGAACATGATCTGAACCCAAGGCAGATGCTTAACAGAATGAGCCACCCAGGTGCCTTATATACTTTATTTCAAAAGAATTTGTTAACTAATATTCTGTCCTCCTTTTGAATAAAACCTTAATCTTGAAATAACTTTAATTTTCCTAAACCATTTTTTAGCATTTTTGTTGGCATAATTACTTTTATGACCAATATTCCTCCTTCATATAAAAATGTTTAACATTAAGTCTTTAAGATTTTACTAACTTTAAAAATGAAAATCAAGATATTGATTTGAGGGGCACATGGGTGGCTCAATGGATTAAGCCTATGCCTTCGACTCAGGTCATAATCTCAGGGTCCTGAAGCCCCACATTGGGCTGTCTGCTCAGTGGGGAACCTGCTTTCCCCTCTCTCTCTACCTACCTTTCTGCCTACTTGTGATTTCTCTGTCAAATAAATAAGTAAAATCTTTTAAAAAGAAACGATATTGATTTGATAAGATAAATAAAATGAAATACTTTATGTATGCTTACTTTAAAAACTGCTTTCTATTTCTTCAAGTCAGTGGTATATGGTTTGGTAATTGCCTTTTTCACTTCATATTCTAACTTACCAATGACAGGATACATTATCTCTTCAGACAAAAAGACATGTAAATTTCTCCAGAGTGAATTATGCCAAATGTTTTGAGTAGAAACTATAATCCATAATAAGTCATTGATTTTCCTTTTTTTGTTCATTATTTACTTAAAATTTGATTATGCATAGTTAAAAAGTCAAGAGACACAATGCATATGTATACATCTTTATATACATTCTACAAGATAATGTGAAAGCATTTGTTGTGACTTTGCCATAAAGAAATACCTCTGGGAAACAACAACAAAGCTTAGCTATGTGTGAATATTTGAAGCAGGTTCTGTATCAAATATAAACCAAAGGCAAATTATGTAGAGTCTCCAAATTAGCATGAAATCAAAGACTTTGTCCAGTGAAAATATGAAGTCCTGATTAAGGGAACACTGACTATAGATTTGGGATTCTTTTTTTCCCATTTTATTTTATTTTCTTTGCAGTGTTCCGAAATTCATTTTTTATGCACCACATCCAGTACTCCATGCAATACGTCCCCTCCATAATTTATTGCAACTGAAGAGATTCTGGCTAATGAAATGGAAAAGGAATTTAGGTATGTCCTAATGGAAGACCCAGGGTCAGGTGAAAGATAGCTAGAGCCTCACCCAAATGACACCCCAGCATCTACCCTTGAAATCACTGCTGTTGTCTTTGCTGAGCTCTGAGCAAGTCATTTTGCTGACAACACTGCAAGCACACATACTAGAAACTGCTTCTGCTGATTCTGTTGTCTACATTTCACATGTTGCTGTATAACTGCTACACTTCCTCTCAGAGTGGATATTCCTATATTCTTAGCATCACCAGTTACTAATAGGATGGCTTTTTGTAGACTCAGACCAAGTTTTGAGTCTATGGTCTGGGCGCAAGAGACAATAGGAAAGAAAATATCTGGCAATTTCATCATCTATATTTAGCAGGTGGGCTGCTCTCTGCAACAAATATTCCCCAATATAGGAAGGATATTATATACTGAAAACCAAAACAGTGAAAAAGACAAGCCCACTAGGGGCTTGTGAGTATATAGGACTTTTATCTGAATAATCAAAAAGCTCCTCAAACTTTACTTTTCTTCTATTCTAATGTGGTATCTAATAATTGCTATTTAAATACTGATCTTATACAATTAATATGAAATTCATATACATAAAAAGCATATAAACATATATACATAAATAATAAATCTAAATATGTATGTATTTAAATATAAATTTAAAATTTAATTAAAATAATATTTTATGATGTTATAATCAAAGTTATTTAGAATTTTATTTACTATCAGATTTCAATTACTTAACCATAAATCTCTTGGATTTTGCCTTATTTTTTTTTAAAGATTTTATTTATTTGTCAGAGAGAGAGAGAGAAAGAGAGAGAGCGCAAGCACAGTCAGAGAGAGTGTCAGGCAGAGTCAGAGGGAGAAGCAGGCTCCCTGTGGAGCAAGGAGCCCGATGTGGGACTCGATCCCAGGACACTGGGATCATGACCTGAGCCGAAGGCAGCTGCTTAACCAACTGAGCCACCCAGGCGTCCCAGGATTTTGCCTTATATTAATAATACTAATAATACTAACTGGGTTGAAAAAGATAGTATAGTTACATGTAAGTAATTTAATTTTTCATTTTATTAAAAAAATAGCAAGTAACCAACAGCTAGTTGGACTACTAAACCATTGAAGTTATTTAGTTATTATTTTTTCCTCAAAGGACTGACATGCAATGAAATAATTTGCATGCCTTTGATCCAAATAAACTATAAAGAAAAAAGTTTTCAATCTGTAATTTTTATTTATGTAAACTCTTCAGTATAGGAAGAGCAGTAAGGAGGTGGTAACAAGGTAAGAGGGTATACCACTTTCTATATATCTTCTTGGTTCAAACTTCAGGATTGCAATTACATAATATAAAATGTAATAAAGATTATGTCGTGGAAAGAAAGTGGGTTATAGTTACCTTAGTAAGGGAAATACTTTATTATATTGGTGAATACAGTGTTGAGGAGCAAATCTATATACTGATACAGGCAATGCCTTTTTAATAAATATATATGGAGGCAGATTTCCTGCAGGAGTTTTGGAACCTGTCAGGTATTATTATCCATACTTAAAATATAACAACTTCTTCCAAAGATAGAGAGAAGAATTATATAGATGCTTAATTCCATGAAGGAAAAAGCTTTGGAGTGTTAAAGTAATCTGACAGCAGTAGGGTCAGTAAAACAAAAATAACCTATGTGAAATGACAGCTCAAGAATTTAACTAAGTTAAAAACAAAGTACTGACTTCATTGCCAAAACTATAAATTTGTCCAAATACAGGGATAGAGGGAAAAAAATTCCAGAATTTTTGATGAATAAGTTTTAGTCTAAGACATTCTTTTGAAACCTTTTATCATTTCTTCACCCAAAACACCCTATTCTTTCATATTCAAAAACCTTTACACAGGTGTTCTTCTACCTATCTACCCACTATTGAAAGGACTCAGGTGATCAAAAACATGGGTGGTTTTATAGTGATTAACAAAAACAACAAATAATTGAGAAAGTTTATCTTAAATGATATAATCTACAGAGAGATTAAAGTGACAACTGCACTGGGTAGGCTTTTGATCAAAGTTCATTTATTTATGCATCCATGTTCATTCATTTATTCAACAAACACTATTGATATAGGAGGAATTATGAATGTAAAAAACATGTAATATACTGTTTCTGCATTAGGGAGTCTTTGGAGAGTACATTAGAGTAATAAGTTACTGGGGTGTGTAAAGGAAGATCACAAACAATGACATCTACGAGGTGATCATCAATTATTAATGAGTTCTTACCTTATATTTTTGCCATATTTGATTATATACTCTTATTTACATGTTTTTTATATTTCATTTTAAATCAAATTTTAAAAAGCCTTGCCCCAAAATAAAATAACCATAATGACAGATTAGAAGTGTGTAATATTTTTTATATAAGTAGATATAAATGCATTAACTCTTATTTGTTTTATTCATGTAACATTTATAATTATCCGATGTCCCAGATTTTGGATAACACTAGATTTGAAGGTGAAGAAAGTCAGGTGAAAATGATATTCAGAGTTGACACTGTGAATGAGAAATAGAGATGATTCATCAACAAATTTGGAGAAGGAGCATTTAGGCACAGAAACATTAGCAAGTTTGAGAGGAGGATAAAAGTTTTTAAGAGGATGTTTTGATGGGAAACTTTAAGGAGATGGATGTGACAAGAACACAAGTGATTGGAAAGAGGCTCAGGTAAGTCGAGGCCGGTGGGGAGGGGTGGCAAGAAAGGATCACAACCTTAAAGATTCTTATTTCTTTATACTTTCCAAGACACCAAGAACTAGCTTCTCTTTTTTGTGTCTTAGAAAAAAAGTATTCTAACAGTAGTATGTTAGGGGTGAGATACATTAGAAAAAGGGAGATGACTTAGATGCTTATTACATTCATATAGGTGCAAACTGATGCAGGATATGGATGTGAGGTAGACAGCTTCAATCATCATGGCATTGGACGCTGCCAGATGTGGAAGCTGACTAAATGTCATGATTACATTCTCACATGGAAGGACAGAAGAGAGAGTGGTAATGTTTTCCTTTAAACATTCTGGGTTTGGTATGCCTATAGAACATTGTAAGTGAAAATTTTTAGTAAACCCGTGTATCTATCTAGAGCCCAGAAAAGAGGTACATGGTGGTGGCACAAAAGTGTGGGTGAGATATTACTGTTCATTTGAAACTAAGAAGATAAATTAAATGACTTCAATGGAATGAGAAAAGTAAAGAAAAAGATTCAATTCCTCATTCTGCCTCTAGAAAGTTAGAAAAGGCCTCAAAATTATTACCTCCCTTAGTCAATTTTTTGCTTATCAATTATAAAACTTATCTGTGAAACTCATCTGTCCATCACTTGCCCATGTTCTTTCAACAACAGAAGGCTACTCTGTCTCTCAAGGGAAATCTGTTCCATGGGAATCAGACAGGACCAACTGTGGCTATGTCTTCCGTGAGGGTCAGCCAATGACACAGCCCTTAGGAATCATCTTTCTGAATCCCTCTGACGATGACATTTGGTTTAGAGATGAAAAGATGAACCAAACAACCTCAAGGTGAATTACATGAATATAAAATTATGTATGATTTTTTTCTGGCAACCTTCTTCCCTCTCTATATATTTACAACTATTGAGGTATAGTTCCACATCATTTTAGATGTTGTTAAATACATGTTACAATGAAAAAGAGGGGGCAAACTCTACCTCAGGTAGTATTGGGGTAAGTATACAATTTATATATTCTTCAGTGCATGGCTCATGTGGGGTGGTTTATAACTGCACATGTACATTTAATAATCTGAGCTGACCTGGATGGTAAAGAAAGTTTCACTATTATGAGGTTTTTATTTTGTGCAAGTGTGAAGTCATAGAGTGTTATCAAGGTATAATGTGATATGGTAAAAGATTTGTATTTTAAACTTCTGAGAAACTGCTAAAATGGTTTGTGGGGTTATATCTCAAATTTCAGTAAAATAGTTAAAATCAAATGTTAAAAAAGTTGATTTTTTTAAGTAAAAAGGAAGAATATAATACAACAGCCACAAATAAAAAGAACAGATGATATAGATAGAAAACTAATTCCAAGATGGCAGGCTTCCAACCGTGTTATTCATTACATTATATATAAATAAATAATGTGATTAAAACCCAAAATTATCTGACCGAATAAAATGCAAGACTCAACTATATGTTATAAGTCATAAATAATAATAAACCCAAACCACTAGAAATTTAGAAGCGCTCTATCATATATTTATATTAAAGAAATTAATAGAGAAACAGCAAATTTCCTGTACAAGATTACTTTCCAAGGTATTATTTGTAATTTTAAAAAGTGAAAACACAAAATATCTTATACCACAGAAATTATAAAATTACACTACTGCATATTATAAACTTTTACATAGTCATTAACATCATGTGTTCAAACAATTTTATTTTTTTAAAGATTTTACTTATTTATTTGACTGAGAGAGAGAGAGAGAGAGAGCACAAGCAGGTGGGGAGAAGGAGAGGGAGAAGCATGCATCCCTTTGAGCATGGAGCCTGATGCAGAGCTCCATTCTAGGACCCTGGGACCATAACCTGAGCTGAAGTCAGATGCTTAATTGACTTAGCCATCCAGGTGTCCCCCAAATAATTTTAATATAAGAAATTACTGCAACAATATAATATTCAAAGAAAATAGAAAACTATATCATACATCATAATTTTTTAAAATAGGGAAAGCAACTGTAATTATTTAAACAGAATACACAAAACGTGGGCTTTTCATTTTTTCCATTATGTTTTTCTTTTTTCTCTCTGAGGGTACAAAAAAGTATTCATTCTATGCATATAGTAGAAAGGGTTATAAATTAAACATTTGTAGCTCCTCTTCCCAAATACGACAAGGAAAAAGGTTTCATGGTGGTATACATATAAGTTCATAAATTAAACAAATGTCAAAAAAGATTTATTATTAAATTCTGTTAATATGGCTTGCATGTAGATGGGCTATATACAGCCACTAGGTTGGGGTAGGATTTACTTGTATTGAAGATGAGAAAATCATTTTGAGTTTATCTATTTAAAAAGTGTTTAAGGTAGATACCTGAAAGAAACTGAATTTTGTTGATATTATCCCAGAAGTATGTGAAATTGGTTTGTAGGAAACAAATTCATGAAAAACAATTCCATTGTTTTCTAAGATTCACTCTTCATTCTATTTTCCACTTTAAATTATGCTCACTGATACAGTCTATTATAGAACAGAACTCAAACAGGGATATACAGTAAGTCAGTCACATAACTATGATTGATTACATTTTACAAATGTCTGAAAATATTTGCACACACATATCTATGCATATAATAAAAGCTCTGAAGTAATCAAACAAAAATTGAATTGTACTTTATTTATGACTGATAGATATTTTATTTGCATATTAAAAGAGTATTTAAAAAAAAAAAAGATTCAAGGTTTAAAAGGCATTAGCTCCATTCAATTCAGTTACCATGTTTAAGTCCCTAAATGAAATGTACTTCCCATCTTCCATCTGAAATATTAATGTGCAAAAGATGCCCCTTTTCCTAGCTTGTGATGTGTTCAGTTTCAGACATTCAAAGATCTGGTGGAATCTAAGTTTCTTTTTCACAAGCTATAGCCCAGTCGAAGGATAAGTCCAAGTCCTAATGATGGTATTTTTCCAGGTATTTTTATGGTATTTGCCCTAGGAATCTACGCATGCTGAATCCTGTCCCATTAAAATCTGTCGCCCTCGACCCGCAAGGAAGACAATAAGCCTGGTTTGGTGTTAATGCTTCATTCCCTTTATTTCGTCAACTTCCTTAGCTTATATGCAGCAGGGTGACCAATAAGGGGCCAAGCAATGGGGAGAGCCAATGAGAGTCTTGTTACTATGCTGATTAAATTTGAAACAGCCAATGACTATGTCCTCCTTTAGGTAGGCTTCACCAGAAAGTTCGTTATTTACTTGCAGCATATTTTGCTGGCAGTGAGCCAAGCACCATCTTGTAATGGCAGGGACTTTCCCAGCCGGAGGCGGTCCCCGACAAAAACCACCTCCCTTCCACTATGATATTTCTGCCTATAACAGCCACAAGAGGTATATTCACTGAATATTTGTTAAATTCCTATGTTCTTACAATTTTCAAAATCAGATCTCTGCAAACACCTTGCTGTATTTCATGGTTCAATCCCCTACCTAAATCTAAAACTCAAGTTTGGTACTACTCTTTATCTAATATAATGACTCAACAAGGTTTAGATATGTGCAGAGAAACAACTACATAGGCATTTTTTTTTTCGGTAGGTATATGCAGTTATGTAATTTTCCTTGGAAGACAAGAATTTTTCTTCAAAGGAGAAATAAACAACTAAATATTCAAATATCATTGTCACTTTACACTTTCCAGTAATTCCAGAAAAATAACTGATAAAGTATTTGCACAGTGATTTAATAATTTCTTTCTTAGCAATTGGAAAGTACAGAGAATCAGGAATAATGACAGCTCTGGAACTCAACCCCTGCTTTAGGCAAATTTTATACACAGAAAACCAAACAATGGAACAGAAGACATAATTTATGGAAAGTGCTCCAGGCTAGCTGAAAGCACAACTACAAACATCTACTTCTGTTCTAAGGTAGAATGGCCTGCACTGTGGGAACAGATGGTTTTCCCAGCAATAAAAATGCACATTTCCTGACTTTGTTATTTAGATTATACTTGGCTTATACAAATAATGATTGCTTGTGCATATTTGTAATATACTAAAATTAATGATATATAAATACATCTATTTAAACAATATAAAAGAACTTTGATGAAACAATATTTTAACTATTCCTGATTACAAGTGAAACCAAAGACTTTTAAGTAACATTTTATTTCAAGTGCTTATTAGAGGTAAATATTTTCATGAAAAAATTACCATTGTAGATGGGTTTAAAAAGTTCTGAGTAATTCAGCATCTTTTTAAAAATTTAAATATAAGGAATTTCATGTATATTCAGGAGTTTCACATAGAGAAGAAAATCATTTGTAAATTCAAGTGCCCAAACCTTTTTCTTTTCCACTTTTCAAAATAGCACTATTGTTTTAAAGAGTTATTTGTTTATTTTAGAGAGAGAGAAATGAGCAAATAAGGGAGAAGTAGAGGGAGAGAGAATCTCAAGCAGGCTGCCTGCTGCCCCACATCGGGCTCCCTGCCCAATGAGGAGCCTGTTTCTTCTTCTGCCTGCTCCTCCTAACTTGTGTTCTCTCTCTCTCTCTCTCACTGTCAAAAAAGTAAATAAAGTCTTTAAAAACAAAACAAGAGCTAGCTGCTCAACCAAAACTGAGCCACCCAGGCACCCCAAGCACTATTTTTTTTTTAAGATTTTATATTTATTTGAAGAGAGAGAGAGAGAGATAGTAATAGAAAGCAATAGCAGGGAGGAGAGGAAGAAGAAGGCTCCCCACTGAGCAAGGAGCCTGATGCAGGACCCGATTCCAGGCCCCTGCTATCATGACCTGAGCTGAAGGCAGACACTTAATCAACTGAGCCACCCAGGTGACCCAACCCCTAGCACTATTTTTAATAGCATTTTAATAAAGAACATTTATTTTTTTAATGAATTGCAGATTTAACAGTAGAGTCATTTTTTCCCTACAAATTAACATTATGTATTCTCTTTCCAGTTTTGCCATTCCAAGTTATCCAATTTTAACAAATTTAAATAACCACCAAACATTAAAGACTGAGTTCCAGGGGCCTTGGGTGGCTCAGTGGGTTAAGTCTCTGCCTCTGGCTCAGGTCATGATCCCGGGGTCCTGTGATCGAGCCCCACATCAGGCTCTCTGCTCTGCAGGGAGCCTGCTTCCCCCTCTCTCTCTGCCTGCTACTTTGTCTACTTGTGATTTCTCTGTATGTCAAATAAATAAATAAAATCTTAAATAAATAAATAAATAAATAATGAGTTCCAGTTCAATCACACACAGGTGAAGAGAGGCAACTGAGGTCTCTTTAGGCTGAGGGTTCATGATCTGATTTTGTTTTCAAAGATCACTCAGGGAGCTGTTTTCATAAAAAAAGTACAGTATTTCAAGTAGCAGGAGAAGTTAGAAAATAATAACATTTAAAAAATAGTTAAATTATTGAGTTCCCCAATAAAAATCATGATTTGCTTTTATTTTGTCAAATTTTTTGACCTGAATCTTACAGGGAATACAATGACTGTATGGTTATCAAGAGTGCAGTATCAACCCTAAAATGTCAGCCATCTACATTGTTTTAAGTAAAAAAACTTAGTTTCTTTTAGAAATTTTGAGAGTCATAGTTGTATGTTGAATATTTATTTTAAAGAATATTACTTCAACAAAATATATTGAATTAGATACTATTCTTTTTTTCTTATAGTATGCCTTTCAAGTTTAAGCACCAAGTGGTTCTGATTGGAAGGAATGAAATATATTATTGGTTTCTCCAGAGTGAGCTAAGATGAACACTTGGCTCTCAAAATTCAGAGACCAAAAGCTTCTGGCTAATTCTTTTTTTTTTTTTTTCTTCCTTGTTGCCAGACTCCATAAGCCATTCTCTAAGTTGAGTTTAATGAAAACAAATTGCTGTATTATGTTCCATTCACACAATAACACAATTGAAATCCCTTTGATTCAAGAGAAATAGATAAGAAACGCTAATAAGAGTAAGATATAATGCTACTTTGGGAAGGAATAAGCACATGGTTACTATAACTGTTTTCCCACTGTGAGTAACAGGGCAATTACTAAGAAATTGCATTTTTTGGCATAACCTTCCTCATACTTCCCCTGAAAATTCAATTATTCAGTTTTATACCTGCAGTTCACCAGAGACACAACTCTGATAAACTCAAGACCATACAGACTAACTTATTTATTCCTGTTTGTCTTTAATGGTTACAAACATGATATAGAAAATTAAACCTGAAAGTAAAGATAAAATGATGAGCATATGGACATCTCAACTATTACCCTAGTGAAATATTATGTGGAAAATCACATTTATGATGTTAGAAATTAATAATAATTTAGCATTAGTTTATATTTTCAAACTTTACCATGAGAGGCAGCCTTTAATTTTCCAGCCAACTTTCTAATCCACAGATGGGTAATTGAAATAAAAGCAATCAACATGTAAAGTCTATTGTGGACACATATGTATATGAGAGAATTCCACTTGAAAACACCCACCAAAAATCACACTATGGAAGAGACAAGTGGTTAAATTTCAAAAATATTGTGTATTAAACTTATGGATAAAATTAAAAGTAACTTATTCAATTTAACTCAGAGAAGTAAAAGAACTCTTCCCCCCCATTCTCCATAAGACCTAATTATTATTCATTCAAAGCCTATCAGAAAAAAAAATCCAAATGAAGAGTTATCTAAATGTGTTTAATCTGAAAAAACAATGAAGATAACTTTCACTTAGGAGTCTGTCTCCATTTGACCTCTAAAACCAAATTCTAAAGTTGTTATATAAAGTTATTAGTGATAAATCAACATACTATAATGATTTAAAACAGAGTATAGTCAAGTCACAGCTTCTTTTTATAAGTTTTATAAGTTACTAGTTTTTATAAGTTTTATAACTTATTAGTGATAAATCAACATACTATAATGATTTAAAACAGAGTATAGTCAAGTCACAGCTTCTTTTAATAAAACCTAATGTGGCTTTTAACTGTTTGTGCTACTAAGAGAATAAATTTTTCCTTAGTATATCAAGAATGATTAAACATATGGAGTAAATGGTGCTTACCTGATTTGTGGGTAGGTAGTAGGGAATTAGCTCTGTAATATAGATGGAGAAATTGGAATTCATAAGGTATCTGAAAAGAAAGTAATGAAAAATAATTTATAATTTTACATTATTATATTTAAAACAATGCAAAATAACTATAGGTGAGAAAAGAGAAATAGCAAATTATTAGAGAATGAACATGGTACTCTGAAGATAGGATATTCAGAGATTGCAACAAGGCAAATTATTAATGAGCAACTATAGCCATGCTATGCAGCACATATATAAAATGTCTCTTCCATTGCACACAAATATTTAGTAAAATTTGATTACATGTGATCTATTTCTACTTAAGCATCCTACGAGGACTGGCTATGCCATGATGAATAGACAATTAAACAGCAGCTAAGACAGACTGAGTCTAAGATTTGTAATAATACTAGATACAAATAAAGGACAGAAGAAAAAAATTTAGAAAATTTACGACAGTGGAGCTAGAGATGCCTTTAAAGATCAAAGCTCTTCAGGATTTGTCTGAGTAAATAATTTTAAGATAATAAACATCAACTGATATATGAATTACAATTTTGAATATTGAAGAGTGATAATATTGTAAAATTAACATTAAATAAATAATATCTATATGCCAGGCACCAAAATAATAACTACATGGATTATCTTATTTGACTTTCACAAAGTCCTGTAAAATCAACAATATTGATTTTTTTTGGTATTTTGGTTTTTTTCCCCTTTTTTACTAATCAAGAACTAAAGGCAGAGTATGTTAAAGATACAGATAAATTAACAGTAAAGTAATGTGATATATACACATTTCAGAAACTAGTAAAAAATATTTTGGAGTAATTATATTAGTATTAGCTAACATAGACTTCAGCACAATGAGTATTATCAGGAGTAAAGGCAGACATTATATAGCAATAAATAATTAATTCTCAAGAAAGATAGATTGAGTCTCAAGATCTGTGCACCTAAAAACAGAGCTTCAAAAGATAAGAAATAAAAATTAACAGAAGTAGGAAAAGGACTAGGCAATCCACATGTGATTTGAGTCTTCAACACTCTTCTCTAAATAATAAATAAAACAAGTAGTCAGAAAATCAGTAAGGATATAGATGATCTGAACAACACTGCTAACCTAACTGATGTCATAGAACTCTACAACCAAGAGAAAAAAAATATGTATCTTTTCTGAAAATGAACATAATATAGTCACCAAGTTATATCATATTCTGAGCCAAAAGGACAAGTTAATGAATTCAAAAGAACTCCTGCAGGGTGCCTGGCTGGCTCAGCTGGTTAAGCAACTGCCTCTGACATAGGCCAGGATCCCAGAGTCCTGGAATCAAGTCCCCCATCGAGTTCCCAGCTCCACAGAGAGTCTGCTTCTCCCTCTGACTTTCTCCCCTCTCCTGCTCTCTCTCTCAAATAAACAAATAAATAAATAAATCTTAAAAAAAAAAAAGAACTCCTGCAAAGTATAGAATGAAAACCAGACATCAATATCAGAAAGATATCTTTAAAATCTCAAATATTTATGAAAAAAACATAATTTAAATGATTCAGAAAGTCTCATAGAAGATTAATTTTTTAAAAGTGATTCAGTGAGAGAAGGAACACAAGCAGGATGAGTGGGAGAGGGAGAAGTAGGCTTCCTGCTCAGCAGGGATCCTGATGTGGGGCTTGATCCCAGAACCCTGGGATCATGACCTGAGCTGAAAGATGACACTTAATGACTGAGACACCCAGGTACCCTAGAAGATCAATTATTATTTGAAGTGTATGAAAACAAAAATACACATGAAAATGAAAGATCCAGCTAAAATTATTCTTAGAGATAAATTTAGAGCATGAAAGAAATTTTAGGAAAATAGATCTCAAAACACTAATCAAAAATTACATTTTAAAAACTAGAAGAATAACAAAAAACAAAAACAAAAACAAAACAAAACAAAAAAACTAGAAGAATAAGGGGGGTGCCTGGGTGGCTCAGTTGCTTAAGCATCCACCTCTTGGGTCTTTGCTCAGGTCTTGATCTCAGAGTTCTGAGTTCAAACCCCATGTTTAGTTCCATGAATGAATTAATTTATTTATTTAAAAAAATATAGAAAAATAAGACTAAATCAATATACTTAAACAACACAAAGGAAATTATAATGGTAATAGCAAGAAACACTGATGAAAGAAACTGAAGATGACACAAATAAATGGAAAGATATACCATGCTCATGGACTAGAAGAATTAGTATTATTAAAATGTCCATACTACTGAAAGCAATCCACAGACTGAATGCAATGTTCATAAAAATGCCAATAGAATTTTTCATAGAACTAGAGTTAATAGTCCTAAAGTTTACTTGGAACCACAAAAGACCCTGAACAGCCAAAACAATCTTGAGAAGAAGACCAAGGCTGGAAGTACCACAATTTCAGATTTCAAAATATACTAAAAGCTGTAGCAATCAAAACAGTACGATACTGACACAAAAACACACACATGGATTAATGGAACGGAATAAAGAGACCAGACAAAAACCCATGATTATATGAACAATTAGCTTCTAACAAAGGAGGCAAGAACATACAGTGGAGAAAAGAGTCTTTTCAGTAAATGGTGGTAGGTTATCTGAACAGTTAAATGTAAAAAAAAAAAAAATGAAATTGGACCACTTTCTTATACCATATCTAAAAATAAACTCAAAATGAATTAAAGACCTAAATGTGAGACCTGAAACTGCAAAACTCAGAAGAAAACACAGGTAGTAACCTCTTCAACATTGTCCTTAGCAACACATTTCTAGATATGTCTCTTCAGGTAAGGGAAACAAAAGCAAAAGTAAACTATTGGGACTACACCAAAATATAAAGCTTTGCACAATGAAGGAAACCAACAACAAAACAAAAAGGCAACCTACTGAATGATAAAAGATATTTGTAAATGCTATATCTAATAAGGAGTTAATATCCAAAATATATACAGAACTTATACAACTCAACACCAAAAAACCCAAATAACCCAATTAAAAATGGACAGAGAACCTGAATAGATACTTACACAAAGAAGATATACAGATATCCAAAAAACATGAAAAATGGCTCATCACTAATCGTCAAATAAATGAAAATAAAAACCACAATGAGATATCACCTCACACCATTCAGAATGGCTATTATCAAAAAGATAAGAAATAACAAGTGGTGGGCAGGATATGGAGAAAAAAAGAACCCTTGTGCAACCTGGGTAAAAATGTAAAGTGGTGCAACCATTGTGGAAAACAATTAAAAAATTAAAAAATATATATATACCAAATAATCAAATAATTCTACTGGGTATTTACTCAAAGAAAATCAAAACACTAATTTGAAAAGCTATGTCCCCTTATGTTTATTTCAACATTGTTTATAATGCCCAAGATATATGGAAGCAACTTAAGTGTCCACTGATAGATAAATAAAGAATATGTGTGTGTGTGTGTGTGTGTGTGTTTGTGTGTGTGTGTATGTGAGTGAATATTACCCGGCCATAAAAAAGAATGAGATCTGGGGCGCCTAGGTGGCTCAGCAGGTTAGGCCTCTGCCTTTGGCTCAGGTTATGATCTCAGGGTCCTGGGATAGAGCTCCACATCCTGGCTCTTTGCTTGGCAGGGAGCCTGCTCCCCCCACCCCACCCCCCACCTGCCTCTCTGCCTACTTGTGATCTCTGTCAAATAAATAAATAAAAAATCTTAAAAAAAAATGAGATCGTACTATTTCCATCAACATGGATGGACTTACTGTGAAGTGTGTAAACCTGGTGATTCACAGACCTGTACCCCTGGGGATAAAAATATATGTTTATAAAAAATAAAAAATTAAAAAATAAACATGGATGGACTTAGAGGTTATTATGCTACATGAAATAAATCAGATGGAGAGAGACAAATACCATATGATTTCACTTAGATGTAAAATCTAAAAAAAACCAAAACAAACAAAGCAGAAACAGACCCATAAAGATGGAGAATAAACTGGCAGGTACCAGAGGGCAGGAAGGCAGGGAGATGGGCAAATGGGTGAAGGAGAGTGGGAGGCACAGTTTATCACTTACAAAATGAGTAAGTCAAGGATGAAAGCAGTAACCATAAGAGACAAAAAGTAAACTTCATCAAAATTAAAAACTTTCTTAATGCAAAAACAGAAAAACAAAAATATTATTGAAAAGAAGAATATATTTGCCAGTCATATTCTTGAAAAAAGGACATGTCTAGAATTTTTGAGAATTCTCAAAACTCAACAGGAATGAAACACATAACCCAATAATATGTGGACAAACAATTTAAGTAGAAACTACAGCAAAGAAGATATCTGTATGGCAAATAAGCATATAAAAAGATAATCAGCACCATTAACTTTAAGGGAAATGCAAATTAAAACCACAGTATTATACCATGCACATCTATTAAATGTCATGCATTTACCCACCTTCATCCTCCCCCTGACAATACCAAGTGCTGGAGAGGATACAGAGTAACATTCATACACTGTTGTTGGGAACACAAACTGGTGGAGCCATTTTGGAAAACAGAAATTCAGCAGTTTTTTATAAATTAAACATACTTAAGAAAACTACCACACTCCTAGATATTTAGTCCAAAGTAATGAAAACTTACACTCACTCAAAATCTACATGTTAATGTTTATGGCATCTTTATTTAAAATCTAAAAACTGGAAATAGCTTAGATGTCCTTCAACTAGTGAATGGATAAACAAACTCTGTTGTGTGCATTCTTTGCAACACTTGGAATACTACTGAGTAAGAATAAAGAGATGCTATTGATTCATGAAAAAAACATGGCTGGATCTCAAATGCATTTTGCTAAATGGAAAACCCCATACTCAATTTACAAATATTGTTTGATTCCATTTATATGACATCTGGAAAAGGCGAACAATAAAATGAAAACAAATCAGTGGTTAACAAGACCTGAAGTGAAGCCAGGGAATGACTACAAAGGGACAAAACAAGGAAATATTTGAGCTGATGGGACTGCTTTATATCCATGAATATAGCGGTAGATAAAGGACTATGCATTTGCCAAAACAAGCATAATAAAGTCTGAATTAAACTTTAGATAAATAAAAAATAATTCAGTGAAAATAATAATAATGGCATATACTAATAAAGTCCTATACAGTATAGTGTGGATATGTGTTCACAAACACTACTGAATTCTACCCTAGACAAGGACACAGATCTTAAAAGAACAATTTAGTATTCTCTATATCATATAGTTAATAATTATAAAGTTGGCATTCAAATCCAGATCTTTCTACTCTAAATCCAGAGTTTTTATTTATACCAACTTAAAGTAACTCAAATCATTAAAGAAACTGTATTTTATAGCATCATTCTTATTTATAAATTCTCTTTAGTACTTTCCAGTGACTTAAAGGACATTTGTATTTGTCATCTTGACAAATGTTTGGTGTTTTCCTACAAATTATTCAGAGTAGAAGATGTAGTTTGTGTACTATTGACTCCACAAATTACTTGAAGTTTTAACATCCAATTTAGTATGCACAACATGTATTTTTAGGTAAGTATCATTAAATTATTTATCAGGGTATAGTGGTCAAAATGGCTTTTACCGTATTACTAAAAGCAGGCTTATAACATGATGTTACATTTAATCATTTAGAAGGGTAAGCTGATGAAAGCAATTTTTTCCTTTCACAAAAATTAATTATTTAATGCAATACTGCATTAAAAATAAATTGTTTTTCTAAATTTTACTTTGAAATTATTTTCACATCTCCTAAAGATTTTGTCCTATACCTTATTATTATGAAGTTATTGCCTATTCTTTTATTTTATCTTTTATCTTTCCCATGTTTTTGTAGATGCTGCCAACTCACATTTTTTATGGTTATCAACAAGTTATAGTAATTTTGGGGCAATTCAAGTTAAAGAGCTCACTGGAAAGGAAAAAGGGTATTTCTTTTAAATACACTTATTTGAAATCCAAGTACTTCACAGTGCCTCATTCTTCGGATCACTCTGATAACTAATCTCAGTGTTTCTGAAAATATCACTCATTTATATCCATAATTACTACCACAATAAGCATGTGTATGTGTCTGTATCTATAAGAGTTCAACTTTTTAGTACCGAGCTCATATTCTGTTAGCTCTTTCCTGTTAACTCAAGGACATATTAAACAAGTGAATATAGCAGATGGAATGGGATTTCAAAATAATGTTAATATGCCCATGGGGGACGGAAAATTAAAAAGAGAAGACTGAGGCGATTTTTCTAGGTATTAAATAAAAATATAAGCAAATAATTGAGATAAAAGTTGATGCTTTTATTCAGCAAGGTTACCATATTTTTTCATTTTTATTACTTAATGTATAAATAAAAGGATGTTATGCTCCTAATTTTGACAAGAAATGGAAAAAGCTACTCTAAAAATTGCCAAGTTTAGAATGGTGAAATATTGTGGGAATAATCAAGTAAGCAAGAAATATTTCATCAAGACAAATTCTTTCTTCCTTCTATTAAAGAGTTTCTAAAATTCATTTTTTCTCCTTCAATGCAGACATTACTGATAAACTTCCATAGCAGTATTTCAAGACATAGTGGTTGACATATCTTAAATTAACCTGGACAAATGAAGGTCAAAGGGTGCATTTTTCCTTCACTGGCATATATGGAGGATTTTGTCGTGCAACTCCTATGAATATTAACAATGTTGATTACTGATCTAGTAGACAATGACGGCTCATTCTCAGCACAGTCCATCACATAGAGTCATATTAGGGACTGTACCATTGCAAGTTATGGTTCTTGGCCACCCTTTAGCTTGCACATTCTTGACACAAAAGACAGTTACAGTGTATTTATGGCTTTTAAGGTCACTGATCATTGATATGATGGACCATTATGTCTCCGGAACGTGTCGGCTGTTGGAACTATTGGTCTATTAACAGAATCTCTCCTGCACTAACACACATGCACTATGAGTACATCTGCAAATACCCTTACGAAAGAATTGCTGGAATCTGTTCTGCATACCCACACTCCAGTAATTCCAACTGGCACAATGATTCCTCTGTGTATCTATCATACTTATCCCTGAAAGTCCTTGTCTATTTGCCACCTTCCTTATTAATAATGATCTGCAATATTCTAGTTAATTATATTGTAACAGGTTATTATAACCACCCATAAATAATGCTTAGAAATCTCTTCATTTTAATTTAGATTCCCAAAAGAGTCCGATTATTTCAGTTTAAAAGAGTTCTATTTTTGTTAGAAAAGTTCGGGCAAAATAAAGGGCAGTTTTAGAAAAGTTTTGTAGTTTTTAAGACTTTTTGGAGAGAGATTATCAGCGATACCTTATTGTTCTAAACCATTATTTTTCCTTTGCTATTGCTGCATTTAGCTATTTCTCTTTATGTTTGAGATCAATTTGAATTTATAGAAAATATGCAAAACTAGTGCAGAGGGTATATATAGGCTTTTCTTCCAGTTTCTGCTTAGACTATGTATATACATATACATACACACACACACATACACACACACACACACATATGTAGTTATATATACATAACAATAAAATATTTATAGAATATAAAGAGTTAACACTAACACAATGCTATTTACTAAACCACAAACTAAATTTCGGTGATTTTCCCATTCATGTATTTTTTTCTGTTCTATGATCCAATCCAGGATTCCACATTTTTCTGAGTTTGTCATATGTATTAAGTACTCTCTAATAAGCAACAGTTTATAGTCTTCTCTTGTCTTTCTTTCCCTTTACATTCTTGAAGGGTACTGGTCAGTTATTTTTTATAATTATCTCCCATTTTGGTTTTTCTAATATTTTTCTCAAAATTAGATCATGGTAATGCATTTTGGAATGAATAGTAGAGCAGGCATATGCTCTGTTCAGCATTGTATCAGAGGATCCATGATGTCTATGTTACTGATGATCTTAAACTTGATCAACTGACTACTAATGGTGTCAGTCAGAATTATCCATTTGATCTTACTATTCCTAGAAATATAATTACTACATATTTTGAAGGAATTATTTGGGGACTATGAAAATATTGTTTCAATTTAGACATTTTAGCATCCGTTGGAAGATACTGCCTGCAGTCATTTTGACTATGGTATGGTAATAGTGATTTTTTAATTCCTTCATTCAATCTACACTTGTTAAATGGAGTTTTCCATAAGGAAGAGTTGTTACTTCTTCCTTATTTAGTTCTTTATTCAGTTCTTTATCTCGGTATAGGCTCACAGAAATTTATCGTAAATGGGAGTTTAAAAATCCAACATTATGCTTATTTATTTTTTAACTTAACTTATTCCAGTTTTGGCCCTTGAGAACTCTAAGGTCAGCTCTAGTGTACTTCTGATATGTCCATATTTTTTCATATGCTCATTCTCTTATTTTCTGGCACCATAAATTGCTTGAGTCCATTTTGCATTGTCTTTGCCCAGCTCTATAAACATTCACTTCTCCAAGAAAACTCAACTTCTTTTATTGGAGAATCATATTTAGGAACTATGTTCTTGTTGTTATGTGTGCTCATCACTACTGAGGTGTCATTGCTTTTCCCTAGATAATATGGACATGAACAGTACCTCATGCTGATACAGATGTTTCTATTTATCTATGATTTTATTTTTATGCATTTATATTTTAAAACAATAAGCCCATACTTAAACCACTCCAGAAAACCACAGGTTTCATTCCAGATGATCTGCTCTCCTTATTTATGATCTAGTTCCCCAATGAGAGTTTCCAAATTTTTAAGTGATATATTTCTAATAAGCAAATTTACCAATTAGTTTACAATATATGTACATCATTCTTTATGTCTTTAGTCTTACAGTGTTCAGTCAAGTTCTGAATCATATTGAATAAATTCCTTCATAAAATATAAAGAAGATAATTTGTGTATTTGCTCTTTATTTTTGTATAACAAATTATCTCAGACACAGTAGCTTAAAAAAAGAACTTAGTTTTTAACCTTACAGATTTCTGTGGGTCAGTCATCTCTGCATAGCTCAGTTGGGTGCCACTGACTAGGGGCATCTCATGAGACTACAATCAACATATCATTTGAAGCTGATTATATCAAGTTTCTGTGGGGCATAATCCACTTACCAGTTCACCCTTATGGCTGCTGGAAGATCGCAAAAATCCACTTCTGTGATTTCTCACATGATGACTGGCAGGCTTCAGAACATCCGCTTCTAAAGTTCATTAACATATAGCTGCTGAAAGGCCTTCAGGCCTAAACTGGATGTTGGACAAAACTACTTAAAACATGGCATCTTGTTCCCACCAGAACAAGAAAGAGCTTTTTGAGAAAGAGAAAGAGAGTGAGAAAGAGAGAGATCAC